>NC_071992.2:36092291-36403437 GCF_028885655.2 Pongo abelii
ACAAGCAGCATGAGTCAAAGGACAGAATTTGTTTCTGTGAATTTCACCTGTGCAATCATACCATCTCTGCAAAGTCACTCTAGCATTCAACATCAGTTGATGTTTCAAATGGGACCATGAGAAGTCCAAGCTGTGGCTGGTGTGTAATAGAACAGGCTAAGAAAATGTCGTTCAGGATCAACACTGCATTTATCACCATCTTCCATCTTTCTCTACTTCACCAGCCTCTCCATTTTCACTTGTATAATGCTTTATTGGTAGCCCAGTTTGTTCCATCGAAACCCCTAACTTGTGCTACAAACACTTCCTGCCATAGTATCCACTCCTTTTTTTTTTCCTATCCGTACTTACAAAGCCCATATCAGTAAAATGCTGTTTTATAGCTGTCATTTCTGTCCTACAACAAATCTCACTGCAGCAGACTGTTCTGTGGCTGCAGATGCTATTAATGTTTTCCCTGCTCTGTCAATTGATTTCAAGGCTGCATCCCTATCAAGCCATGTGCATGCTCTTTCAAATGGTACGTAAGCCAGACTGAAGGGAAGGATATAGAAGTGTCGGACAGTCTCACATCATCTCCACACAACTTGTCATTGCTGGATAAATTCTTCCCATGTGAATCCTTTTGTACCAGTCTTCCCAGCTCGCTAGTTAGCCTTCCTCTTTCCCCTTATGTGAAAGTTTTCAACTGACCTGAGGAAACCATCTGGCTGTCTTGCAGCCACTAGGGGTGTCATGTTCATTTGCAAAATAAAAAGTAAAATAGCAAAGTAGGCACTTTCTCTCTTTTAATTCTGAAGATAGCTCATCACCGATATACTGATAGATTCCTCTGAAACTTCTAAATTATAATTTAAGGAAATCTGCTCATGGTTTTTCATCATTGGTTGTTAATTCTCTTGACTGCTTACCCCCTACCCATCATGCCAACATCTTCTTTGCTTCCATGTCGAGTACAAAACACATGCCATTGCTTGAGTGCCCACAGAGGTTGGCTGTGTAATAGTGATTACAGAGATGCTGTGAGAATGGACATTACTCAAAGAGAGTGAGCTAAGTAAGAAGAAAATAAGGAGAATACCAACATGTACGGGGCGGGCCAAAGGTGACCATGTGCAGTGCACTGTGGCATCCAGACTGCTCTGATTTGCTGAAATAGGGTCATCTGTTCTTTTGATATTTGGTGCTTGCTCCTGTTCTGTGACTCTCCCCCACCCCCGTCCCTCCGCAGGCAGCTTTTTTTTTTTTTTTAAATTATTATACTTTAAGTTCTAGGGTACATGTGCACAATGTGTAGGTTTGTTACATATGTATCCATGTGCCATGTTGGTGTGCGGCACCCATTAACTTGTCATTTACATTAGGTATATCTCCTAATGCTATCCCTCTCCCCTCTCCCTGCCCCACGACAGTCCCTGGTGTGTGATGTTCCCCTTCCTGTGTCCAAGTGTTCTCATTGTTCAATTCCCACCTATGAGTGAGAACGTGCGGTGTTTGGTTTTCTGTCCTTATGATAATTTGCTGAGAATGATGGTTTCCAGCTTCATCCATGTCCCTACAAAGGACATAAACTCATCCTTTTTTATGGCTGCATAGTATTCCATGGTATATATGTGCCACATGTTCTTGCAGCTTTTCAATACTGACTCTTCTCCATTGGCCCAGACTTGTGGTTTGTGTGACATTCAAGGAGGTGGAGAATGACTCTGACTGTGTTATTCCAATAGGAATGCAGTTGTTTCCATGGAGGGTTCAAATAAACTCTACTTGGGACTTCGTATCCCCTAGAACACACCCAACTGTTTCACCTCAAAAGATCTTCTTGTTTCCTTTAAGATAATGTGAAAATCACACAACCTCTACATGAGGGGCTTTGAAACCTGGCCCCAAAGTACATTGTGACATTTGCTATTTGGTTTTTCAATGCCCATCTACTCCTATAACTTTGCTTTCGTCGTTCCTTGTCCTAGACATACCATGTTCTTTGACACCTCTAAGTCTGAATTTGTGCTGTTTCCCTACTTTAAATAGCATTCATACTAGTTGTGATGAGCTATTTATTCATTTGTTTTTCTACCACAAATCTTGCATTGTACTTTGAATAGACCTAATGATCACACGCTGCATTGATTTTCACACATTTCTCTTCTACTAGCCTGGGGGGCCCTCTAAGTCAAGAACAATCTTTGTATCCACATCTAAGTACAGTCATGCGCTGCTTAACGACAGGAATACATTCTGAGAAATGCATCATTAGGCCATTTCATCGTTGTGCAAACATCTTAGAGTGTACTTACACAAATTTAGATGGTGCAGCCTACTGCACACCTAGGCTATATGATATAGCCTATTGCTCCTAGGCTGCAAACCTGTACAGCATGTCACTGTACTGAACATTGTAGGCAACTGTAATACAATGATAAGTATTGTAGATCTAAACATAGAAAAGGCCTAGTAAAAATATACTATAAAAGATTTTTTTAAATGATGCATCTGTATAGGGCACTTACCATGAATTTAGCATGCAGAACTAGAAGTGGCTCTGAGTGAGTCAGTGAGTAGTGAGTGAATGTGAAGGCCTAGGACATTACTGTGCATGACTGTAGGCCTTATCAACACTGCACATTTAGACTATACTAAATTGTAAAATTTATACAAAATTATTTCTTCAATAACAAATTCACCTCAACATACTGTAACATTTTTATTTTATGAACTTTTTATTTTTTAAACTTTTTGACTTTTTGTACCAAAATTTAGCTTAAAACACAAGCATATTATACAGCTCTATGAAAATATTTTCTTACCTTATATCCTGATTCTGTAAGTTTTTTCTATTTTTATTTTGTTACTTTTTAAACTTTTTTCTTAAAAACTAAGACATAAACACACACATTAGCCTCGGCCTACACGGGGTCAGGATCATCAATATCACTATCTTCCACCTCCATATCTTGTCCCACTGGGAGGTCTTCAGGGGCAGTAACATGCTTAGAGTGGTCATCTCCTAGGATAACAATGCCTTCTTCTGGATACCTCTTGAAGGTCCTGCCTGAAGCCGTTTCACAGTTAACTTAAAAAAAAAAAAAGTACAGAGTACACTCTAAAATCACAATAAAAAGTATGGCATAGTGAATATATGAGCCAGTAGTCATTTATTATCATCATCAAGTAGTCTCTGCTGCATATAATTGTATGTGCTAGACTTTTTTTTTTTTTTTTTTTTTTTTTGAGACAGAGTTTAGCTATTGTTGTCCAGGCTGGAGTGCAGTGGCGCCATCTTGGCTCACTGCAGTCTCCACCTCCTGAGTTCAAGCAATTCTCCTGCCTCAGCCTCCTGAGTAGCTGGGATTACAGGCGCACACCACCACACCTGGCTAATTTTTGTATTTTTAGTAGAGACGGGGTTTCATCATGTTGGTTAGGCTGGTCTCAAACTCCTGATCTTGTGAGTCTCCTGCCTCGGCCTCCCAAAGTGTTGGGATTACAGATGTGAGCCACCACACCCAGCCCATATGTGCTAGACTTTTAAGGGACTGCCAGTGCAGTAGGTTTGCTTACACCAGCTTCACCACTAACACATGAATAATGTGCTGTGTTATGATGTGACAGCTACAAAGTCAGTAGGCAATGGGAGATTTTCAGCTTCATTATAATCTTGCAGGACTACCATTATATATGTGGTTCGTTGTTTACTGAAACATCATTATATGGCATGTGACTGTACTTCATGCTTGGCAAAGTACTTGGCAGGTAAAAAGTCTAACTGAAACCAAACACTTTAGGGAGAAGAGAAAATACTTTTTATGTGAAGGGTTTCATGGACTGCATCTCCCTGCTTCTTTTTCTACCTCCCCATGTTCATTCTTAGCATACAAACCAAGAATAGATTTTGGAGTCCCTTTTTTACAGAAAAATACCTGTCCTTAAGTGAAAAGAGAATATACCATAAAGGAAAGTAGCAGTGCAGACCACAATCTAGAAATAGAGCTGATATTTGGAAATCAAGAAGGAACGTGGACCTTAAAAACTAAAGCAAGGGCCAGGTGCAGTGGCTCATGCTACTCGGGAGGCTGAGACAGGAGAATTGCTTGAACCCGGGAGGCGGAGGTTGCAGTGAGCCTAGATTGTGCCATTGCACTCCAGCCTGGGCAACAAAAGTGAAACCCTGTCTCTCAAAACAAACAAACAAAAAAACTGAAGGAAAATGGATCACGAAGGTTTAGTTCTAGTGTATGCAGCAGGTGGCCAATGTTCCCCTTTCCCTAGGGCCCAATGTACCACATTTCCTGTCCTAATAAGTATTTCTGTTTTTACTTTGAACTTTTCGTAAAAATCCCAGAAACATCCCTTTTTGGCAAGCACCAATGGCAAGGATGCTTTGAAGGAAAATAAAATTTTGCAAGTGATGCTGGGTGGCTCTAGATGCCACCAACCAAGGCTTTTATTGTCTGCTTTGTTCTTGCAATGTGGGCTCAACTTTTCTCCTGATGTCTCTGACCACAGCTGGGCAGAGTGTAGATGCTTGAAGAAGAGGTGGTGGGAGGATGATGTATATGGGGAAGTGGACTCAGAAGACTTCTTCCGCAGTCCACGAGTAGGAGGGTTGAGGTGGTGGCACATGTGGAGTGGCAGTAATTGGGTGCCACTCCACTTCATTACTCTCTTCGCGATGATCCTGCTGTTACTCAGGCAGAGACAGATGGAGCTATCAAGTGAGAAAGACATCACAGAGCCAAAGGAAGAATGGTTTGCCACCTGTCCAATAGGAGGTGAAATGGGGCATCTATGCATATTTTTTGAATTGGAGATACACCCTTAAAATGAGAGGATTACTGTCTCATTAACAGTCATCTAAAATACCCAAGTTAATTTGACCCACTGGAGCTAAATGAATACATTCTTGTGAAGGACATGAAGAGATATGGGGATTAGAATAAAACAATATATGTGGCAACAAGTGGAAAATACAGCTCTGTTATCTTATTCCTTCTCCTGTTATGTGCCTGTGAGATTATAACCCATGTACTCATTCAGACTGAATTATTGAGTAGGACTGAGTGCTGCTACTCTGCTACTCTGCCTCTTTTTACTAATTCTAGTACTATTCATAATGTTGTCTCTTTGCTGCTTGACCCTTCTGAACCTGTCAAATATGTTCTCTCACAATGCATATTAATCTGAGACATGTGGTTGAAAGAAAGAGCTGATAAGTCCATCTTCAAGATGTGATAAGTATAAAGCATTTCTACTGAATGGGTATTGTGTTAAACATCTGCAGCATCACCAGAACCTGGGGATATTTAATTAAAAACACACACACACAAGATAATAAGGAGGGAAGGGCGACTCCCCTTGTATGTGGGTTTCTAATTCCTGATAGTAGGTTTCATTTGCTGTATTGCTGCTAATTAAATATTCCATAGAAAGTCTTGCATTGATCTTGAAAGGTACAGTTAAACGCATTTTAAAATGTATGTATGGCTTTGTGTGTATGCGAGTGTATGTGTAATAAGCTTAAATAGTTTAGGCATTAAAGCAGTCATAAATACAACACTGGAGCTAGTTCAGTTCCTCGGAAAGCAAGGTTATACTGGGGAGAAAAACTTGTTTTGAGATAAGAAGAAAGAACATAAAAAATTAAAACAAAGCTTTATTAAAACGGTGTTATGAAGCTAAACTGGGAAGCTTAAATAATCATTCCTGAACAAAGGAAACTGCATTGCAAGAAGCCTGCCAGAAGTTGAGTACTCATTTGAAGAGAATTCTTAAAGGCTATTTCTGCCAAGGAAAGTTAGGTTGAAAGATGACACGTTTTCTTTCCCCCTTTATAGGCTATAATTTACACTTTGAGGACTATTTTCCTTTTTCACCTCTACGGTGGATTTACTAGCTTTAGTTGTTTAAGAAGCACAAAGATTTGGCCAACTGAGAGAGGGGATGCACCTTGAGAAATTTTAGTATCCTTGGGTTCCACAGAGATTGTCAAGGCTTTCAACTCCTCCCGGTTAGCTGTAGCTGAAAACCCCTTTTGCTCTTTTCAAAGGTCAGGGTCGGTAGATATTTTTGTAAGGGGCACATTTGAACTAAAGAGGTGAGCAAGTGCACTGACAGCAAGAAGCTTCTGCAAAAGAGTTGGTAAGAAAGAAAGGAAAAGTCATTGTTCCGGAATTTTTCCTCAAGGTGCAGATTCAGAGCAAAGGGATAGAGACCCAGACTGAGGACAGGACCACAAAATAGGTGATTCCGGCAATGGGTCTCTTCACTTGCTTGAGCAATGTGGGGAAAGACTATTGCCAAGGGAGAAGGGTTACAAAGAAAAGAAATGTAGAAGCCAGGTCAAATGATTCCTTCTCTTGCTCTATTCACTGTTAGCTCATTTTCTTGTTCTTAGGGTCTCTGAATCCTCCATATGAGGATAATATTAAATGCATGTACTAAGAAAAATGACAACACCCCAAATTCATTCAAAAAACATGAAAACATTGTAGTCTAGAAAAAGTCCTAATGCAATCTGTAGCATTGACCTCCACGAAGATACCCTTTTAATCTTAAACCTATAAAATCACAGATTTTATTTTTCTCCTTGTTACTTTATCTGAAATTGAAGTACAATGCTACTGGGTAAACAATGTCTTGGACTGGGTACAATGGCTCATGTGTATAATCCCAGTATTTTGGGAGATTGAGGCAGGAGGATTGCTTGAGGCCAGGAGTTCAAGGCCAACCTGGCCAACATAGCAAGACCCCATCTCTACAAACAATAAGAAAAAGTTAGCTGGGTGTGGTAGCAGACGCTGGTAGTTCCAGCTATTCAGGAGGCAGAAGCAGGAGGATTGCTTGAACCAGAGATTCTGAGGCTGCAGTGAGCTATGAACACACTGCTGCACTCTACTACAGCCTGGACCACAACCTGTGTCTCAGAAAACAAGTGAAAAGCAAACAAAAAACAATATCTTGATTTTCACTGTAGGAGTAGTCATGCTTTCTATGTATAGTGTTAATTAAATCAAAAGAGGACATACATTTTTTCACTCTTGCTTGTTTTTAAATTAAAAAGAAAATCTCATCTCACCATAGAAGATACAGAGAGGGCACATAAGCATAGGAAAAGATGCACCACGTCATACATCTTCAGGTGAATGCAAACTAAAACAGCAATGAGATGCCACTACACACACACCTATTAGAATGACCAAAATCCAGGACACTGACAATACCAAATGCTGGTTAGGATGTAAACTAATAGGAACTTTCTTTCATTTCTGGTGGGAATGTGAAATGGCAAAGGCACTTTGGAAGACAGTTTGGCATAGTTTCTTAAAAATCTAAGCCTATTCTTACCGTGTGATCCAGTAATCACACTCCTTGGTATTTACCCAAAGGAGTTGAAAATTATTTCTATACAATAACATGAACGTGGATGTTTAAGCAGCTTTACTTATAATTGCTGAAACTTAGAAGCAACCAAGATGCTCTTCAGTATGTGAATAAATGAACTGTGGTACATTGAGACAATGAAATATTATTTAGCACTAAAACAAAATGAGGCATCAAGCCATGAAAGACATGGAGGAACCTTAACTGCATCTCACTAAGTGAAGAGAAACAATCAGAAAAAGCTACATACTGTGTGATTCCAAGTATAAGGCATCTGAAAAGGGCAAAGCTATGTAGACAGTGAAAAGATAAGTGGTTGTCAAGGGTTGGGGGGCGTGGAAGAGGGAGGGATGAATAGGCAGAGTGCAGAGGATTTTTACGGCAGTGAAAATACTCTGTATAGTACTATAGCAATGGTAGATACTTGCCATTATACATTTGTCCAATTCATAGAATGTACAATACCGAGAGTGAACCTTAATGTAAATTATAAACTTTGGGTGATTAACATGTGTCAATATAGATTGATCAGTTATATCAGATGTACCACTCTAGTAGGAAATATTGATGGCTAGGGAAGCTATGCATGTATAAAGACAGGTGGTACATGGGAAATCTCTGCATCTTGATCAAAATTTTCTTGTAAACCTAAAACTGCTCTAAAAAGTAAAATTTTTTTTAAAGAAAATTACACAACTATCTCAAATTTTGGAAAAATGTATAAAACCAGTAAGTAGATAAAAGACAACTTTAACAAAGAGCATAAAAACATATTGACAACGTATTTTGCCTTCTTATTACACATAACTTAGAATATGATGAAATATGTTTACCTGAGAATATAGGCAGTTAAGTGTTTGTGTCACTGTTTCATTTCCTCAAGGTTACCCTCTTGACTAAAATTGGCTATAATTTTCTAATTTGCTGTTAGCCTTGTCTATGCATTTCAAGATTCTCCACTTATTTTGCCTACATTCAAGAGTCTGTTGCTTTTCTTCTGTGGTAGGCTTTTCTTTTACATTAATCTTAACACTAACAAGACAGGCCTGGTATATCCTAAACAACATTTTCTTGTTCTTTAGCATTTTTTTTAAATACTCCATTGAAGGAAAATAAAGTAACTGTTGGTAGAAACTATGATTAGAAGAAAGACTCGTAGGAGATTTTGATTTAGGTTGTTTTATTCTTTTTTTCCCCAAAGATCTTTAAACTTTTTTCCTTGAGAATGTTTGTTCTGCATTTGTATATAATTTATAGATGTGTTAAAAACTGCATTTACCTTCAAGAATTTATAGTCTGGAACAAATTTCGTGGTTTACAATCGAATTGATTCTTTTTTAAAATTACATTATTGCGAGGTCTTTTAAAAAGTAAATTGCCTATGCTTTATTTGCACATGTTGATTTGTCAAAATAGAAATACGTAGTCATTTCTTCGGAGTCTTAATGATAAATCCTAGAGGTGATGAACAGAATATAGTGAAATTAAAATAAAAATCTGAGAAATCTAGACAATTATGAGAAATTGAGAGAGTTTGAAGAACAGAGCAGCTATTGATTGATAATAATTTGATACATATTTATATTAACTTGTTATTTTAAAGGATCAGTTTGCTCCTTGTAGCAAAACTTGGAAGAAAAGTAGTCAGATTTTGTATATGTTTCTTTCAATTAATGTTTTTCCTTCATATAGGACAGATTTATTTAGTTACTGCTACTTCTGTTTCATGGTTATACTGATTGACTTTTTCTACCAGGTAAATAAATATTTCACAGAAGACTTTTTTCTATTTGCCCCTCTCTCCTTTATTTATGTTTCACTTGATGGATTTTATCCTTATAAATTACTTTCTTTTTCCCAGTTAAAAAAATTGTTTCACAACTTTGAAATAAAAAGCAATACACAAAACACAATAACTACCAAAAACACTGAACAAAATTTAAAATGTATTTTTAACATTTTGCTTTCTTAAGATCTAGAAAGTTAGTTCTGGAAGATGTAAGGGATTTGTTTTTTTATTTGTTTGTTTTAATTTGTTTTTTCTTTTTAATTTTTGTTTTTAGTTCTGGAGTATATATGCAGGATGTGCAGGTTTGTTACATAGGTAAACGTGTGCCCTGGTGGTTTGCTGCACCTATCAATCTATCACCTAGGTATTAAGCCCAGCATGAATTAGCTATTTTTCTTAATGCTCTCCCTCCCCCAACCTCATCCCCTGACAGGCCCCAGTGTGTCTCGGAGAGTATGTGTTGTTCACCTCCCTGTGTTCATGTATTCTCATTGTGAAGATCCCACTTACCAGTGAGAACATGCAGTGTTTGGTTTTCTGTTCCTGCATTAGTTTGCTGAGGATAATGGCTTCCAGTTTCATCTATGTCCCTGCAAAGGACATGATCTTATTCCTTTTGATGGCTGCATAGTATTCCACGATGTATATGTACCACATTTTCTTTATCCAGTCTATCGTTGATGGGCATTTGTGTTGATTCCATGTCTTTGCTATTGTGAATGCTGCAGTGAACATACACATGCATGTATCTTTGTAATAGAATGACTTATATTCCTTTGGGTACATACCCAGTAATGGGATTGCTGGGTCAAATGGTATTTCTGGTTCTAGCTCTTTGAGGAATCACCACACCATCTTCTACAATGGTTGAATTAATGAGAATTAGCCTTTAGAAAAATGCTTATTTTTATAGCAGTCTTAATCTAATCCTTAGGTACATTTACTTTCATCTACTTCTCCTTTATCACAAGAAAATTTGTTAATCAGGCATTTACCCATTGGAGAATATTAGTAAGCATCTGGTTGGCATAGAAAAAGTCTATTGTTGGAAGTCTGTAGTTTCTTGGTTTGCATTTTAAGTGGTTCTCATAAACGTTTACTTATATTTGCTATAAATCCTTCCTTATTAACTACATCATGTTAGCCATCCAGTGGTAATCAATTTCTATCACTCTAAGCCCTGAATCTAGATCCCTGAATTACCATTTTACTCCCTCAGCACTGATGAAGTCCACTAGTTTCCACATCATTTAAGCATCAAGATGATAAAGTCTATTTATAAGCATTGAGTCCAAGAATGAATATTATGTAAATGTAGAGAATCATTATTCTATCCTAAACTGAGGAGCATCCCAGATCAATGCTATGATACATTGTTGAATTTATTGTTCTAGTCCTAATGGCACACACATTATATTGTCAATTTCAAGTTACTGGGCAACTTGTGCCAAAATGCCTCCATTCATCATATTGACGGTGATTTTAATCAAATTAACTATCCTTAACAAAAAGCCCTGCTTCATTTGAGTTATATTGCTTTTCTGCCTACGGGGAACATTTACACAATTAACAAAAGCAGATCAAATGCTAATAAAGAAAACAAATGAAGATTTATTCATAATCCTCTAAAGAATTGTAATAATTTAATTAAGGTATATGCTACTTTTGGAAAGAAAGTGACAAGATGGAAAAAAAATCCTTTGTGAGAAGGTAAAAAGAGGGGCAAAATGGCTTGTTTGAGAATTCTTCAGCTTTTGTAATTTTCATTGATTTAATCTCAAAGAACAATAGGCAAGAATCCATTGAAGATAGACGTTAGCATTTGGGTAGAAGAAAAAAAGGGTGGATCAATCAAAATCTGCAGCTTGCCAAATATTTGAAAAATATAGAGACAGCCAGGAGGGAGAACAACAGTCTGGGGTGGTCCAAGGGAGTAAAATAAATACTTAATGGGATGAAGTAAGAAGAAAAAGAAAATTCAAACTGATAATCAAGTAATGTTTTCTGGCAGTCACAGATTATTCATTCCTAAGCAATGTTAGACTTCCCATGGAGATGTTTTTCTTTAGAGTTTTATTCTCAGTCATTAAAAGAGAAACAAAGCTCCCTAAACTGTGATGTGAATGAAACATCAATGTTTCTGAAGACTGTTGGATCAGCTAAATGTAGTGAGGCATTTTGGGGACAAGAATCCCAATGAAGTAGTAGCCTTTAAACCTAGAATAGACTTTGAGATTCAACTCCTAATTAATAAATCAGGTACAGAGAGTATTGCAGAGTAATTTAGAAAGTCACAGTCATTCTTTAAAGTCATCAAAGTAGTAATTTAGTCCTTCAAATTTATATATTATTGAGAAGAATCTAGGGTTCATGGACCCATTCCTCATCCAGGTGAAGGTTAAGTATAATCTGTATGGCAACTGTAAGATTGATATGTGCGATATAGGTATATTACTAAGGGGTAAAGCATCTAGGATTGACTATAAGGGGAAATCAATGAAAGCTGAATTCTTCAGGTGAGCCAATATAGAGTTGGGCTAGGAACAACTGACAAATTCAAATGTGTAAAAGAGATAGGAAGCTATACGTGAAGAGAAATCTATTGGAAGTCACTAAGGCAAGGGCGACTATTTGCTCATTTCACAATACTGTGAAATTTATAAAGTCTGCATGTTCAGCTCCCTAAAACTTATAGGAAGAGTTTTATAGGATTGCTTATAGTAAGAGACTTTTACACAAAGAGAATGTAGAACATTTTTTTTCTTAAAAAATAAATAAACAAAGCTATTGTATATTCATGGAAATGCCTATATATAAAGGAAGCAGTATGTACAGTAGAGTAAGGACTGAATTGAAACTTTTAAGACATGGATGCTCAACACAATTCTGCTATTAACTAGCATCAAGCTTTTGTTAAGAATCTTCACGTCTATGGACCTCAGTTTATCCATTTGTAATGAATGAGTGAATAGAAGAAAGTAGGTAAATAAGTAACATTTCCTAATTTCTTCAATGCTCCTTTTCTGTTCTACATTTCTAAAATTCTCTGAAGTATTTAGAAAAACAGTGTAGAACTACCCATGGTCTAAAAATTTTGAGTATGGGAAAGCTCATTGCACACTGATGTTGATGTGAGAACACAAGGAAGATACCCAGTTCAAGTGAATGGTGAAAGGAACTCCAACCAAGAAATTGATATCCTTCTTTCATTACCTCCTTTCCCTTATCAGTTTTCCTTCCAGGAGCATGGTGGGTTGGGTCCCAACCTCAAATCCCATGAAGAGACATCATCAGGCTAACATCAGACAGACACAGGAATATAGTGTCAGGTTTGGAAAGAGGAAATAAAATTAATTAGTTTGATCTCTGAGCCAAGTAGCATCTCCTTCCCCCTGCAGTTTATCATTTCAGTGGGATATTACATCAGTATCCTAACTAGTAGCTTTCCTTTTGCAAACACCCAGTGTGACATAGTTCCCAAAGAATAAGTTGGAGCTGGAGAATCCTATTTGACAAGGAAGATTTAAAAATGTGTGGAATGAGGAAATGGAGTAGATTGAACACAAACATTTATCACTTTTCAACATATGCAGTTAATATTAATCTAAGTACTGCTTTGATATAAGGAAAAAACATACTTGTACCTACTTATGTCATTTTATTACTTTTTTATTTGGAAATAAGAAAGGCTATATTGTGTTGCTCAGTGCCTCTGTTTGTGAGTGTTAGGAAGCCAGGTGGGATTAGCGATGGCATGTAATGAAATTGCTTATATTTTAAGCAGTTTATTGCTTCACTTTGAAAATATAAATTTACAAGAAGAAACAACCCCATCAAAAAGTGGGTGAAGGATATGAACAGACACTTCTCCAAAGAAGACATTTATGCAGCCAACAGACACATGAAAAAATGCTCATCATCACTGGCCATCAGAGAAATGCAAATCAAAACCACAATGAGATACCATCTCACACCAGTTAGAATGGTGATCATTAAAAAGTCAGGAAACAGGTGCTGGAGAGGATGTGGAGAAATAGGAACACTTTTACACTGTTGGTGGGACTGTAAACTAGTTCAACGCTTGTGGAAGTCAGTATGGCGATTCCTCAGGGATCTAGAACTAGAAATGCCATTTGACCCAGCCATCCTATTACTGGGTATATACCCAAAGGATTATAAATCATGCTGCCATAAAAACACATGTACACGTATGTTTATTGTGGCACTATTCACAATAGCAAAGACTTGGAACCAACCCAAATGTCCAACAATGATAGACTGGATTAAGAAAATGTGGCACATATACACCATGGAATACTATGCAGCCATAAAAAATGATGAGTTCATGTCCTTTGTAGGGACATGGATGAAGCTGGAAACCATCATTCTCAGCAAACAATCGCAAGGACAGAAAACCAAACACTGCATGTTCTCACTCATAGGTGGGAATTGAACAATGAGAACACATGGACACAGGAAGGGGAGCATCACACACCAGGGCATGTTGTGGGGTTGGGGGAGGGGGGAGGGATAGCATTAGGAGATATACCTAATGTTAAATGATGAGTTAATGGGTGCAGCACACCAACATGGCACATGTATACATATGTAACAAACCTGCACGTTGTGCACATGTACCCTAGAACTCAAAGTATAATAAAAAAAAGAAAATATAAATTAAACATAAGCTGATAGAAAGGACAGAACTTAGCACAAACCCATGTCAAGGAAGGCTTGAGATATAGAGCCCTATAGCATTTTTGGCTTGTTTTGCATAATGCTTCTAAATACGAAGATTCAGTGCTCTAGACTATAGCACAGATAGAGATTATCTTGTAAAAACTATTTAAATAATGAAATCTGGACAGATTTTATGTGAAAGCAGGTAATTTGACTGGTAAATATAATTGACTGGTTGGACAAAGCCACATCAGCCTGAATATCTCTTATAACTCATCGAGATGACAGGTTCAGTCTAGAACTGACATTCCAAATATTTCTTGTCTTGATAAGACAATAACAGGGAGTGGAGAAAGCACTGGGATAAGTATAAGGGGTTCTGAGCCTTCTAAGTTTGGTTCTACCATTTATGAGCTATGTTGTCTTGGGCAAGATACCTTTACATGTCTACACAAATAACCCTCCTATTTAAAAAGATGGTAATGCCCACTCTTCCTTACTCACACAGAATTGTGAAATTTGATTGAAATGATGTTGATGACATAACAATGATTAAATGATAACTCAGTAACTGAATCCCAAGTTCTTAGCGTTATCCTAAGTGTTATATTTGAATCATTTTTGATTTCTACAGATGACCTAAGAGATCACTATTACCTTTTCCATTTTAAGGATGAGAAAACTGCTGCTCAGAACGTTAAAGGGACTTATCCAAACTCATGAGATAAGTAAAAGGCAGAACAAAGTTTTAAATCAGCTCTCACTGGTCCTAAAGCCTGTACTTATTCCACAGTACTATTGGAAAACAGAGGAGTGCCAAACAAGTGACTGTAAGTATAGAGCACTTTTCAGTTTTCAGTTATGTTTCATTTCTATAAACAGAAATAAATTTTAAAAATTCCTGTTACAACTTTGGTTATTTGTATTTTGGTTTTACAAGCAAGGTTTAAAAGCTTACCAAAGCTTCTTATTTCTCAAGATCCATTTCAAATGCCGCTTAGTCTGTGAAGCCTTTAGTTAAACTCCTAGTCAGTGCTAGTTACTTCTTACATGAGTTAATGGGACTTTTGGCATTTTTAAACATATAGTAGTCTTTGTGTTTTTCTATGCCTCTCTTTTCTTTTAGACAAGGCTATTCAATAAAGTATCATGTGGCTATTTGAATGAATTAAATTAAAAATGTTGGTACCTTAGTAACACTAAGTCACATTTCAAGAGTTCAACAGCCACATGTGGCTGTTGGTTATGTAGACACAGGACAGTTCCATCATTACATCTATTGGACAGTGCTTCTTTAGATCAGGGGTTGAAAACTATGGCCTGGGGTCAAAATCTGGCCTGCTGCCTATTTATGTAAATTAAGTTTTATTGGATGACAGCCATACTTATTCATTTGATATTTTCTTTGGCTACATTTGTTTTAACAATGCAAGAATTAAGTAGCTCCAACAGAGACCAAATGGCCCACTAAGTCTAAAATATTTACTATCTGGACCTTTACACAAAAAGGTTTGCAGGCTTCCAATTTAGACTACAAGCTGTTTGAGGCTTAAAGCTCCAAGCATGTTCCTTTTATTTTGGGGCCCATCATATTAGATTATCTAGTAAGAACCAATGCACTTTTGCTGAACTAAGTTGACATCAAATTAAGAAACAAACCCAAATTCCCACATCTAGTAAGTGATAGAGCCAGAATTCAAAACTGTTATCTGATACAAACCCATGCACTCACGCCATGCCATCATGATGGCTCCTGGTCTTCTGTAGTTAGGATACCAGTCAAACATTGAGACTGGCCATGATGTGTAAGATTTCCTCTGTTAGGCTTTGGTTGTCAAACATGGCTTCCAGCTATAAGGAACTCACATAAAAGCAATCACAATGGATAATAAAAGGGAAACTCAGGCTCATTTAGACTCCCATTCCTCTTCTAACCTTATTTCTCCCTATTCTTCAGTTTGCTTTCTCTGTTCCAGCTACAGTGATCTCCCTTTCTCATGAACCTACTGGGCATGCTGCCACTCCAGATCTTTTCCGTTGCTGCTCTCTCCACTTGACGGAAACGCTGTGTAGGGTTGCTCAGGTTGTGCAATAAAACATGCATGATAGCTGAACATGGTAGCCATGATGCCTAAAATTCTCTTCCCTTACAATATCCAGTGGCTCTCTCCTTGACTTTCTTCAGGATTATGTTTGCTGTCATTTTCTCTTGAAACAGCCCCTGGCATCCGCAATCCTTTTTACTCAGTTCTGCCTTCCTCAACTTTTATATTCTAACATAGGATAATATTTAACTTACTTTCTTTGTTTATTCTTTATTTTCTCTCCCAGTGAAAGCTCCAGGGAAGACAGGTCTTTTTTATTGTTGTTGTTCATTGATATTCCCCAGTGCTGTGTAGAGGATTTGGAACAAAATCTTCCAGTCTCTTTCTTTGAATTTCGGTACTGTCTAGCAGCCATATCTGAAGGGGTTGGGAGTAAAGTATACACAATCTAATTAACAACACCTGTAATAAGCACCTTTACTCACTTGTTTGTGTGAATTCTCCTTCTTTATGTTTCTCTAATCATAAAGGATCTCAGTTCTTTGTTATTTTGAAATCTACATTATATATATATGTACAGAAAAGTTTGGGGAATGAGGATTGTGGCTAAACGTAGAATAACAATTGCATATGTGAGTAAGTGTATGTATGTAACTGCATGTGTAAAAGAGAGAGAGGGAGAGACATTGAGAGTAGTGGTATTTATTGCAAAGAGTGTGACATGCTGAATTTGGCCAGATGTTAATAAAATCTGCAACATATCTATTGGACCGAGCTAAATATGTGGTGGCAAATATGCTTTGAGGCACTGAATTATCCAATGCAGTTCCCAGGCAGTGCTCTTACTGTTGGTGCTGCTATTTTGGAGAGTTTCTTGGAAGCTGAAATAGATTCTGCTCGTTCCTTCCTATAAGATTTCTTTTTTTTTTTCCACCAGAAAAACTTAAGAGATTGTCCATAAATCAAATAGAAAGGAAGTGAGAAGTAGAACGAGGATTCTGTGATCCCTCTGGATTTTCCCTGCATTTTTACTCTCTAAATATGTTGAAAGATCAGTTCTATTTCTTTGAATCATTTTTCTTAACCAAAGGAAACAATATCTCACTGCTATTTCAAAGAATTGATTAATTTTGCATAATCTGGGCAGATAAGAAAATCAGGTTCAGTGCTGAGGAGCATTGAAAAGAGTTGTACATCCAAGTGTCCTTGCTGTACAATTCAGTGTTGATGCCAATCTTTTAACTGCCTTTGAAGTTGAGCTGAAGAGCCTTATAATAAAGATAATAAAGCTATGAAATTTAGACTCTGTATTGGCTGAAATTGGATAATTAGTTTAGGACTTCTTAAATTATGTGGGAGGTGGCGGTAGAGAAAAATAAAAAGAATAAGAACCTGATTCTCAGCAGCACAAGCTAATAATTTAATCTATACAGATTGATGAATATTCACTGGATGCCCAGGAAATACTAACTACTATTATGTAGGGATTAACTGGGTCTGGTTCAGGACAGAAAAAGAGGTTACAATGCAGAAAAGTACCCAACATGAAACAACCTCCCTTTAGAAGACAGGAGAACAATAAAAAGTCACAAAAAAGCATACAATTTATTATGCTAATTTGACCTGCTAGCTTTTTGAATGTGTTCATCTATCTTTTCCTTTTCTTTTGTTCCTTCAATAATCTCATGTCTATATGTAAAGGAGATCTGATAAATTAAAGACAAAATGAAACAACAAACAAACTATACCCAGAAATGTTTTCATGTTATTTTCCTTTGCTTTTGGTGCTACTATACAATTTTCCTAATAACTTACCATAATAATAGTGGTAACTTCAAGTTTATATCATTGTTGAAAAAACTATAACATCTTTATCTGATCACTTAACCCCCTAATCCCTGCTGCCTCTCCATCACCTTTCTGTCTCTCTTTATTTACCTTAGCTTTAGAATTTCTCTTAAAGATCATTGTAGATGTAGACTTTCTTTTTTTAAATCAACTTTTATTTTAAGTTCCGAGGTACATGTGTAGGTTGTGTAGGCTTGTTACATAGGTAAAGTGCCATGATGCTTTGCTGCACAGATCAACCCATCACTCAGGTATTAAGGCCAGCATCCATTAGCTCATCTTCCTTATGCTCTCCCTGGCCCTAGTGTGTGTTGTACCCTTCACCCCACATGTCCGTGGGTTCTCATCGTTCGGCTCCCACTTACAAGTGAGAACATGTGGTGTTTGGTTTTGTGTTCCAGCATTAGTTTGCTGATAATGGCTTCCAGATTCATCCAGACTTTCTACGATAGAGAAGACCTTATTTTTTGCATAGTTACTTTTAAATATGCAGAAAGCATCTTGGAATCCAAAACAAAACATCCCAGATCTATTTTGTAAATATATAAAAATCAGACAACTGACTTGTATTGTCCACCTAATGAATGTAGCAAACTAGCTTTGTGTTTCAAGCTCAAGATGGAAGGTAATAGGTCTGTCCTCATCTCCTCCGAATGACGCAGGCATCACTGTGATGAGATTTGAGGTAAGTGATCATTTACTTCACCTGCAGCATTGTATGTGGAGCCAGTTGTGTGAAACAAATCTTAATATCTCGGAGATAAAAAAGGGAATTATGTATGGTGGAAACAATTTTCAAAATGTAGGTGATCTGCTGGAGAGATAAAATTGTATTACTTTTTTCTTAAGGAAGACAACATTAGAGTAAGTGTATCTGAAATCTCTCAAAAATGATTTAGATTCCTTTTTAATAAAATTACCAAAATGTAAGCCTATCTAAATAAACAATATTTTGTTTTGGAAATCTCTCTTTTGAAATTGTTCCCAGAGCAATAAGCACACTTTAAAAAATTATTTCAACCTAATGATAGCAAATCTTCACCTTTTGAGCAAGGGAGTTGATTTTCAGAAATAGCCAAAACCTTTTTACCACATATAAATAATGGTATCAGTTATCCCTAATATTATTTTTAATGAAAAATAGTTGGTGAATATTTAGTATTGAATTTAAGATTTTTTTAGTAGTACAAATACTGTTCACAAAGACAATTTCAAAAATTTCTTTGAATTATGATTGAAATGAAGAGTATTTGTTAAGTGCATCATAGACCCACTGTGCCTTTTTCGTGGAAAGTCTTTTGTTGCTAAGAGGGAAAGTTCCAAAGCAAAGAGAAGACAGTGTTAGTGGGGTCACTTTTCTTGTTATATTTCTTCAGTGAGTCACCTTGAGGAGTTTACATGACATTAGGGCAGTCTGCAATATAAGTCCGCAATATAAGGTTTATATGATGGCCATGAAAATTCATATATCATTTTTTTTCCCTCTGAGCTTTGTTATGTTTGAAATGACAGTCATCCTATTAAGAAAAATTATTCTATTTTAAATCTTCAGGTCAGGTACAAATAAAAACAATGAGTGGTAAATAACTTAAATTTTACTTTGTGTCAATGGGTAGGCCTTTGCAGACAAACAAAATTGGTTACTGCTCTGAGTCAGTTTTTCTCCTATGGGTCAGAAAGAGATTATAGATAATAAGTGCTGATTTTAATATTAATTTACAGGAGTAAATAAAATCATTTTTTCTTTGAAATGACATCTTCCTTTGCAGGTTTTGTTGAATGTTAATGCAATATCATTTGCCATAAATTTGGTTCTGGGCATAGTCTTTCAAGTAGGAGGGAGAATTTTTGTTTGACACCTTACGCCAGTTGTTTATTGGTGTGTGTGTGAGCATGAAAAGCAATTCCAGGGGGTGGGAGGAGATAAAAAAAATTAACCTCTCATTTTTGAGATTATACAAATCCAATTGACCTTTTTAAAAACATCTAATTGTCATGCACCCAGGTACTTTCCGGGCTCAAACTGGCAGTCAAATATCACAAGAAAGGTTATTCTTGTTATTTCAAAACCTGCTTGAACCAAGAAGCATTGTATGTCGTTGGGGTGGGGGATGGGTTCTAATTAAGCTCATCGTGGTTTTCTGTTTAATTAATTACTTAATGTTTGTC
This sequence comes from Pongo abelii, assembly GCF_028885655.2. Lineage (NCBI taxonomy): Eukaryota > Metazoa > Chordata > Mammalia > Primates > Hominidae > Pongo > Pongo abelii. The sequence continues at coordinate 36,112,203 of NC_071992.2, forward strand.
AAGTGATTTGAAGATGCTAAATAAAATGTATGTGCTGCTTAGTATTATTCATGAAAAGCAAATAAGACATTAATCCTTTTCATTTCCTCCTAAGTATGTTACCTAAGCTGGTTAACTTTTATGAGCCCTAAGGACAGTTGCCCTCTTATAGATTTGTGAAATGTGTAATACAAAGAAAATGTGTAAATTCAGGCACAATTTCTAAGAACTAGTTAATATATGTTGCTCTATCATTTTAGCTAGCCTATGTTCTCTAATTTTATCAGTGATAAGTTGTCTCTGTAGAATAAAATATAAGGGGTGTGTACGTGTCTAGTGGTATTTTACAGTGTTCTTGGCATTAAGTAAACTTTAGAATTGTATGAGAACTTTGAATTTATGCACTAATCTAAAAGGATGCACTAATCTAAAAGGCTGGTACGAATGGAGAATTGTTTTTCCTTGGTACCTTTCACTGAAAATTTTAAATAGAGTAGATATTTTCCCGTATATTCCACTTAATGCTGTTAGTAATAAAAGGAAAGTTCAGTCTATTTGGAGTCAATTAAATTCTGGACCTTGCTGTGACAGTGCTCATGAATATAGAACCAAAGAAAAATACTTGTGACTTAAAAAACACACATACATATGACAGTGTAGAAAATGAAGAGTGACTATGACAGCTTACAACTTTTTGGGGCTCTCCCCAAACCATGTCTTCCATTCATCACTAGATGTTTCAGTACCAAGAGACACCAAAATACACCAAAAGAGCAGCTTAGTAGCAATTTTTGAGATGTTGAAACATGTAATCTTTGTTATTGAACCTAGTATAGCTGCAAATCATGCTTTAAATATAAAATTGCAGAAGGTTGTGCAACCTTTAAATCTTTTCTTGTCATTTTATGTCTCTGGTGTTAAATATTGCTGTGTTAATGTCATCTTCACTTGGCAATATTTACAGCACCTAAATCAATGCTGAGGACACACAGAATATTGAAGGATCAACTTTACTTCTTCGAAATACACTTTAATACTTTCACTGCCAAACCAGAGTTCAAGAAATAACTGTGGTGGAATGATAATGAGAAGTTTAACAGTTTTATGATGGTTGAAGCTGACTTTATGAAAGTTGATAAATTTCATCTTGTAGGTTTCAATTTCTCATTCCCTACTGAGAGATGGGGAGAATACATTGATACTGCATTTCAAATTGGCTAGATCAGAAGGAACAGCAGCTAAAATCCATTACAACCCAATTACATCCATCAGCTGAAGCTGTGTGCATTCACTCGTGAACATCAGCATTTAATCCATAAAGAGGAACTAATGAGAAATTTGAAAATGGAATCCACGCATCAGTAAGTTTGGAGAGATTTTTCTGGGATTAATGATCTGCCAGAGCATCTTCAACATGCTGGAAAGCTATTCTCTCTGGGTTTGTTTACTGACCAAGAGAAAAAAAAGGGGGTTTCCTTCTGTCTGCTCATCAAATATTTGAAAGACTACTCATTTCAGTCCTTGAAAATGGGATACCATGAGCTTTGGAAGTAAGGTACGTGTTGGTGAACACTGCTGTCATTGAACAGGAAAAATTAAATTATTAGATGAGAAGTTTCCACCTAGAGATTAGTAACAAGTAGCCTGAACAAATTATTTTACCTCTATAGATGCTAAGACAGACGTGTTATTTTAATTTAAGATCCGAGAGTGTGTTTAGAATTGCACGTAATGGCAATAATTCTATGTTGTAGAAAAGGAGAAATAATTTTTATTTTTCACTTTTGGTGATTGCATGGATAGAAATAAATATTCCACTTGTCGAATTGCAATTGCTTAAAGAGAAGCAAGAAAGCTTAGAGAGAGTAGAGCATAACCTTGTTAACAATTGCATAACTTCACATGTACAATTTCTGAGTTAATAAACATATAGTTTGTGAAATGTTAACACTACATGAAGCTTTAGAATGCTGTGAAATTTCTTCTCATCTGGTGAAAACGATTTCTGTAAATTTAGGGATGTTACTATATCCGAGGTCTGGCAAATGTAGTCGTCAGATTAAATAAATGTATATGTGGAGTGTAGGGGATTGGATCCCCATGTTTGGAAAATAATTTGGTTCAATTTGTTGCTCTTTGGAGAGAAGGTAAGTGTGTAGATTTCATATTCAAATTATATCTGACAGTATGACTTGTTCCTCTGTTTCTATAGTTCCTGAAGTGTGCTAATCTAAGTGAGAATACAGCACCTCATGATATTGATGGTTTTAATGGAGGTTAAAAAATAAGAAATTAGAGTTCTTATTTTTTTTTTGGCTTATGCAAAATTTCAGAGAGAAGTTTAATTTCATTCTATCTTTAGAAAAATAAATAGCAAAGGGAATACACAGAAGTGTGACCCTTGTATTCTGGGCACAGGGAAGTGTGACCCTTGTATTCTGGGCACAGGATTTTTAGTGGAGAGATAACATACACGTATTAGAAGGGTTACTCTGGCTGCAGTGGAGACTAGATTGGGGTAAGATTGTGAATGGAGAGTGCAGAGAGAACAATGAGGCTTTTTCTGTTTTTAAAGGAAGAGAGTATTGGTGGTGGCAACAATATTGGGAGAGGAGACATGTTGAAGGATATATGAGAAGTAGAGCTGACAGAACTTGGTTGTTGAAATACCGGATATTGTTTTTAGAGCAAGTGGGTTATTGGTGGTTCCATTTACTGCGAGAAAGGTACTGGGGAAAAGGGGATTAGTCGTGGGAGTCCAGGCTATCTGCTTGGCCTTTGCCGATGGGCATGGGGACGGGGCTGTTATTTTTTTGTGGTATTGGTCTGAAGTAGGGTACCTATTATCTAAAAGTTTGTTTTGCTAGCCTTCCCCTTTTATGTATTTTGGCTTGAGAGAGCTGGCTTTCCATGGGGTGTTTTTTGTGTGCTATTGTTGCTGCTTCCAAGTTGCTAGCTTGTCATCACACAGTCTGAGATATATGAAGCAAAAAGCAAAATCAAGAAACTCATGTAATTCCTTAAGGGTCTCAAATGGTATGTTTTTGTTTTCCTCCAACTTTGAGAGTCCTTTTATGATTGTTTTATACATAATGTCCCGGATTTTTAGTTGTACTTAGAAGGAGGAGTAGGGAAATTTACATCTACTCTATCTTGATCTGAAACTGCAAGTAACTTAGGATTTCTTAAGCTAGAAACAATTATAAAAGAACTAAGGAGGAAAAGACTAATACAAAAAACAAAGTTCCATTACTGCTTGAAATACTGACCCTTCACATTTAAAACTAAGATTATTATATATTTATCTAAGACTCACTTTTCCAAATTTCTAGCATTATCAGAAACACTAGTCTGTAAGTTCTGCTTCAAAAATAAACTGAAGAAAGGCCATAACTGTGTGTTAGGAATAAGAGTTCCATTATTCTAACATAAGATTAAGATTGCTCTGACTTATGATAAGAAAAGAAAAAATTATTGATTTTTATAACATCTAAACATGACCAACATTTTATTTGAAAATCAAAACATTAGAGACAAATTTAATATAATTTTAGTATAAAATGAAATAGGTGAACAAGCATGGAAAATACACATAAAAGGTAACTGGGACTCATTTGTTGGAAATACAAATTACAGCACATCAAGGCCATTGGTGAACAATTATTTATTAAGTGTATTTTTTCTGACTGAGCAGTTCTGTAAATATTTGTGTATGTACTTTATTATTAAATATACTCAAATATATACTCATATATAGTCTATGTTGCTATGGAAAGGAACAGAGATGAGAGAGAGAGAAAGAGAAAAAAAGAGAGAGAATTAGTGGATTAAACAAGAAGGAAAAAACATTAAAAAAATAATTCCTGAGGAAAGTGGATGTTCCAGGATGGGTGAATGGCTCAGCTCCATGAAGTTCTGAGCAATTCTTTCTCATTGCTTTACCAATTCTGAAGGGGTTGCTATTTTCTGCAAGGTCAAGTCTGGCTTCCTGAAACTATAGCCTGGTGTTCCATCCTATAGAAAGGGGGAAAGAGAAAATGGATGTCAAGCGGATGTTTCCAAGTAAGTCACATGGATTTGTATACATCGTTTCCACACACATTTTGTTTGATGATAACTTCTTTCCCTCACTGACCACTTCCCTAAGGATACTACCCCAAATTCCATTCAGCTACAGTATGCAACTAGAAATTTAGGATCTGTGAGTGATGTGAAATCCTTTCTATATGCTCCAGATTTGGTGCCTGGTTAACTAAGGGGATATAAACTAATATCTGTTCCCACTCCTCACACATACCCAGTATGCAACAGATAGTTGCTTTAAACTCTCCCCATAAATAAAAGGAAGAATTAGAGGCACACCACAGAGTGGTCACAGGTTTTCAAGCAATCCTCTTGCCTCAGCCTCTTGAGTAGCTAGGACTACAGTGCATGCCACAATGACTGGCCAACTTCGTTAATTTTTTTTTGTAGAAATGGGGTCTTGCTATGTTGCCTAGGCTCATCTTGAACTTCTGGGGTCAAGCAATACTCCTGCCTTGGCCTTCCAAAGTGCTGGGATTACAAGTGTGAGACGTGGTGCCCAGCCAGTAGTCATAGTTTATAGCAATGAAAAAACTCTACTGGCAAGGAAGGGTGAAAAACCTCTGCCTTGGTCTAAATTCCTTGATTGAGTGCTGGTTGTGCTGTCTGGGAGGAATTTCTTTGTCCAAAAATCCTCATTGCTTCCAGCCTTGCTCTCTTGGGGATTCTTGTCTATTATTATCTGTGGCTATGTCTGAAATTGGTGTTGGAGAAAATGCTCTTCCTGGGTTCTGCCCAGCATTCCCAGCCTATTTTCTGCACAGGCCTTTGGGAGATAAGCAGGTTGCTTTATTCATGTAACAATTACATGGCTTTGAAGGCCAGGTTTATAGTTGCATTGGTAAAGTAATTTCCTCAAAACTTACTAGAGTTCTGGTCTCTTTACCTCCAGACACTTTTATGTGAAAGTTAAAATAGCCATTATCTTGTCTGGTCATGATTCTGAGCATATTTACTAACTGTTCTCTCTGCTTAACTCACTTCTGTCTTTCTCCGTTGAATGGTGGCTATTGTGAAGCAATGTGAAGCAGTAGGCTTAGGCATGGAGGTTAATCAGTCTCTAGTTGCCAGCAATCACAAAATCTCAGTGGCATACAACAGGAAGCATTCATTCACTCATGTGTCTACTACTGGCTGAGCTTTAGCTGATCTAGGCTGTGTTCAGCTGGATGACTTAAATCTAAGCTATGGGGTTGAGGCCATGTTTATTTCATTCTCTTTGGGTAGCATGTTAGCAGAGGTTCCCCTAATGGGACTTGCAGAAGACAGCCTCAAAAATTTGCTATGCTTCTCAAGGCTTATGCTCAGATCTAGCCACTATCATTTTTTTGGCAGAATATTATCATACATATGTGTATATATATATATATATATTCCTTTGTGTCTTCTAGTTATAGGAATTTGTAGTCGCAGCTTGATTCATAGCACAGATCTTATTTATCTTCATTTCACCTACAGGCCCTACCACAGCCTTTATTTTTTAATTTTTATTTTTTTTTAATTTCCATAGGTTTTTGGAAACAGGCGGTCTTTGGTTACATGAGTAAGTTCTTCAGTGGTGATTTGTAAGATTTTGGTGTACCCATCACCCAAGCAGTGTACACATCACCCAAGCAGTGTACACTGAACCCAGTTTGTAGTCTTTTATCCTTCACTCCTGTCCCACCCTTTCCCTCCAAGTCCCCAAAGTCCATGGTATCATTTTTATGCCTTCACATCTTCATAGCTTATCTCCTACTTATGAATGAGAACACATGATATTTGATTTTTCCATTCCTGAGTTACTTCACTTAGAATAATAGTCTTTGATCCCATCCAGGTTGCTGCGCATGCCATTAATTCATTCTTTTTTATGGCTAAGTAGTATTCCATCATTTATATAAACACAGATTCTTTACTGCTCATTGATTAATGGGCATTTGGGCTCGTTCCATATTTTTGCAATTGCGAATTTGGCCACTATCACTTTTGTCCACATTTCATTGGCTAAAGCTGGTCACATTGCCAAGCCCAAGGGGAAATGATGGGAGAACGTGCCCACCTTTAGCATGAGGGATATCAAATCACATGACAAAGGACACAGGGAAATAGATACATCTACCACAAGGAACAACACCGTTTTGTCTCTGACAGAGGACATTCAATGGGAGCTTCTCTTATTCTTGTTGTTTAACTGTTCCAAACTTCTAAGCCCTGAAATTTCTAGCCTGTCAGTCAAGTTAAGTGAAAGAAAAGTCTCCTTTGAGTAGCTGTATTTCCTCCATTACTGCTTGTACAGGTACACTTTCCTGACTTTCTCTTACCTACTTTCTTAAAAGTATCAAGGAGAAGGTAACACACACAAATATTCCAATCACCTTCTTAGCCAATATCACATATTTTATGTATTATTTTGACCCCAGCCTATGCTCCACTACTTTGGATACCAAATACTCTAGATGTTAATGTTTGGTGAAGGAAAAATCATTCCAGGTATTGTGAGAATTTAAAATAAAAGAATTTAATACAGGGAACTCAATACTTCCGTAAGACATAGAAGAATAGGAGTCTGCGCTACCACTGCTTTAAGGAATTTAAGGACAACTGTTACAGCTGCAATCCAGAAATCAGGAGACTGTAGCTGTTGCCATAGCACTGCCTGTTAATACAAGAAAAGCTGGTGACCAGACGCAAATGCTGAGTATGCCACAAGTAAAGACAAACATCATGTTGACCTTTGTTGCTCAAAAAACAAACAAACAAAAATTAAATAAATAAATAAATTAAATAAAATAACAAGAAGTTGTCCTTGCTTTAATTAGCCTATACAGTACCTGCATCAGCACACTGGCTAAAACCTATCCACGTGCAAAATCCTAGCTAAAGGTGAGGTGAATCTTTGAAATATACTTTTCTCTGCAGTTCAAGAAGAGGCAGAGAAGAGGGTGGGGAAGGTGGTTATATGCCAATTGACTATATCTGGTATGTACAATAAAGGAAGCAATATCATCTCTTAAATCTCAAAATTGGGCTATATTATGGAATAAATAAATTAGAAAAGCAAATGATAAAAGATGGCCAATTTTATGCATAAAGAATTAGCAATGAAGAAAATATCAATGGTGTTTCATAAAAGAACTCTGTATTGTATCAGAAATCAAGAATACAAATTTCAAAAAATAAATATATAAACCATCATGGAGAATATTTAGAAGTGTATATAGTTTCATGGATTTTTTATATGTACATCTCAGAAGAGATTAAGAGAATCTACAAATTTAATGACAATCATGATTTCATCAAATCTAGAAAAATGAAAACGGTGCAAATTCATAGTTGACACTTTTTTGAAATTTATTTTCATTAGCTTTGATAATCTTATCTGAAATGCTGATGTATCATTATAGTAGAACACATTAAGTATTAGAAGGAATATTATTCATCTTTAAAAGGAGGACAATAAACTTGGACTTATAGCAGCAAGCACTGATTTGAATCAATATTTTAGTATCAAATATCACTCTAATATTTTTCAGTATAAAAATGCAATGAGAGGCTGGGCATGGTGGCTCCCGCCTGTAATCCCAGCACTTTGGGAGGCTGAGGTGGGTTGATAACCTGAGATCAGGAATTGGGACCAGCCTGGCCAATATGGTGAAACCCCGTCTCTACTAAAAATACAAAAAGCCGGGTGTGGTGGCACATGCCTGTAGTCCCAGCTACTCGGGAGGCTGAGGCAGGAGAATCGCTTGAACCCAGGAGACGGAGGTTGCAGTGAGCTGAGATGGTGCCACTGCATTCCAGCCTGGGCGACAGAGCGAGACTCTGTCTCAAAAACAAACAAACAAAAAAACAAAAAAATGCAATGAGATAAAAAGGGCTCATCTTTGTTTCTATTTAAGAGAGCACTGTTGTTGCTATTAACTGTTTATATTTCTATTCATTTTTGTATGAATATTTTGACATATGTGATATACATAGCTTGCCATTTTTTCTTGGATTTTTTTCAATTGACAACATTCGTCTTGACTAATATTAAATATTATTTTTATTCTTTTATAGGCAATATTCAATACACAAACATACACGCACACATCTCCTTAAACTTCATAGCTAGAAGGGAAATACTGCTAAAATGGTTCACAGAATTTAAATTTTCATTGTTCCATCAAATAGCCTTTAAAATTATCAATTTATATTTAAAAGAAAGAGAATAAAAATAAAAGTACTTTATTTTCTATATACTGATAATACTAACTTACCAAATTTCCCAATGTTTGCAAATTTATAAAAACCAAAATTATTATCATTGAGGTTTTAGTTTGCATTACCCTTATTATCAGTGAAGTTGAATAGCTTTTCACATTTTTATCATGATTTTTTCCTCTTGTTCTTGAAATTGCCTGTTTATTACAATTTGCCTTTTGGATTTTGGGGTTTTAACTTTTTAGTAACTTATTAGAACTATAATAGATGCGGATGTATATAAAATATGGTCATATATATGGTCATATATATATAGTCATTTATATATATGTAAATAAAACAAATTTCTTGCCACATTTTCCTTTTCCTGTTTCAGTTTGCTTTGCAGTGATTTAAAAGATTTCTGTGCTCAAATGTCTCAAGTATATTAATCTTCTCCTTTATGATTATTGTGATGCTTAGTACTGTAATTATAGATAATTCTTTAATTCACGAATTTGAGTGATATGTATTTTTAATCAACTAATAATTTACATACAATAAAATGCACATTTTAAATATATAGTTCAATGAGTTCTGACACAGATATATGCCTATTTAACCAATTTCCTAATCAAGGTAGAGACTATTTCCATCATCACGGATGCCCTTGGCATCGGATAGCAAGTCAATCCTTGCTATTCCCTGCTCCAGTCAACCACTGAATAGATTCTATAAGAACAGATTAATTTCACCTATTCTAGGATTTTATGTAAATGAAATCATGCAGTATGTACTATTTTATGTCTAATTTTTTCCCTCAGCATAGAGATTTTCAGATTTATCCATCCATGCTACTGCATTTGTCAGTAGCTCATTTCTTTTTATTTCTGAGTATTGTTCCATATTATGAATGTAGCAGTTTAGTAATACATTCACCCGTTAGTGGACATTTGAATTGTTTTCAGTGTTTACTATCATGAGTAAAGCTGCTGTGAACATTGATATACAAATGTTTCTGTGAAATGTGTCTTTATCTCTCTTCGGAAAAGACCCAGGAGAGAGATTACTGAGATATATGGTAAGTAGATGTTCAATTTTATAAGAAATTGACAAAGTTTCTCAAAGTGGTTGTACTATTTTACACTACTACCAGAAATAAATGGGTTCCAGTTGCTTCAAATTCTTGTCCTCACTTGGTATCACCTTTTTTTTGTCATTCTAATAGGTGTGAAGTGATTTCAATTTGCACTTCCTTGAAGATTAATAGAATTGAGCAGCTTTTTACGTGCTAATTGGCAATTTGTGCGTCATCTTTGATGAACTGTCTGCTCAATTCTTTGTCTATTTCTTATTTATTTATTATTTTTATTGTTATTGAGATGTAAGAATCTACCATATATTCTAGATTTTAGTATTTTGTCGGATAGCACAAATATTTTCTCCCAGTTTGTAGCTTATCTTTATATTTTTAACCACGTATTTTACTTTTTAATATATAATTTAAAATTTGCCCTTTAAATCATAATTTAAATTAAAATTTATAATTTAAAGTGTAATCATTTTTAAGTGTACAATTCAGAGACATTAATTACATTCACAATGTTGAGCAACCATCAGAACTATGTATTCCCAAAACATTTTTGTCACTCCAAAGAGAAACTCTATAAACATTAAGCAGTGACTCTACATTCTTCCTGCCTCCCAGCACCTGGCACCCTTTAATCTATTTTCTGTCCCAGTGAAATTATCTGTTCTAGATATTTCATGTCAGTGCAATGATACAATATTTGTGCTTTGATGTCTGGTTTCTTTTGCTTAGCATAATGTTTTTAAAGTTTATTCATGTTGTAGCATCTTTGAGAGATTTATTTATTTATTTTGAGACGGAGTCTTGCTCTGTCGCCCAGGATGGAGCGCAGTGGCGCTATCTCGGCTCACTGCAGGCTCCGCCTCCCAGGTTCACGCCATTCTCCTGCCTCAGCCTCCTGAGTAGCTGGGACTACAGGCGCCTGCCACCGAGCCCGGCTAATTTTTTGTGTTTTTAGTAGAGACGGGGTTTCACCATGCTAGCCAGGATGGTCTCGATCTCCTGACCTTGTGATCTGCCCGCCTCGGCCTCCCAAAGTGCTGGGATTGCAGGCATGAGACACCGCGCCTGGCGTATTTCCTTTTAATGGCTAAATTATATGCATATTATGTGATATATATATATCACATAACGTGGATATAAATAGCACATTTTGCTTATCCATTCAACATTTGGGTTGTTTCTGTCTTGGCTACTGTAATTAATGCTGCAAGGAACACTGGCATTCAAGTACTATACCTGTTTGAGTCCTTGTTTTTAATTCTTTTGGGTACATACCTAAGAGTGGAATTTCTAACTCATATGTAATTCTATGTTTAGCTTTTTGAGCAATCACCAAACTGTTTTCTGTAGTAGCTGTACCATGTTACATCCCCATCTGTAATGTATGAGGGTTCTAATTTCTTTACATCTTCACCAACACTCATTATTTCACTTTGTTTTTCGATAATAGCCATCTAGTGAGTGTGAAGTGGTACTCATTGTGATTTTGATTTGCATTTTTCAAAGACTAGTGATATGTTGAGCATCTCTTCATATGATTCTTGGCCATTAGTATATCTTTATGGAAGAAATATCTACTGTGAAGTCCTTTACCCATTTTTAAATTGGATAGCTTGTCTTTTTGTTGTTGCATTATAGTAGTTCCTTATATATTTTGAATATTAAACTCTCATCAGATATATAATTTGCAAATATTTCTCCCATTCTGTAGGACATTTTCACTTTCCTTATAATGTCTTTTGATGCACAGAAGTTTTAATTGTGATTATGTCCAACTTATCTATTTTTCCTTTGTTACCTAAACCTTTGTTGTCAAAGCTAAAAATTCATAGGAATTCCAATGTTATAAATATTTATGTTATGGCTGGGAGCGGTGGCTCAGGCCTGTAATCCCAGCACTTTGGGAGGCCAAGGCGGGTGGATCACAAGGTCAGGAGATCGAGACCATCCTGGCTAACGTGGTGAAACCCTGTCTCTACTAAAAAAAAAAAAAATACAAAAAATTAGCCAGGTGTGGTGGTGGGCGCCTGTAGTCCTCAGCTACTTGGGAGGCTGAGGCAGGAGAATGGCGTGAACCTGGGAAAGCGGAGCTTGCAGTGAGCTGAGATCGCACCACTGCACTCCAGCCTAGGCGACAGAGCGAGACTCTGTCTCAAAAAAAAAAAAAAAAAAAATTACGTTATTATGTTTTCTTCCATGAGATTTATGGTTTTAACTCATATATTTAGGTCATTGATCCATTTTGAGTTACTTTTTGCATATGCAGTGGGAGTTAGGGATCCTATTTCATTCTTTTGCATGTGGAAATTCAATTGACCCAGCACCATCTTTTGAATGTGCTATTATTTCCGCATTGAATGAACTTGACAACCTTGCCAAAAATTTTCACAGGACCTTTAATACAATACTAAATAAACGTAGTGAGAGTAAATATCCTTACCTTATTATCAATCTTAGGGATTCGTTTGTTTTCAACATTAAATATGGTGTTAACTGTAGATTTTTTGTACATGCTGTTTATCGTGTTGAGGAAATTTCTTTCCCTGCCTAATTGGTTTGTTTGTGTGTCTTGAAGAAGTGTTAAAGTTTTCCAGATAAATCTTTTATGATTTATTAATCTTGGTTTTTTGAGAATTAAGGAAAATATGTTAAGGTCTCCTGATTCCATTAGCCTTCCCTTACACTGTCAACATTTGTATATACATATATATATATTTTATATATATTTGTGCATTATGTTCAGCATATATATATGCACAAATATTCATAATGCACAAATATTTCTAAAATTTATGTCTTTATTGTAGAATATATTATTTCTCAATAAAATACTATTTTTGAATATTATTTTTAAATAATTTTTAATACTTCTAATAAGTAAGGTATTAATATTATATATTTCTGTCTCTTTTTGTCTCTCTCTCTGGCATCTTTTTCCAACTTCTTTGTAATTCAACATTTCTTGTAGACAGTATGCCTTTTTATTTAATCTGAGACTTTTTAAAATATATGCTTTAGGTTTAATGTCAAAATTTATGAACATAATTAATATGTGTTGTGTAATAGGTACAATGAAAGAAAGAAAGGAACTTGGCATTGCAGAGATAGAGAACACACAGCTTTTCAAGAACAAATAGAACATATAAAAATAGATCAAGAATTATGTCTGCAAAAAAATTCCAATTAATTCCTAAAACAAAATTAATATAGTCCCTATTCCCTGAATATAGTGTAATAAAATTAGAAGTTTAAAACAGCTCTGCAGGTAGAACTTCAGAAATGATCCTCTAAATAAATTGTGGTATAAAGACAAAGTCTAAACTAAAATTAACAACTATCTTGATGCTAAAAGACATTAAAGGCAGCATCTATCAAGAGCTATATTATCTTGCCAAAGTGGTACTGAGCTAAAAAGTTATAGCATAAGAATGCATATACTTTAAAAAATAAAGCGAATAAATTATGCATGTGAAGTAAAAACCTAGAAGAGAAAAAAGTAAGAAAAATAAAAGGAATTACTAGAGATAAACATAGAAACTAACTAAATTGCAAACAGAAATAAAAAGTAAAGATGATCAAGAAAATTAAAAGCAAACTTTAAAATTATCAATAAGATGGCCAAACTTAGATACTTTCACCAGTTAAAAATACAAACAAATAATGGCAGGAATGAAAAAATAAATACCATTCTAGATATAGAGGCAACCTTGTGTTAGTCCATTCTCACACTGCTATAAAGAACTACCTGAAACTGGGTAATTTATGGAGAAAAGAGGTCTAATTGACTCACAGTTCTGCAGGCTGTATAGGAAGCATGGCTGGGGAGGCCTCAGGAAAGTTACAATCATGGTGGATGGCAGAGGAGACGCAGGCACATCTTACCATGGTGGAACAGGAGAGAGAGAGCAAAGGGGAAAGAGCTTACACACTTATAAACAACCAGATCTCATGAGAACTCACTATCACGAGAACAGCAAGGGGGAAATCTGCCCCCATGATCTAACCACCACCTCCCACCAGGTCCTTCCCCCAACACTGGGAATTAAATTCAACATGAGATTTGGGTGATGACACAGAGCGAAACCATATCAAACGTAAGTACGGTTTGTGTTATAAATTAAGCATCTTAGTAAGAATTATTTGCTGGTGACACAAATGACAAAAGTTCACCTAAGGAATAGCAGAAATATTGATAGTGTCAGGGGAAATATTGAAAGCTTATTGCCCACAATAAAGGGAAATCAGGCACAGGATGTTTTATGGGTGAGGCTAACTGTACCTTTATAGAGATAACTTCTTTGTTATGTAATGTTTTTCGACTGACATAAAGAAATAGAATTTTTTTCAAATAATTTTATGGGAGTAATATAACACTGATATCAAGATTTAACAAAAAAAGCACAGAAAAGAAAACTTGTGAATACAGATATGAAAATTATAAATGAACTATTAGCAAATTAATTTCAGGAATGTGTTAGCAGACTAATATTAATACATTATGCCCAAGAGGTGTATACTGGGAGTACAAAAGTACTTCAAATTATGAAACATGTGCATTAATTTAATTAGTACATTAACAAAGGAGAACAGTGAATAAACATCTCAATATGGATGAATAAATCATTTGATTCATTACAATATTTGTTACTGACTCAGAAGAAAGAAGCTCTTAGTAAGTGAGTTATAGAAATACACTCCTGAAAGTGACTTAAAAAAATCTACCAGAAGCCTTAAGAAAACTTCATAAATAATAGTGAAATATTTTAAGTGTGGTAGGTTTAACAATGTCCCCTCCCTGCAAAAATGTCTTAATTCCCGGAACTTGTGAATGTGTTACTTTAGGTGTTAAAAGAGGCTTTGCAGATGTGATTAAGTTAAGAACCTTGAGACTGAGAGATCATTCTGAATTATCTGGGTGATAGGAATTTAGACAGAAGTGAAAGCAATGTGATGATGGAAGCAAGCAAGAGGTTGGAGCGTTATGAAGAAGTCTTGACCCAAGGAATGCAGGTGGCTTATAGCAGCTGATAGAGACAAGGAACAGATCCTCCCTTGCAGAGGGGAGAACATGTTCCCCTCAGAAGGAACCAGCCCTGCAGACACTTTGATTATAGCCCTGTATATCACATTCTGAATTCAGACCTCCAGAACTGTAAGGAGTTTGTAGTAATATGTTAGAGTGGTAGCAGGAAAGCTAATACAAAGATAATCTGCAGTGAATCAGAAATAAGAAAAGGATCCCAGCTACCATGTCAATATTGATGTTTGCTGGAGATGCTATTCCATGCAATAAAATAAAAGCAAAATGTGTGTATGTGTGTGTATATACACATACACACATATATATAGACACATATACAAACACATATATATACACACACGACAAAGATAAAGTTATTGTCCACCAAAAGAAAAAAAATCAGCAAGAATCAATAAAAAACTATAAGAACTAGTAAGAGTCCAGGAAAGTAGCCAGATTAAAATAAATCAATATTAAAAAATGAATAGCTTTCTTATACACCAGCAATGATGAATTTAAAATGTAATAGAAAAATGAGTCCATTTAGAACAGCCACAAAACTCATTAAATACTTATGGTTAGGCCTGACAAGAAAACTTGTAAAACCTATTTAGAATATATAAGTCTATTGAAGGTCATAACACAGGCCCTGAAAAAAAGAAAAAGTTATACTGTGTTCTTGGTTAAGAAGTATTCAGTATTTGAAAGAGGTAAACTCTTCCCAAAATTATTCTATATGTCAAAATGTATCTGAAAATTAAACTCTACATATAATTTCTAAGGAATGTATAGGATTACTTTAAATTCATTACGGAAAAAGTATTCGCAAAACACTAAGACAACATTTGAAAGGAAGACCAGTGAGAAACTAATCCCACCAATTATCAAAACATATTATAGAATTATAGCAATTTAAACAGTGTGGTTATTGCAGGAAACAGTAAGAAAATTGATGGTACGTAATATAGAGTTCAGAAATATTCATGTTTTTAAATGATTCAACTTATAAAAATGGATGGACTACATCACATTGATATTTTGACAACTGATTATCAATCTGGAAAGTTTTATTTAGCTCTCTGTATAACCTCACTAGAAATAATGTACTATGGGCAGGTTAAGAAGCTAAATACTGAACGAGTCTCTGAAATTTTGGAAGAAAATACATGAAAATATTACATATCTTGGAACTGTAATGCTTTTCTAATAATAATACAAATCTAAACATGAGAAGAGACATAATCAGCAAACTCAACTGCACATGAATTATAAATTATGTTTGGTTAAACAGATGGAAAGAAAATATTTGCACCATCTATGAAAAAAAAGCATTAATCTTAAATACGTTAGAATCCTACAAAACAACAAGAAAGAATAAACAGGTAAATAGAAAAATAAGCAAAGGATTTGAAGCAATTTACACACACACATACTGCACATACTGACACAAATACAGATGTCAACATTGGTAGTATTCACATTAGATTAGCAAAAATATAAATGATAAATAATTAAGGGCTGGCAAGGTGTTCTGGTTATAATTTACTATGTGACAAATTACCCCTAAATTAACAGCTTTAAGCAACAAATGTTTATTACCTCATTGTTTCTGTGGATCAGGAGTCTGAGAGGTGTTTGGCTGGGTGTTCCTCACTCAAGGCCTCTCATCAGGTTACAGTCAAGCTGTTGGCTGGGGCTGCAGTCATCAGGACTCGCCTGGGTCTGGATGACCCATTTCTAAGCTCACTCACCTGGCGATGGTGAGGCTGCAGCTTCTTGTGAAAGGCTGGACTGAGTGTCTCAGTTCCTTGGGTGTGCCATGCCACATGGGCCTCTCTACAGGGCAGATCACAATATAGTCATCTTGATTCCCCCAGCATGAGAGGAAGGAAGAGAGAAGGAGAGGGAGAAAGAGAATGCGTGTGTGTGTTTGTGTGTGAAAGAGAATGTGTGTGTGAGAGAAAGAGAATGAGAATGTATGTATCTGTGTGTGTGAGAGAGAAATAATGAGAAAGTGTGTATGTGTGTGTGTGAGAGAGAGAGAGGGGAAGAGAGGGAGGGAGATGGAAAGGAGATGTGTGTTTGTGAGAGAGAGAGGAGGAAAGATGGGGAAGGCAGAGAGAGAGAGAGTGAGAATGTGTGTATGTATCTGTGTGCATGTGTGTGAGTGAGAAGGAGGGGGAGAAAGAATGAGATTGAGATTATGTGTGTGTGTGAAAGACGGAGTGAGGAAAGAGGGAGGGAGAGAAAAGTGCGAGAGAGAATGTGAGTGTGAAAGAGGAGGGGGTGAGAGAGAATGTGTGAGGAAGAGAGAGAGAAGGAGAGATGGGAAGGGTAGAGGGAGAGAGAGAATGAAAGTGTGTGTAAGTGTGTGTATGAGTGTGTGTGAGCAAGAAGGAGAGGAGGAGAGAATGAGAATGAGATTATGCACGTGGGTGTGTATATGTGTGTGTGTGTGAAAGAGAGAGGAAGCCAAGGAAAGAGAGAGAGAAAATGCTCGTGTGTGTGTGTGTGTGTGTGTGTGTGAGAGAGAGAGATGACAGAGGAGAGAGAGAGATGAGTGAGAAAAAGAGGGGGAGAGAATGTGTGTGTGAGAGAGAAGAAGGAGGGAGAGAGAGAGAAAGTATGTGTGAGAGAGAGGAAGAGAGATGGGGAGGGGAGAGAGAGAAAGGGAAAGAGAGAATGAAAATGTGTGTATGTATGCATCTGTGTGTGTGAGAGAGAGAGAGAAGGAGGGAGAGAGAATGTGTGTGAGAGAAACAGAGGAGGGGGCAAGGGTGAGATACAAAGAGAATGTGTCCGTGTGAGAAAAGGGAGGGGTGGGGGGAGAGAGAGAAAGAGAATGAGAATGTCTGTATGCATGCCCATATGTGTGTGTGAGAGAGAGAAAGTCGGGGGGGAGAGAGAGAGAGGGAGGAAGAAAGAAATTTGGAAGCCACAGTCTATTTATAGCATCCCATCACTGAGATATTCTATTTGTTAAAAGCCAGTCAGTAAATCTAGTCCACACTCACGGAAAGGGGATTACGCAGTATATGAATATTGGGATGCAGGGATCATCGAGACCCATTTTAGAAGCTTCATAATCTTCACTGGTAAATAGGCTATTGGAATTAAGCCAGAGAGCAGTTTGGTATTACCCACCAAAGCTTAAAGGGCACAAATCCTGAACAAAAATCCCTGAAAGTCTTCTTTATAAATCTGTTCCATAGACATATTTGCACAAGTGTTTAAAAATTCATACATAAGAATGTTCCCTGAAGAACTGTATTAGTGAACATTGAAAGTTCCCTCAATTCTAATTTACCATTAAACAAATACTGTTCAATGTATCTAGGAATTTGGTGCAATTGTTGGAGAGAAAGAGGTAGAATTATGTACTGAGAAGGAAAGTACATTAGCTGTGTTCGTTTTTTAAAATTAAATATATTTTTAGCTTATTAAGGAATAATTGATATACACAAAATTGCACACAATTAATGTATACATCTTGATCAGTTTGGATATAGGCATACGCCATGGTACTATCACCACAGCCAAGGTACTAAACGTGTCCATCACTTCAACAAATTCAATGTGTTCTTTTGTGCGTGTGTGTGTGTGCATGTGTATGTGTTTTGGTAAGAACACTTAACATGAGATCTTACCTTCTCAGATTTAAAGTGCACAATACTGTATTGTACTATGTTGAACAACAAATCTCTAGAACTTATTTATCTTGTATAATAGAAACTTTATACCTATTGAAGAATGACTCCCCCTGCCAATGGCAACCACCATTCTATTTTCTTCTTCTATGAGTTTGACTATTTTAGACACCTCATTTAAGTAGTATCATGTAGTATTTGTTCTTCTGTGACTGTCTAAGCCATATTGTTAAGTGACAAAAGAAAAGTTATGAAACAGTGCCTTTACTCCAGGAGAATCTCATTATTAAAAAAATGAATAAATGCAAAAGTAAAAATAAAGTTAAAAATAGAAATGTTTTTATATAGTTATATTTTTAAAAGAATATTTTATGTTATAAACTTGTGAAGTATTTGAAATTCTTTTGAATAGAAAATTTATGATTAAAATAACTTTTTAAATAAAAGAATATTTATAGGCATAAGTGCTTTTAAACAATTATGTTACTAAGAGTACTTTTACTTTAATTGGATCCTAAGAAACTTGACATGCTTTAAGTTCAGATAAACATTATTCCAGATATAGATATTTTTCTTTTACTAACTAGATATCAGTTAGAAATTGTATAATCTGAGATTATGTCTCATATCTATAGTAAGCTTAAGTTCAAATAGTGGAAAAAAATATGTTCCAGAAAGTCATAGATAATATTTATATTAATATCATTTATCATATATCATATATTACATATGATATATGATACCATATAATATACCATATAATATACCATATAATTATTGATATAATAATATATATGATTTATTATATACCAGATATATATCATATATTATGAAATATATATCATATATTAATATCATTTATATCAATAGGATTTTTATGAAAATCTCTGTAGGACAATAAGTTGATGGATCATTAAATATAGGAGAACAGCTCAATGGATTTTTCTTCTGATTAAAATAATAATAATAAAAGTAAGCCAGTCAAGTTGTATGACAAAAGTTGTTATATACTCTTTCCTCTTTTGTCTATTTATTACTTTTACTATTTAGGTTTCTGTTTTGTTGTAATACAAATATTCTGAAACAAATAATGTTATTCAAATATGAACAAAAATCTCACAAATTGTAGATATATATTTTTTAAAAAGGCAAAACCTCAATTGCTGTTGCACCAACTGAATAACTTGATGCGATTTCACATAATGCACATATCCTGTAACTTACAGTCAGGAGAGACTGAATACCACCAGCACACACGAAACACCTTCATGCACCCTACTGGCCACTACCCTATTGAAAAACACTGTCCTAATTTCCAGTGCAATACATTTGAAATGTATATGAACAAATTCATACTAAATGCATTCTTCTGTGCCTGATTTCTTTTTCTCAGTATGGAAGGTTCACTTATGCCAAATGACTGTTTATCTACACCACTACAGTCAATGGACAATTTGTGTTGTTTCAGTTTTTGGGTACTTGCAAATTATGATTCTGTGGTCATTCTTGATCTTGTCTTTTGGGACTCATATGTGTATCTGTTGAGTATATACCTAGGAAAATGAGAGTATGCATAAGTTGTACTTCAGTGGATGCTTTAAAACAGTTTCTAAAGTGGTTTGTCAACTTGCTCTCATACCAGTACCTTCCAGGGGCTTCCTGTCCACTCAGCACTTTCTACAAGGAATTTGTTTGTTTTTAAGCATTTCTGCTGATTATGTTGTGAAATCTCATTTGGTTTTAAGTTAACCTTTATTTTATCTTCATTATTTTATCTTCATTATTACTAGCTTTTTATACAATTATTCACCATTTTGATATCTTCTTTTTGAAGAAATTGATCAGGTCCTTTACCATTTTGTTTTCAATTTTGTTTTATATCTTCCTCTCATTGGTTTACAGTGGATCTTTATATATTTGATGAATCACTTGAATCACTTATCAGGTAGATATTGCAAGTGTCTTCTACCACTATGTGACTTGCCATTTTACTCTTAGTAATGCCTTTTGTAAAACAGAATTTCTTTTTTTTAATTCTTTTTTTTTTTTTTTTTTTTTTTTTTTTTTAGTTTTACTTTAAGTTTTGGGATACATGTGCAGAACGTGCAGGTTTGTTACATAGGTATACATGTGCCATGGTGGTTTGCTGCACCTATCAAACCATCATCAAGGTTTTAAACCCCCCATGCATTAGGTATTTGTACTAATGCTCTCCCTGTCTTTGCCCCCCATACCCCAAACTGACAAGCCCAGGTGTGTAATGTTCCCCTCTCTGTGTCCATGTGTTTTCTTGTTGAACTCCTACTTATGAGTGAGAACATGCAGTGGTAAAACAGAATTTCTTTAATGTAGCCCTATGTTTGCCTAGGTGAAAGGCATTAAGAGATCCTTCTTTGTTACATTCTAGTACATGTATTGGTTTACTTTTTACAGTTAGATTTACAATGCACTTGGAATTGATTTTGTATATGGAGTGAGGCAGAAATTAAGATGTATTTTTCCACGTGGATAATAAATTGACCCAGTATAATTTACTAAAAATACCATCTTTTCCTCACTTCCACATAATGCCATTTTTACCATAAGTCAGATGACTAGCTATGTGCTTTTTTTTTTTTTTCTGGACTCTTGATTGTTTTTCAATGCTCTCATTGTTCTCTGTGCATTAATGTAACACTGTCTTACATATTATATTTTATAATATTTTTGATGCAAAATTTGTAGGTATCCCAAATTTGTTCTTCTTTAAAGTCATCCTTGCTATTCTTTGTCCCATGCATACTCATATGAATTTTACATTTATTTTTGTCAATTTCCCTAAATGTTTGTCTGTTTTTATGAAAAAAGTGTTTGTTAGTCATATTGTTCAAATATTTTTGTATTTTTACTGATTGGCTGTCTGCTTGATCTGTGAATTACTAAGCAGGTATTAAAATCTCCCGCTGTTATCGTGTATCTGCCTATTTCTATTTTGATTTCTGCGAATTTTTCCTTTTTGTATTTTCAGGCTATACATTTACGGGTATATAAATTTTAAGTGATTATATTTTCCTTTTAGCATTATGGATTACCCCTCTTTCACTCTAGGAAATTTCTTGACCTAAAAAATCACTTTGAGGTTCACCAACTTTCTTTTTGTTAGTGTTTTCATAGTATAAATCTTTCCATCCTTTAATTTGCAGCCATTTCATATTCTCATATTTAGCGTGTGTCTCTTGTAAGTTGCCTTCAGTTGTTTTTTTATCTCAGTCTCACAAGTATTATCTTTTAATTTAAATATATATTTCAGTTCTACTTATTTCATTATGACATATTTGAGCTTGAGTACACCATCATACTGTTTATTTACTATCCCATCAGTGAATTACTTAAAATTTGTTTTACAAAAATGACTATATGCAGTTAATTTTCTATTCTCATGTCCTAAAATATAAATTATGGTATAAATTATAACAAAGGAGACAAAAATAAAGGACTGTGATATTTCGGTAACCTGGGAGCTAAACTGGTATTCTTGATGAATTCTGGTTATTTCCATGATGATAATGAGATATGAGAGTACAGGACTGTGAGAAGGCCAAGGTTAGAGGATGAACATTGCTGTTTTCAAGGACAATCTTGTACTGAAGTAGATGTTCTGCTTGCGTGTTTGTATTATTTGATAATAAATGTTGAATGAGCCTGACACAGGTCTACGCATGAAGGCAAACTTATGTGTTCCCCAGTGTATGTTTAAACCTGCTGATAGGACTGTTATATCCCTACCTTGGTCTCTGAATGCATATGCCTCAGGTCCCCAGGACTCCTCTGGTCACTCCTGGCTAAAATCTTATGGTTACAAATTCAAAAACAGCTTTAATTTATACAGACCTTTTTGCAGTCCCAAAGAAAACTCAGACTCTGGCCCTGACCTTACATTCTATTTTTGTCCTTCTTAATTTGGGTCCTGTTGTAGGTATTTCCATTAACTTGTGTGTTTCTAGGAGTTTTTCTCTTCTCTCTCTTCACACACTGTGTCCCCCTCTTCCCTCCTCCACATTTTTTTTTTTTTTTTTTTTTTTTTTTTTTTTGAGATGGAGTCTCACTCTGTCACCCAGGCTGGAGTGTAGTGGTGAGATCTCGGCTCACTGCAACCTCTGCCTCCCGGGCTCAAGCGATTCTCCTGCCTCAGCCTCCTGAGTAGCTGGGGCTATAGGCGTGTGCCACCACGCTCAGCTAATTTTTTGTATTTTTAGTAGAGACGAGGTTTCGCCATCTTAGCCAGGATGTTCTTGATCTCCTGACCTCGTGATCCGCCTGCCTAGGGCTCCCAAAGTGCTAGGATTACAGGCATGAGCCACTGTGCCGGGGAAGGCCTCCTCTTCCCCCTTCTTACTATGCAGAGCCTACCAGCGTCAGAGTCAGGGAAAGGAAGAGAGGTCAGTGGGATAGGAATTTGTTTCCCTTGGCTTGTGTGATGTTTGGGGGCCTTTGGCTCTTTGGGTCTCTCTGGTATTTAGAGTTTACTCTCCTGTGGGTGCTTTCATAGATTTTTTCAGAGAATCCTACTAGAAAAATTAAACTTGCTTTGACTCCTTAGACAGGGCAGTGCATTTTCTTCCAGGTGGATGCTACTGCCTTAGCCTGTTTCTTTTCCTTTTCTTTTTTGTCTAAGTGATTTCACAAAGATGATCTTAAAGTATTGAGAGGTGAATCCAGCTGGACTTCCTGGGTCCAGTGGGGACTTGGAGAACTTTTCTGTCTAGCTAGAGGATTGTAAACACACCAATCAGCACTCTGTAAAAATGCACCAATCAGTGCTCTGCATCTAGCTAAAGGATTGTAAACGTACCAATTAGCACTCTGTAAAATGGACCAATCAGCACTCTGTAAAATGGACCAATCAGCTCTCTGTAAAATGGACCAATCAGCAGGATGTGGGTGGGAACAAATAACAGAATAAAAGCTGGCCACCCTAGCCAGCAGTGGCAACCGCTTGGGTCCCCTTCCATGCTGTGGAAGCTTTGTTCTTTCGCTCTTCATAATAAATCTTGCTGCTGCTCACTCTTTGGGTCTGCACTAGCTCTATAAGCTGTAACACTAACAGCAAGACTCACCACAAGACTCTGCAGCTTCATTCCTGAACTCAGTAAGACCACGAACCCACCAGGAGGAACAAACAACTCCAGACACGCTACCTTTAAGAGCTGTAACACTCACTGCGAGGGTCTGCGGCTTCATTCCCGGAGTTGGTGAGACCACAAACCCACCGGAAGGAACAAACTCTGGACACACCGTCTTTAAGAGCTGTAACACTCACCGTGGAGGTCCGCGGCTTCATTCTTGAAGTCAGTGAGACCAAGAATCCACCGGAAGGAATAAATTCCGGACACAGTATCATTCCTCAGAAAAATAGCTATCATCACTTTATATTTATCAGATTCCCAAACTTAGAGGTTGCAGAGCAACTTCTGTGAGTAATCCTGT
The DNA here is from genome assembly GCF_028885655.2 of Pongo abelii. Classification (NCBI taxonomy): domain Eukaryota; kingdom Metazoa; phylum Chordata; class Mammalia; order Primates; family Hominidae; genus Pongo; species Pongo abelii. Next base: position 36,135,655 of record NC_071992.2, read on the forward strand.
TGATGTTGTTCTCTTTTGGCTTCAGAGGAAACGTACTGTATCCTTCTGGTGCTTCCCTGTTGTATAGAGAAGACGCTAATCTCAGGACAGTTCCCTCCAAAAGGCCTTTTCATGAATTCCTGCTGTCTCCAAAAACTTTTATTCATTTGATATTCATGAGTTGCCCTACTGATTCTGAGAATCTATCTGGAGATTTTTGCTGTATAGACCCTCTCATAACAGGCTTTGGTATCAGTCATCATTTACATCCTGGCTCCTGAGTTGAAACTGCCAAATAATATCTTATTCATTCATTCATTCATGCACACATACATTTAATATTTATTGATTACTTACGATATGCTAAGCACTATTTTTGACACTTTCGCTAGAGTAAAGAAAGGAAAAAGACCAAAATTTCTGCCCTTTTTCTAGAGAGAAATAAAAAAATTATAAATAAATTATATTGTATATGAGAAGCTGGTAAATGAATGCAGAAAAATAAAGCAGGGAAGAGAAACTGGAGATGGGGTGGGGATATGGAGACAATTTGAAATAGAATGATCAAGGATGGCCTCACTGATCTGAGAGAAGCCCATGATCAGAAAGAAGACCTGTGTGTAAAGAGTGTTCCAAACGGATATAACAGCAAACACACAGGCCGTGACCTGGGAGCGTGCTTGTCTTGTTTGAGAAACATAGGGAGGCCAATAGATGCAATAGCATGATGGATGGGCAGAGTAGTAGGAACTGAAGCATTGAATAATTGAGAAACTAGAGTGCAGAGAGAGTCAACCACCCTACCTGGCTCCACCCTGAGTTACAAAGTAAAGCATGGCAAGGATAGCAACAGAGGAGTGACTGCCACCTAAAGTTTTTAAATGATAATGTCTTCCTTTTTATAAAAATACACTATACAAGAGATGTGTGTGAAAGCAGGGAGACTAGTTAAAAAGCTATTGCAATATTCCAAGCAAGAGATGATAGTGGATTGGATCAGAGAGGTAGCAGGCAAGGTGGCAAAACAGAAAGGTTAAGTCAGGGATACATTTTGAAAGTAGATGCAAGAGGATTTCCTGATAGATTTAACGTGAGATGTGAGAGAAAGAGGAAAGATGAAGGTGATTTTGAAGGCCTACATTTTTGGTCTGAGGAGCTGAAAGAATTAATTACAATGAAGGCACATGAGGGGAGGGGTAGGCTGCAAGGGCTGCAGAAAGGTAGTGAAGAAGGCCAGGGGTTCGTGTTCATTTTTGCACGTTTAAGTTAATTTACTAGCAGATATCCTACTGGAGGTGTTGAGTAGGCTGTTAGATACATGAATTGGGAGTTCAGGAGTTTAACAGAGAGGTCTAGACTCAAGACATTAATTAGAGAATCATCAGAGTATGCATGACAGAATTGGATCACCAAGGGAGGAAATATTAACAGAGAAGAGAAATAGAAGTTTAGGGATGGACCCAAGATCACACAAAAGGCCAGACAATGAGGAGAAGCCAGCAAACAGACTGTAGGAGAGACCAAAGAAATAAGAGGAAAACAAGAAGAATGAAGTCTCAGAAGCTAACAAGAAAGAATGCAGGGATTAGGGTATGGTCAATTGGGTCAAATGTTCTCATAGGTGTAATAAGTTCAGAACTGCATATTGATCCTTAAATTTAACAACTTGGAGGTCGCTGATGACCTTGACAAGAGCACTTTCGGTGAAGTTGTAAGTCTGTTTAGATAAAATAAAAGAGGAAATGGAAAAAGTTAAAAATTTCAGGTATAGACCACTTAATACAAGCTTTGCAATAAATTAGAGAAGAGAAATGGGGTGGCCTATAGAAGGTAATTGGAGTCCAGAGTGGACTTTCAGAGAGTTCAATGTTTGTATGCTGATGGAAATTATCTCCTAAGAGAGAAATATTGTCTAGGCAAGAAAGAAGGAGTTTTCACTGAAGCCATGTCATTATGTAGAAGAGACAGGATGTAATCAATTGCCTAGAAGAAGAATTTGCCTAGAAGAAGAAGTTTCCCAAGGACTGAACTATGAGAGAAGAGGAGTTCAAGAAACTGTGAAGCTGGAATACGAAGAGAATCATCTAAATGGATATTTAATGTCCCGTGATGTCATACTGAAGTGAGGTTGGAGAGTGTTACAGAGAGCCAGAACTGCAACCGTGAGGGTGAGTGACCCAAGGAGGATGGCAAAAACGAGGAAGTAAAAGGAGAATGGGTAGTAAAATCAATGATAAGGGATTGGAGCTGAGATTTTACTAATTTGGAGGGCTTTAGAGAAGCAGTAACTTTACAGTAAGAAGACGAAAGGAACATTGAGAGAAGAATTCGAGAATTCTAGAAGGCACAGTGGAAGGTTTTTGGTAGTGAGAATGTTAGGAGATGAGGACAGAATGTAGGATATGTAGTCTTAGGAAAATTTAGGGTAAAGGAAATGAGTGGGTACTCAAAATTCCTAGGCTTCTTGTAGTTCTTAAGTGGCAATAAAGAATATAATGAGATTAATCATAGAGACTCAAAGCAGATAGTGAAGCTGAGACTCTATTGGGGCCAGGAGGTTTAGGGGGACCATAGGCACATGACCCGTAGGATTCTCATTGTAATGCTCTTTCTCTGATCCAGAATATGCCCCAGATTTCTTTTTTTAACATTATATTGATTTAATTAGTGTGTATGTACTAGGAACAGCACATATTATTTTGACTTATTCAGTTTTGTTATTTAGGTCATTTGATAAGTTTAATAATCATGAAACTAATTAGTAACCACAAAATATCTTTGCTTTGCAACTCCATTACATAATGCAAAATTATTAAATGAAATTTAACATATGGCACAGGCTAGTCTTCTTTGGGTGCTGTGAAGTATGGGGAAAGGATGCTTTTTATCTATTGCATTATTTATTCTGGTTGCAATGATCTAGTTACATTAGAAATTGATAAAGAAAAATGTGTGTTTTTAACACAAGGCAAGGGGAGTTCCCAAGGAGGGTTGCAATGGGGGGCTAGACATTATTCAAGTTCTGGAAACTCTTCTGACAATATTTCTTAAGGTCTTAATCAATCAGGGTTCAATGTTTGATTTTAATGATAGTTTGTATTCTACAGCATTAATTTAGATTTGAGATGGAGAGAACTCAGCCTTCTCTCACAGCATTCTGTTAGCATTTTCCTTCAGCGTTTTCTCTCAGACTTCAGCAAAGATGTCCAACTGGACAGCTCTGACAGGTGGCTCCTCAGAGAGTCCTCTTGCCTGCGCTTCTTGTTTAGTAGAAGTGACAGCCAAAGATGGGTTAGAAGAGCCTGGCAAAACAAGAGGTAGCTAAAACTCATGAAGTGCCAGTAATGGATTATGTCAGGGTCAAGGAGAGAGTTGGGGGCAATAGTTTGAGAAAATGTATTAGGGATACACACAACCAATCAGTTTTGTTGGTCTGTTTCTTCAGTGTGAAATTCAACAAAATGAAGTTAGAGAACAAGCATTCTTGGACATATTAGTAATTCTCAGTTATTAAAGAATTAAATTCTGATAGGGGAATAAAGTCTGATTGACACCTGTCTCCTTTGATCCCTTCCTCAGCTTGTTACACACACACACACACACACACACACACACACACACACACTATTCTTTATCTCATAGATGTCAATCACTGCCAACAGCAGTAGAATCTGATTTATATGTGTTCCAACTGCTGACTTCCTATTAATTTATTCAAGAAATATTTATGGAATATCTTTTATGCCCCAGCTACTATTCTAGGCACTGGTGATTTCACAGTTAACGGGATGGTTAAAGTCCCTGATTGTATAGATGTATCTATTCTAGTGTTTGTGTTGGCAGGAGGAGAGTAGAAACAGTAAATACGTTAGTAAATAATAGGCAGACTTGGCATATTATAAACAGGAAATTAGAATTTTAATATTTATGTTCATGAATCACATAGAAACATGCACCTGTGCTTGAAATATGTGTTATCACACAGCTAGGAGGAACATAAAGACATATGACATAAATTACTGCCCTCATTTCATTAGAAGGAAATTTGAGACAGAGATGGTGATTGTAAATTGTACAAAGTCAATCTAAAGTAGAGAAATTGGCAATTACTATTAAGTCAAATCAATACTTAATTTCAATTTAAAGGGTAGTTTATTTCTAGCAGTCTAAAACTTGGGCAAACCCCTCCAGTTACACAACTACTTAAACTATATAAAAATTCTAGTCATATGTATTAACATTGTTCCTTTCTAGTGTGTAATCCTTTGATTACCATTACTCCTGCATCCATATTTTTAAAGACTTCATGCTTGTTGTTTACTACTGAACTATACATCGGTTGTACATAACTAAGTCTAGATTCCATGATTCCTTTGCTTAACTTTATAGACAAGAAAGTGATAGAAACCTGAAATTTATTCAGATTGGGAACTAGATTTAGGATACAATTACTTCTAATAGTGTTCTACCTTGTTGTAGAGGGATGTTTTCGGATCACATACTGAGTCTAAAGCAATAGTCTATGGTTTACTGCACTTTCTCACCGGCTAAGAGCCTTCAGCAAGGTTACTCTAAATTACTTACATGTAAGATTATATTAGTGGGTAGTTGATTTTAAAAAATCACTTCTCCTATGAACCAAGTCTGTCCTCACCCCCTTACCACTCAGAGCAATGCATTGTGGTTGTCCTACTTTTCCCCTAATGCAAACTTTACTCCTAAGTCCTTCTAGCTACTTCATCTTTTTTAGTCAAATATTTGCCAGACAAAAGTAGTTTTCCCTCTTGGAGTATTGTCCTTTCTCTGATGACAGTGTCAAGGCAGAGTTAGACTACAGCCCATTCTCTGCAGTACTGACCCTTCACTAATATCTGGGATTTTATTCTCTCATATCAATTTCTTTTGTTGAAAACAGCAGGAAGCCCAACCAGAATAGCTAAGTTTTTTCAGGCAATATTACACATGCATGTGCAGACCGGCTAGCATTAAAAAAGAGAAGGTCAGGTTCAGGGATCTCATGCTAGTTATGTGTAGACACAGACTATTTCAAGAACAGTTTGCTTTTCCTTCAACACTTTTAGATTTGGTTTACTTTCCTGGCTGTACCAGGCCTCCTTAACAGTTATAACTCTTTTGTTTTTTTTTTTTTAATCCAAAGCAAAGACAGAAGGGGAAATGATCACAGCACCCAAACAAAATGCACTTCCTGCAAAATGGTGGCTTGCAGAAAGATCTAATTTTTTTTGGTCAATTTAGTGCTTAAAAAACAGAGTTCAACATATTAGTTTGAAAATGTCCTGTTGTAGTTTAGAAAAAAGAAAAAGACACACACAAAGAGGTCTGTTCACAGTCTCAGAAGGTCATTTCTAATATCCTCTACCATTATTATGCATTTAAAAATAAATCATAAGAAAAACTAGACTATTATTGAATTTATGTTAGATGAAGATTACTCATATCTTTCTAAAAGAATATTTTTGTTTCCTAATGAAAAATATCTTTGTTTATACATTTGTCAAATTGCAATGTGTACACATTCCCAGAGGCTTATTCACTACTTGGCTCCACCAGATATCTAAGATTGCATATAAGGGATACATAAAATAAAAAGGTAGAACAGAAAACAGAAGATGAAAGAGGAAAACAAATGGACAAAAACAATTCCAGGGCTATGAAGCAGAGGTAGAAAGGAGGCCCTTACAGAGACGTCCACCAGAGTCCTCTTCATCAAGCATGGAACATACATTTGGCTCCAAGCTTTCTTACAGTCCTACATAAGGATACATCTGCTATGAGAATATGGCTTATAATGGTTAACCATGAGCAGACCAAGAAGATAAAATTTATTACTACTTAAAATAGAAACTTTTTTCCCTGAGATCATTGTAAATAAGATTATGTATAATATAATAAAAAACTCCCTCTTTGTATTTTTAAAGCAGCTGCAGAAGTAGAGCAGCCAAATGATTTCTTCTAAAGGCCTGCAATGTAGGATAAAGATGTCATTTTCTTGTGAAGTCCTGTAGGGGCCTAGAATTGTGGGTCTAGAAAGAACAGTTCTCAAATATTAATGGGTATTAGGAGCAGCTGGGTAGCTCATTAACGTGTGGTTTCCCAGACCCTACCTCCCCAGGAGGTTCTTATTCATAGGTCCAAAGGCAACCCTAGAATATGCATTTTAACAAGCATTTCAGGTGATTCTGATGAGGGACACATTTAAGAGCATCTATGTGACAGTGTCAGTGTTTTTGATACTTGACAGATGATGCTTTCATGACAGATACACTGCTAAAGACACATATAAGACAGACTTCAGGCATCTTCATGCTTTTTCTCCCACTTGAAAAACACATTTCAGTATGCAAGCTAGCCACAATGATGTTGGAAGAATAACCCTATGTCTGCTCTAATTATTTACTTTAAATAAATCATTTGCAAATTTCACTCTTTTAATTCTACTACTAATAAATAGCCTCCAATATATTCCACAATTGACAACAATGTACTGCTATGTCATTAACACACAAATTACCTAGAGATGAACGTGTGACCTGCATATTTTTCAGACAATGCTTGACAAATGTAATTTCTTTCACCTTTTTAAAGATAGATATTGGGTGAAGACTAAACTACCTGGCAGAGACCTAGAATGCAGCTGTTCTAAATTGCAAATTAAATCTAAATAATATGTTTTAAGTGCAGCCAAGCTGGGTGGAAGATTTTTTATGTAGTGAAAATTGAGGACTTAATAAGTATGTGTCCTGGAAGAGACGGCCTTTCCACTTCCACTTGCCAAGTCTAATGTTCTTACTTATACATAAGTAAGTTTAACCTAAGTTATATCTCAACCAAGAAAGAACAATATGTATGAATCGTCTAAAGGACACTTGGGTTTGCAAAATGTTATTTGTTGATGTCCCTTACGAGACAAATTATAGTTAACAGTGAGCCTAAATGGTGGGCTGATGTAGAGCCTTGATTCTCAAAGTGTAGTCTTCAGAGCAGGCACATCAGCATCAGTTTGTCAAGTTGTTACAAAACCAAATTCTCAAGCTCCACCTAGACAAAATGAATATGAAACTCGGGAAATGGGGTTCAACAGTCTGCTTTCACAGGCTCTGCAGGCGATCCTGATGGATGATAAAGTTTGAGAACCACTGCTCCCTAGCATACTAAGATTTGGGGAACATGGGAACATCTGCCTAAAATAATAACTTTGGTTCTGGGAATGTGATTTTTAAGTCCTGTTTTTTATAACAGGGAGAGCTTGAGTTTATGTGTATAAATGCATACATGTGAGATCTCATTTTACCGAGCACTTCTATCTGGTTTATTTCAAACTGTGCTCATTTTTTATCTATTTTGTTTGTTCTTTATTACAGGTTGCAGGATGGTGTCTTGCAGGAAGATCTAATATTTTTGGTCAATTCAGTGCTTAAAAAATAGATTTCAACACTATTAATTTGAAATGTCCTGTTCTAGTTCCTTGCAGGTTGCCACACTGATTTTTGCCCTATTCGGAGATCTGTGTCGCAATCTGGCTCCTGGATGCTTTCTGCTACACCACGTCAAGTCAAAATTACATTAATTTAAATGATACCATTTTTTAGCCTTAACTCTTGCTATACTTTCTTAAACTGTGTTATTCCAGTGATTCTTCTTATATTTTACCAAATGTAGCTTGTACTTTTTCACTTTCTGTCTTTGCATATTATGTTATCCTTTCCTAGGATGCACTTTTCATTCCTTTTTCATATTAAAAGCATTCTCCAGAAGCAGCTGAAATCCCATTTCTACCTTCAAGTCCAGCCCAACATAATCATCTCTATTGCCATTTGTATGTGTTTGTGCAGGAAATGTCATCTGTATAGATTATATCTATCCAGTGAAGTGTTAAGCTTCTTCAAATGGGCTGTATCTTCTATTACATACATAGGTCCAACTATTTTGTACATAGTAGTTACCTTATACACTTTTAAAATTAACTTTCTTTTTTTTTCTTTTGCCTTCCCCTCCCCTCCCCTCCCCTCTCCTCCCCTCTCCTCTCCTCTTCTCTCCTCTCCTTTCCTCTCCTTTCCTCTGCTTTCCTTTCCTTTTTTAAGACAGGGTCTTGCTGTGTGTCCCGGGCTGGAATGTAATGGCATGATCTTGGCTCACTGCAACCTCCGCCTCCCAGGCTCAAGAGATTCTTCTGCCTCAGCCTTCTGAGTGGCTGGGACTACAGGCAAGTGCCACCATGCCTGGCTATTTTTGCATTTTTTGTAGAGTTGGGGTTTTGCCATGTTGCCCAGGCTGCTCTTGAACTCCTGAGCTCAAGCAATCCACCCACCTTGGCCTCCTAAAGTGCTGAGATTATAAGCATGAGCCACCACACCTAGCTGATTCATTTTTTTAAATTAACATAATCTACTGAACAGATTTAAAACCTCAGCGTATACTAGGTATCACCTGCCTTTTAAAGAACATTTACTCAGCCCTCTAGAGCCAGTTCTGTTCTTGTGCAGAAATGAGCTCAGCTGGCAAAGTAGAGTCCATGATTAACTAAGCTATGAAGGAATAGACGAGGGATTGGCAGAGGAGAACAGAGCTACCTCTGAGGGGACTGTCTAGAACCCTACACAGAACAGAAACTCTCTCCTTAAGGTGTTATCAAGCTAGTCCACAAAAAGAGAGAATGAATTCACTGTAAGCTAACTAGCTGTGGCTACTGAACTGAATTATTGAAGTCTGCAGTGCCTCCAAAGATCTAGAAAATTGAGGTCCAAAATAACTTATGGAATTTCAGAGTTTTTTATTTTACTCTCATAATCAATAAATATGTATTTAGTCCATAGTGTGTATAAGTAATTGTCCAAGATATTGAGATAGATAGTGAACAAAATAGACAAAGATCCCTGTCCTTGTGAAATTTATAGTCTAGTTTACCTATGTGTCCATACAGTCAAATATCAGCTCTGTAATAGCATTTTTTTATACTGAATCATCTGACCAATTGAACTGTAATGCTACACCTATTATGAGGAGATCACCCTTTAGCAGAGGAATTTCCAGTAGTGGCTACTACTCACATTTCCTGGAGGGTAATGACATACATTTATGTGGGTAATGGCATGCATTTTAATCTGGGTGGCCAATATTATTAAGTGCTCTCTTTCTGACTATGATTGATTGAATTGTAATAAAATCTTGATCACATTAGCCAATACTGAAATTATTTTTTTAGTTGCTAGTAACACTTGTACTGACCACAGGGAAATTTCTAGGGTTCTGAACAAATAAAAATAACTTTTACTTTTGCAGTAATTTCTCTTGGACAAAATGCTTTCTCTTATGTTATCTCATTTAATTACAGGGACTGTGATATGAGGTACATCCTGTTATTTCCATTGCATACTTAAGAAAATGTTCAGAAAATTTGAGTGGCTTATTCTCCTGACTCCTAAATCCATTCTCTTTTCAGTCTCATGTGTTACCTCTGCCTTGTGCTAATAGTGGGTTATCATCAGCTCACCATTAGAGGCTGCTAGCAAGCAAACCTCTGGTTCATAAAGCTGAAACCCTATTTTGAGGTTAACTTTACTCTTTAATTCCTTGGACTGATTGATTTTTTAGAAATAAATCAGACTTGTTACTTTATTTGGCAGAAAAGCATTTTAAAAAAACTTAAGAAAATGTGCAAATTTGGTCACTAACTCTATCATAAGGAAAGTCAATGAAAGACCCAAGGCATTTCTAATGTTTTCACTGCAGAAAAGGTCACCCAGTTAAAATGACTCTTTGATGATAACTTCGTTGTTGTATAAAAGGCAGAAACATTGTGATATGTAGAGTTTGCAAAGGGAACACTCTGGGAAGTGTTAACTATCCAGCATTCTGAAATCCCCTTAGAGCCCCCTGCACAAGGAATGCTAAACTCATTTTCACATGTTTGTAACCTAATTAGGTCTTCAGGGATAGTCTCCTGAGGTCAGAGACTAACAATATGCCAACCCTCAGCACTGCTGTATTCACCTTAAAAAAAAAAAAAAAAAAAAAAGCTTTCAGTTCTTCAGGAATAACAGTTTCATTAAAGCAAGTAAATTCCAGGGAAAACCAATCAGGTTGTAAAGAATTTACATCCTCCTTTTTATAAATGATCCTCCTGGCTCTCTCTTTTTTAATCTTCCTAAAAGTTGGTTGGTTTTTTAATCTTCTTAAAACTGTCACTTCCCTTCCTTTTTCCCATTTTGCACAAGCATAGTCATTTTGATGTATTTGCAGTAGCCGAGAAGCCATTGCTGAAGATGTATGTTCTAAATATTTTCATCGGATTCCATGTAGCTACGTAATGTGTAAAAACATTTTTCAGTGGTGCTGGGTACTGTCTTGGGGATTCAAAGCTACCCCTTGAGGTACAAAGTCCTCTGTGTTAAACCTAAAATAGTAATGTTCATTTCAATCATTTAGATTATAACTGTAGAAATGTCCTACGGGTTAGATTTTTATCACCAACGACACTTCTATATCTATGCTTGCTTGAGGTTTAAGCCTTCTAAATGTGTTTTTCTTTAGCAAGCAACCAGTTTAACTCACCTGCTGTTTCTATGAAATAGAGCAAAAATATGGCTTGATGAAACTTAATAGCTGATCCTTGTTTAGATATAATCTTCCCAATCAAGTTATTCTAGTGGATGCACCTGGTTTAGGCTGTAACTGCTTCATTGGAGTGGAAGACAGCAGATGAATAATATGGTGAAAGCAGAGGACAGTTGAAGTCTAGGCTGAGTTTAGGTAGTTCCTGATGAGTATTTTGTGCCTTGTGGTTGATAAGAGTAAGGGATAAATTCCTTACCACAACACCTCGTGCAAAGATTGGTTCAAAGTGGCTGATTACCCGAAAGGCTCTCAGGAAAGAAAACCAGAGCTCAAATCAAATAGAATAGAAAATAAAACAGTGAAGTAATTGTAAACAATTATCACCAGAAACAAGTACTGTGCAAATTATATACTCCTACGTGGCACTAGATCATTGTCATATTAAATATATTCTAGCAACAGTTCTATGGACCTACGCCTTTTTAATGACTGAATGATTCTTAGACCATAGTGGTAAACTATAACTCTAAACTCTTTCTTTTTGTGTGCCTTAATATTCCAAATACAGTATTATGAGACTTTTTAATTTTTAATATATCAAATATTTAATAGCTATACTTACTAAAATAACTGGGTACTTTGTGGAAGGCATGGCTTGAGGCTGATAAATTGATACCTCCATATATATAAATGAAGGGGTTACCTGTGGTTTAGATGACATATAAAATGGAGAACACAAAAAGCTTATTTTGTCAGAGTGTACCTTGGGGCTGCCTCTATATCACTCTGGTATTTTGCTTTGACTGTTTATTCTCAAGGATGCTTTAGGTCTATAAATAGCATCTGTTGGTCAAAAGCAACTTGTTTATTAAAACACCCATGTAGTTGAGTTTCATGAAATGTGTACTGTTTTCTCATCAAAACCATGGTCTTGTCATGGAAACCTTCATAAATCATACTCCAAGAACAGCTCCTTAACTGCCTAGTGTTTTCTTTTCAAATACCTGTTGTTAATCTTGCTGACAGTTCTGACAGTTGTGTGCCTGCAGCTTTGAATTCCACATGTTGTAAACAGCTTAAAACTTCAAGCCAAAGGAAGAAGAATATTCATCTGTGGTAGAAACCCTAGAATCTTGTGTATGACATCATTATAGGCAGGCGGAGCTCAAAGAAATTTTCCCAAGCGATCTGAAATTTCTTCTTTATTGATGAGATACTAATAATTTCCATTATTGATGATAATAATAGCAGAATCTACTATTTGTTTAGGTCCAGACATTCTAATATGCTTTTATTTTGATGCTTGCAATAGTCGTATAAAGTAAATATTAGCTAAGGCATTAAAAATGATGAAATAAGAGGTTGCAATACCTCTAAAGTATAGCCAGAAAGTGGGAAAACAGGAGTCAAGCCCAGATCTTATTAAAAGTTTAGCTTATTTCTATTTTGCTAACCTGACCTTCATTCAATTTGCCCTTTCTAACTTGAAAGGAAGCGTATCCCTTGTTTTGCTCATGTTATTTACTGAATAGAGCATTATAATACCAATCAGAATCTTTCCAGAGGGGTTCTGCCACAGAACACAGGTTGAGATCAGCTTACTCGCAAGAGCTGGCTGCTGGGTGTCCCTGTAACCTCTGTCCCACTCCTCATGGAAGCCAAATGTCAGAGGTGGGTTCTGAGGTCGGTCTAGTAGGGGGAACTTGCTTCTTCAAACTCAGTGCTTGGGGTGAGTCGAGAAACTGCTTTCGTTGCCCTCACTCACCTTGTAACTAGATACATGAAAGGAGGAGAGAGAGGTTCAAGCCTCCAATTAGAGCCACAGTGGACAAACTGCTATGAAGCACCATGCATTGTGGTTCCTGCCCAGAGTTCCTCCTAGACTTAAAACCATGCCAGAGTAAGTGATACTTTGACTTTACTTGTGCTTAGGAAATAGGGTATTTGAGTTGGAAGGAATACACAGTGTTTTCATACCTTGCTTGACTGACAGGCCTTCCTCCCCAAGCTCCCAAAGAAGGATTATAAAAGTTGCTAAAGGGTTTGAAAGTAGAACATATGGGATGCTAGAATTACAAAGGACCTTGTGAATTTATAACTTCCTTGTTTTATGAGGGAACTGAATCCCAGAAAAAGTGACATAATGTAAGGTTCAAGCCCTTAGTATGGCCAAGGTCTTCATCTGCCTGCAAGACAAGACCCAACAGAGTCTTGGCCCACTCTCCTCCTAGTCTTCTTTCACATGCTCTGCCTCTGACTCCCTGCCCCTCTGTCAGTTTGCTGAACTCACCTTGCATGTTCATATCTGTCTATAACACTCTTGCCCCAGATACTTGCTGGTGAACTCACTTAGCCCAGTTCTTAGATAAAATATCCTTTTTTTTTTTTTTTGCAATGCTTTCTTAGACTGGCTTTTCTAAAATAGCATCTTCATCCTTCTCTGTCCCCTTATTCTGATTTCATTTTCTTTATAGCACTTGTCCACTTTCGTTTTTCTTTTCCTGTGAGCCCCAAGAGGGCAGGTTTTTTGTTTTGTTTTGTTTTAATGCTGTATCCTTAAGCAAGCGTGTCATCCAATAAATAATAACTGAGAGAATAAGTGGATGAGTGAACACCAATTTGTTCTGTTTTGCTCACTATGTTCTACTTGAAGGATGAATATGGAACTATATTTATTCTTCAGGTATTGCCTTCTCCAGAATTTTCTATTGTCATTTGGCTAAAGGCTCCTCATTCTGGGTTTCCACATCACTCTCTATCTTAGCACTTAGCAAAATATGTTGGGTTACACTTTACCATACATCTTGACTTAGGCTTCTTTGGAAGCAGTCCTGAGACAAGAGCATGGGTGCAGGTGACTTGTTTGGTTGGTGATCCCAGGGAGCAGAGATGAGGGGTTGAGAATAGTGAAGACTGAGGAATGAGGATAGAGATGGAGGAAAAGCCAATATAAAACTCTGATTGAGAGGTTGCTGCTATGGACAATGGGGGCCTGAGACCCTTAGGACCAGAGAAACCTGCAGAATATTTTGCAGAATTGTCTGCTATTTATCCACCAGCTCCTGAGGGTGGTCCTGGATGGTAACTCCCAGACACATCCCAGCTTCATGTATTATCTCCTCCTGAAGTCTTTCCAGCTTCATAGGAGCAAAAACAGCTCCCGGTAGTATCCAGTAGCAGAGAAGATATGGCACATGCTTGAAAGGAGAAGCTGTTAGCACATCAGGAATCAGGGATTGAAGCACACTTGGAACTCTCTATCCAGACATGGTTGGAATCAGAGATGAGGCCAACAGGATGTAAACAGGGTTCTCATAGGTGTCTGATACTGGCATACAGTACAACTTCAACAAATGTTTATGGAATCGACTTAACTAAAATGAGATTATGAGATAACCTTGGGCTCAAGAAATAGGCTTAAGTTTAAATCCCTTTTCTGTCATGAAACCTTGAAAAAATTATATCACTTGTTTAGACCTTAGTTATTTCATCCGAAAAGTGGGATAATATTAGTTATTATTTTTTAAATGAGAAAGTTGATATAGAATCCACAGTGTTTAGCAAGCAGAATGAGCTAAATAATGGTGAACTACATTAAATATAATAATACATAATAATTAGCTCACTCTAATTTGCCAAACACTGTGAAATCTGTGGTTATTGACCTGATTATGGATGTGGCCTAAGCTTCCCAAATCCCAGCCCAGTGCTTTTCTACCACCTGTGTTTCCTCTAACGTCACAGAGGCAATTTGACTGTGGTTCCTGTGTGTGAATGGGAGCTCAACTCTTACCAGGTCCATCCACATTCTCGGAGTTTCCATAAAGAGATCAGAACATTTCTGTTGGAGATGGTGGACTGGCCACAAGGCTTATCTCCTCTCTTTCCTCAGAATCCCTTAAAATTATTTATATATATATATATATATATATATATATATATATATACTGAACCAAAAAGGATATAAATCTGTAGTAACAGAGAATACGTTCATCAGTAGATAAGAAATGATAACACAATTGCAATAATTGGTCAAATAGATACCAGTTTTTTAAACACTTTTTTTTTTTCTCAAGATAGAATCTTGTTCTGTCATCCAGGCTAGAGTACAATGGCACCATCTCGGTTTATTGCAACCTCTGCCTCCTGGGTTCAAGTGATTCTCCTGTCTCAGCCTCCTGAGTAGCTGGAATTACAGGCACATGCCACCATGCCCGGCTAATTTTTTGTCTTTTTAGTAGAGATGGGGTTTCACCATGTTGGCCAGGATGGTCTCGAACTTCTGACCTCATGATCTGCCCGCGTCGGCCTCCCGAAGTGCTGGGATTACTTACAGGTGTGAGCCATCACGCCCGGCCTTAAACATTACTTAATTCGTGTTCCTAGATAAGTGCTGGTATACAATAAGCACTTATTTGTAGAATGAATAAAGGAAGACATACAAATAAGCAATCTAGACCTATTATTTAGAAACCAGTAGGTAAGCATCAGGAAAAAGTTAAAACAGAAACAGATAAAGTGGTTCTTTCCAGAAGCAGGACTTAGAATGGGAAAAGAGAGTGGCAACAGATTGTTGGTTTCCATTATAAATTAGGTTTTATTATTATTTTATTTTTCAATATATGTTCATATGTTACTGTGAAAAAAATATTCAAAAAAATAATTTTAAGATGTTTAAGAGGAGAGACACCTGTGAGCTCCTTCCTTTTTGTTTCTTTTTTCTTTTTTTTTTTTGAGACGGTCTCACTCTGTTGCCCAGGCTGGAGTGCAGTGGTGTAATCTCAGCTCACTGCAACCTGCGCCTGCCAGGTTCAAGTGATTCTCCTGCCTCAGCATCCCGAGTAGCTGGGACTACAGACATGCGCCACTGTGCCTGGCTACTTTTCATATTTTTAATAGAGGCGGGGTTTCACCATGTTGGCCAGGCTAGTCTAGAAATCCTGGCCCCAAGTGATCCACCTGCCTTGGCCTCCCAAAATGGTGGGATTACGGATGTGAGCTGCTGCGCCCAGCCACTCCTTCCATTTCTGCTGAGGGAAACTGATTGTGTATACTGACCCCAGAGAGAGGTCCTGCAATCCATGTGAAATGGTCATCTGATAGAATCTCGACATGTATGATAATCACCAACATGTGTGGTGTGGAGATTATATGTCAATAAAACTGCAGAAGATCCAAGAGCAATATGTAATTCTTGTTGATTTGTTTCAGGAAATGGACTATTTTCAAGCAGCTGTGAATAATCACAGCTAACTTAGGAGAAAAAAATAGAGATTGTACACCTGGGTAGTGTCTGCACATTTATTACATATTTGTAGAATTAAGGAATCAAGGAATTACATCAGCTTTTATAAACTTTTCCCTTTCGTTAAATCAGAAAAATCCCACTTAATGTCAGACAATTTTCTAGAAGTGTCTATATGTCTTTTCAATCAAATCGGAGGAAAAGATCGACTGGTATGATGGAAGGTTTATTTACTCAAATCAATACAGAGTAATTACTATATCCAGATCAAGTTTGAGAGCTAGCTGAAGTGTATTGACCAGTCAGTCTTGTTCTTTGAATAAGTGATGGGTACTGGGAAGAAGCCGGTATAACAGCCCAGTCATCATGTGTCCAAGCTATAGGCAGGTGGGCAGAGTAATGGGCAGGTCAGGGAGGGCACAGGGGGTACATCTTGTTCACAGATTAACAGCAGGGAGCCCTGATGTGTTCCTCAGTTAGAAGTCCAACCCAGCAAGGGGTTGTATCAAGGGGCTTTGGTCATTCCCTGCACAAAATTTGAAAATACAGATGCTAACTGCCTCCTCCACTTCCCCTATTATCTGGAGCCTCTGCTTCTGAGGGTGGGGGTGGGTCAAAACATGCATATTCAAAATTTTATGTTTTTATTGAATCTTCTCTGATTTATATCTCTCAGAAACCTATTATTATCATCATTTGCTTACAAAATGCAAATACACTCTGCTTTCCCCACAAACATTTTGGAATAAACACAACCAAACTGCCAGAAGGCTTTATTCCCCAAAAGCACCCCATGCATGCAAAATTTGGCTCTCTCCCAGTTCCATTTGTTAAGGTCTCCTTCAGTTGTGCCACTTCTCTTTCTAACCTATAATCTGCTTTCACAGGAAGCAGGAACCTGGAGGGTCTTATGGGCTCAACAATTGGAATGGCATCTCCTCATTTTCTCTTCACCTCTCCCAGCTTGTGAAATGCCCACTGACATAAGCTGGCAGTCAAATAAAAATACAAATCCTGTTCAATATTCCACTCATTGTCGTACATATGCAGTATTGGCATTTTGCATGTTAATATCTGACGCTGTTTTTTAATTTGTTCTAAACTGCCAGCTCATTTGCATCATCACTCTGTGATCTTCCACCGGTGCAGCAATTCGGGGGGAAAACATAACCATTTATGTACCTGCTAAAACTTGACATAGTCACAGAACCTGATCCAAGAAGAGTTCATTTATTTTCTAAGCGCTCTTTATTTTGTCTTTGAACTGGGTTCTTAATCTGCTTACTCAGAGCACTGCTCGTGGTCTCTGAAAACCAAGCGAAGCTTTGAAAAGTGCTCATACTCTTGGACTAAACGGAGCAGCTTGACGGTGTCCACAACACGGCTTGGTGATGTGTACACTGTCAGGCACATCCTATCTCAATGCTCAGGCCATGCCCCACTATTCATCATAAGTCATTTACTTGAATTGCGGGATGAGAGAAGAAAGCTCTGAGCTAAGCTTATCATAGGAGAAAAGAAAAAAAGAAAATATGGATGCCGTAAGTACAGAGACCACAAAACAATTGCGTTTCAGCAGGTTTGACAACTAGGATGTAGCTGTCTCATGGAAATTATTGAGTTTGTTTATCCAAGAACTCATAATCTAGGAAGGAAAATAGTGTCCTCTTTTGTAATCTGTATTATAAACTGAGTATCTTGAAGAACTGATCTTTGCCTTAATCATCACTAAATCAAGTTAGCCAAGAATCCATGATCTGGCATAGGAAGATGCTGGTTTTGAAATGAATTGAATTCAGATACTATTGCCTCTTGTCCAAGACCTGTATACCTGTAATACATAGCTTAATTACTTATTTATTATGTTTATTGTTTATTATCTGTCTCTTCCCAATGAGAAGATAAGCTTGATGACAGTAGGGATTTTAATTGGATATTCTGGTAACTGATGGATCTTCAATGTCTAGAACAGTGCCTGGCACTTAGTAGATGCTCATAAATATTTATTAGGTGAACATATGAATGAAAAATCTCTGCTCCCTTTGTGCATCTGAAGAATCACAATACTCTTCCTAGAAAGTGGTTCCTAGTCTGAAATTTTACAGATAAAATACATTTTTTAAAAAAGCTAAGAGAGATAGAACTAGTGCTGCCATTTTGTAATAGTTAAATCTAAGATTTTGAAAAACAACAATAAAAATCCAAATGTTATTTCCATTAAAATAATTTTTTAATTAAAAAAAGGTTCTTAATTAAAAAAAAAAACAAGAAAAAAGAAAATAATCTAAAATAATGATTAGTTTTTCCCAGAAAAGACTCATGCTAGCTTAAGTCACAAACCAACATCCAACTGTTGGCAAATTTTTGAGAGCTCCTGGCTTAGATAACCACAGCGACAAGCTCTGCTTGAATTGAAACAGATTCTACAAACACGGGCCAGGCCTGAGGACATGCTGGATTCAGGCTAAACAACTCGGTAACTATAGAAGCAGAGCCTTAAAGGGAATTTGAGAGATGAACCAGTCCAGCAACTTCAGGCGAGCGAAATTCTAAACCATATAGTTTTGTTGGGTGGCTTCCAGTAGAGTTAGTCCCTCTTGAGTGTCCTGATGTTTCTAGTGCTTAGAGGAGGCTTTTTCCAGCCAGCCGGCCTTGTGAAAACTTCCCACTTCCATCTTACTCCCCCATGGAAGCCTGCTATCTAAAGAACAAATAAAGAACAAAACCCAGAAAATAGCTCCTGATTGTCTCTTTCTCTCTCTTTGTTGATGTCTTTTTAGCAAATATTTGTTTCCTCAACTCATGTAGATAGATAATAATAGGAACAATCCAAAAGTAATTTATGAACATCTAATACTCTCAGCCAAATGAAGGGATTTGCATCTGTAAATACATTGCTAAAATACATACAGTTTGATGTATTAAAGAAGAAGAACCAGTCCAAAAGTCCATCTTAAAATTTTACCATGGGCTCGGGACCCTCTCCAGACTTGTGTGTTCCAAGCCTCTCCATCCCTCCTCTTCCTCGCAGCTGGGGTTTCTGGATTCTTGCCTGGCAGTAGGCTCAGTTCTCAACTTCCCAAGACCATGTTGCCCATCAGAGGGTGTGAGGTTATTCAGACATCACAGCTCCTTCCTTCTTCTTAAGCTCCGATTTCCCTCCCTGAGAGCTTCATCTACCATGTGCTTTAGAAATAGGTAACAAATACCAGCCCAGTTTGAATTATTGAGTTTTGCTTCTGGTAACTTGACTGTTTCCTCAGTGTTCTACTCTTCAAATCCTGAGTTCCTCTTGAGAGTGCCTAGAGCATGAACTGGAGACCTGGTCTGATCTTGGGCTTGGTTGGTGACAGATGAGGAGATTCAGAACTTCAGACAGGCACCAACAGGAAGGTCTAAGATTTTCCTCCCAAGACGACAACGACAATGGTGGTGATGATGATGATTTTTACATTTTTATCTATAAAAGTGTCCAAATAATATCTCAGTGTAAGGCACATTTTAGGATTGACTTCTTTTTCTGAATTCTTCTTCTTCATAAGAGCAGGTGGCAACAGAATAGTGAGAAGCCAGAATAAAGAAGCCTTTTTAGTAGTGAATAAAACATCTTGAAATTAATAGTTTATTAAACTTTCTGGAATAAGAATGCAATTTTTCAAGATTTTGTTTCTTGTGTCTATAGGTTTTTCTGTAGTGATTTTACAAAAGAAAAACACGTGTCCATCCTGTATTCACCTTTTTATTTCCCTTTGCAAGTACTAAACTTAAAAAAAAAGTTTTTCGTGGATATTTTCAGAATATAATGATATTCCCCCTAGTTTGGGAAACCATAAAGGACAGAGAGGCAAGGTTACTGATAAACATCTATGATGAAAAGAACTATCAGCTTTGCCTAGTAGAGCTATATTATCAATAGTACAGTGCATAACCAAGTCTAACCTGTGCAGCACTGCTTGTTATAAAGAATTATATCTTGCAACTAGATCACCAAACATTTTCTTTATTAATGTAGGTGAATACTAATTCATGAAATACTATCATTGGAACAGATGTGACAGTTTTAATTCCAGCATGAAAATGCTGTTTTATGGATTTTGATTTCTATTTAAATCTTCTTATTCCTTAAAAAAGTCTATAAAGTGATTTGAAGTCTATAAAGACAGTTGCTTTAAAATATACTTATAATACTGTTACTTTCCCTTTGGATACACTGTTAATATTTATGTGGCAGAAGCAAAAATGAAAGATCATTCATTCATAAGAATGAATTCATTAAAAAATGAAAGATCATTCATTAATTCACTCATTCATTGCATAATCTCAAAATGAAACTGAAATTCAGGCCACAGCACATTTACCCACCAGATCTTACATGAAATGTAAAATCATTTAAATATTCTTAGGGATTAACATAGCTTACTGGGTTTTTTTTTTTTTTTGAAAGAGTTGATAGAAAGTGGAGTTTGTCAACATCTTATAGTGGAAAAACATTTAGAAAGTTTATTCCCTTTCTGCCTCTAACTTCTTTTTTCTCTCTCAAACAGTACCCAAATACCATGTAAAACACCACTGAGTTTTAAAAACAAAGCGTCCAAACATATTTTTGCTTTCTCACAATTATTTAATTGTCTTCCTAATTAATTCCACAGTCTGAAATAAATTATTGACTTACCAGACTTTCTTGTTTTCTGTGACAGCTTCAGCAGTAAACAGGCCATTAACAATTCATAATGAGCAGGACACATTTGCTTTTTCCATGTGCTAATTTGGTACCCCATTAGAGACATCTTTTGACTCTTCTCTTTCCTGTGGGTTCATTTTGAAAGAGGGTGACAGACTGCTGGGCCCTATATGTTTGAATAAAAAGGTACTAAAAAAATAAAACTTTCTTTTGGCTGATGCAATTACTTATGTAGAGATAATTCATTAGAACTTTTCTTTCATCCTTTTGTCTGTTTCTTTTTTTCTGCTTTATAGAGGAATACCAATATTCTATACGGAGACTAAAACTTTCTTGACCTGGGCTACTTATCAATACTCAGTGAGTGTTTCTAGCCAAGGTTCAAATGGATTTTCTATTTAAAAAAAAGTCTAGTCTATACTGTGAAAATGGATCCCAATATTCCTAGTAAAATATGTCTTGAAATATAGGGAGGAATTTGCTGTAGCATGATTCCTGATGGAAGAGAAAATATGGGCAAAAAGATATCCAAAAAGGATCATGACAGGTTGGTCAGTGGTATGAAGTAAAATAAAATCCTAATGTATATTATTTAGTTTGGAGCACAGCTACAGGAGAGATTGGTAGATAAGATACATTATTTTTGTGAAAAATATAAGAATGCCTTAAGTTTGGAACTAAAGTATAGGAGCTAATGATTCATTCTTGGATCAAATGCAAGGACTACTTATTAGAAATAGCACTTATCTAGTGGCAGTCTATGAGTTGTTATGTTGGATTAGAAGAGGGAAAGCCAAAATGAAGAAAAAGGGATGACATTGCCCAAACTTTAATGTTGAGGGAATCTGGTGGCGTCAAGAGACCAAAAAAAAGGCATATTGACTAGAGAAGTTACTTTGAAAATTGGCACTTTTGAGTTCAAATTTAGCTTTGGGTTGGCTGGGCATGGTGGCTTACACCTGTAATCCCAGCACTTTGGGAGGCCGAGGTGGGTGGATCATCTGAGGTCAGGAGTTCAAGACCAGCCTGGCCAACATGGTGAAACCCCATTTCGACTAAAAATACAAAAATCAGCTGGGCACAGTGGTGTGTGCCTGTAATCACAGCTACTCAGGAGAGTAGCTGAGGCAGGAGAATCCCTTGAACCCAGGGGACAGAGATTGCACTGAGCCGAGATCGCACCACTGCACTCCAGCCTGGGTGACAGAGTGAGACTCTATCTCAAAAAACAAAACAAATTTAGTTTTGGGTATCAGTGTTCTTATTTATAAAACTGGGATAATGTATACTTCAATAAATAAAAAATGTAATTAAATGTAGAGGTTGGCGTTTAGTAATAACAAATTGTAAGAAATATTTATTGTAAGTATTATTCAACATAAATATTCATAAAACATTTATATTCTTAATATTACTCTTTATATACATTGTATTATGCTGTAGAAAACATTGTAATTAAAGAATCTCAAAAGTTTAGTACTGAACCTTTGGTTTAATTTCTTGAGAAAGAGAGAACAGAGAATGATGTTTCCATGATAATAAATCAAAACTTTGGTAGATAATTTCAGTTAAACTCTGGTCAGTGGAATGACAGAGTCCATAGTGTTTTCTTTAGCTTATTTTTGTATCTGCTCTATTTGAGCACAGAAAAATAATATTTCCTTAGTTAAACCAGTACATGAAACCTAGGATGTGTGTACTCTTCTGGTGGAAAGTTCATTTTAGCTCTAGTGGTAGATCGATTATGTTAATTGTTCCAATTTTTCTCTCTTCTCTACATCCATGGTCATTACAACTTGACTTTGCAGCTCCTTTGATAAAGAGATGGGTTCTTTCCCCACCCCTTGACTCTGAGGGTGGCAGGTAACTTGCTTTGGCCAATAGGATGTTAACAGTTGCAACTCAAGCAAGGGCTTGAAAAAGTGCTTGCACATTCCCACTTCTGCTCCTGCTCCCTGCCTGAGCAAGAAAATGTCGGATCAGCTTGTGAGAGGATGAATCACAAGGAATAGACCCAGGTCATTCCCAACATCCTAGACAAGGTCATCCTAAGCGAGCTGACCCTCAGCAAACTTCCAAACATGGGAGGAAGCCCAGCCGAACCTCCTGGAAATCACTGATCCACAGCTCAGGTTTGAGCTTAGTAACTGCTTATCATTTTAGCCCACTGAATTTCAGAGAGGTTTGTGGTAACAATAGAGAGCTGATATGCTCCTTTAAGAGCGTAAGAATGAGATGAACAAGAACAGCATTAAAAAATATGTAAGTATTTTTTATTGGGAAACAGATGGCCTTGAGCCCACTGAAAATAATACTGGATCCTTGGGCTTCGTTTTAGGGTCTGTACCTCACTCTTGAAGCTCTGGTCTCCTCTGCCTGTCCTCCCTATAAATGCTCCCCCAGCCCTAATCAGAATCAACTTAACTAGAAAAGCTTTGACAAATAACCAGGAAGAACATGATGGTGTGTTCTAGTGAAGAAAAGATGGAAAAAAGTAATCACCTGCAATTTTTATTAGAGGACAACACAAAGTAATGGAAATAGTAATGATGTTGGATTAATACATTTTCATATTTGGATCCCATTGTGGCATTTATTAGATATGCAACATTAGAAAATTCATTTTCATTCTCATGTATAAACTGGAATAATATCTACCTTATCTCTCTCTCTCTCTTTCTCTTTCTTTTTTTGGTTAGGAATAAACAGGAAGGACGATTGGAACAGAGTAGTAAGAATTCCATCAGTTGTCTTTGTCTGATGGCCACAGTACACTGCCTCTTTTTGAACACGTCTTGTCTTAATCTTGATCATGGATCATGTCTCTTTTACATGATCTGTTCATGAGAGATAACCCACTGTACTTTATCTCTCCATTCCCAGAAGTTAGCGTAGAACCCAGTGAAGTATCTGCATTAGTCAGGGCTCTCCAGAGGGACGGACCTAATGGGAGATATGTACATAAAAATGGGAATTTATTACACAGAACTGACTCAGATGATCACAAGGTGAAGTCCCATGATGGACCATCTTCAAGCCGATGATGGCCAGAAGACTCAGCAAGTTGACTCACTCCACCTTGGTCTGCCTACTGTTTCTAGCCCTGCTGGCAACCAAATGGATGGTGCCCACCCAGATCGAGGGTAGGTCTGCCTCTCCCAGTCCACTGACCCAAATGTTAATCTCCTCTGGCAACACCCTCACAGACACACCCAGAAGCAATACATTGCATCCTTCAATCCAATCAAGTTGACACTTAACATTAACCATCACAATATCTTTAACATCTATTAAATATATAAATAATAATAAGCAGTAAAATAGATGTTTGCTGCTGCTGCATCAGCTCCTGTTTTTTCATTGCTGTTTCAAAAAGAAAGCAAGAAAAGGGCTTCCTTATTTAGAATTCGGCAGTATTAGCCATCACATTTCCTGCCTATATCACAGGGCTGGGGCAGAGGTTTGGGGAAGAAATGCTGATTATGCGAAGAACCTGGAGGTGAAAATGGGATGGTGACAAGAGCCTGGGTTTATTTCAATCTGTTCCTTATGCCTGCTTTGAGGTGAAGACTCTAAATGAGAGACTCTTAGCTGAGGCAAGACAGTGGTTGAGGATTTCACTCTATAGGAGACATCTCAATATATAACCATTGGAAATGTGAGCTCCAAGAAGATGAAAAGTTTTAATTGTAAGGGCCCATGTTATTAGTGCAGTCAAGTGGAGGAGCAATGAAGAGCTGCATAAAATTAGTGGAATATCATGTAAATTGATCAAAAATTACTGGTAGTTACACTATTTTCAACGAAATGATTCATGCTAATTCAAGGAAATGTTTCTTTCCTCCATTAACAGCTTTGATGCGCTGAGCATCAGGGAAGTTATGAAGCTGAAGAAAAAGAGCAGGCGTTGCACACTCGCCGGCTCCTAGAAAGGACAACACTGCCACACAGCTCCTTAAAGACTTTGGTTTGCCACAGGGAAATAAATTCTGTGGAGTCCCAGCCAGGTCTTCTGTCTCCCTTCTCCCTCCCCTTCTTGGTGTCTAGCATGGCACAGAATGTATGAAATGTTTGCTCAGGTCCTGGAGATACATACACAGCTGCACATCCATTTATTTTTTTAAATGAAGTCAGTAGTAGTTGGAAGGCTGTTTTTGTTGGCTGAGAAGTCTTAACTACTCTTTTGTTTTAATAAGTTTGCATGTGAGTGTGTGTTGGTGTCTGTGTACATACATGTACTGTGGTATGTGCAACAAATAATTTATTTTTCACCTTTACACGATAGTTATTATCCACTTTGTGTATTCTGTTCCACTTAAAACCAGCTCAGCGGCAGGTGAGCTCACGCCTGTAATCCCAGCACTTTGGGAGGCCGAGGCGGGCAGATAACGAGGTCGGGAGTTCGAGACCAGCCTGACCAATATGGTAAAACCCTGTCTCTACTAAAAATAAAAAAAATTAGCCAGGCATGGTGGCACATGCCTGTGGTCCCAGCTACTCAGGAGGCTGAGGCAGGAGAATGGTGAATGGCATGAACCTGGGAGGTGGAGTTTGCAGTGAGCTGAGATTGTGCCACTGCACTCCAGCCCGGGTGACAGAGCTAGACTCCGTCTCAAAAAAAAAAACAAAAAAAAAAAACAAAAAAAAAACCAGCTCAGCATAGGCTACTGAGCTAACAGAAAACTGAAGAACCCAGATATGTAACATTTTCTTATTTCCTTTTTTTTTTTAATCTGCTGAAGGTTGACAAAAAATTGAATTACAGTGCTTCCCTGTGCTTTATCATTAATCTTAAATTGCCCCTTTCTGAATTTTAGCTTTTGCCACCCATATATATGAGGGGTCACATTTATAGATGCTTAGAATTGGGCAGAAGTCTGCAAATAGAAATCAACTATGTGAAAACAGCATGCAGAATTTATATTCTTATTTTTATTCTTATCACTGTATTTGATTTATTCTAGGAATTTTGATAATCATACTCTTAAATCATTTCTAAAACTGTCAGTAATTTGCATCATGGTTGGGCCAAGAGATTGCAAAATTGAATATTCATACAAGTGCAAATCATTTCATTTCTGCTTCTCTATAGACCTGGAGCAAATGAACTTTAGTTTAAATTTTCATCAACACAGATACTAGGTAGTTGCCCTTACATATTTGCAGAACAGCCACCTACTACATTTTGTTTCAGTTTGTAATTCAAATTTGTTTAACATCTTTTATAAAATATTTTCTAATGTCTTCCTAAAGATACCTTTTTATGATTTACAATAATTACCTCAGAAGATTACAATCAGTTAATTTGCATTTATGAAGCACTTGTTTTGTACCCAGTACTGTGTTGTGTGCTTGGGGGATACTAAAAATTATTAGAGAATCTCTGCTGACCAAGAGCTCAGAATTCACAGGTTAGTTTTGTGATTCCCAACCAGACTACATCTTATTGTTTCTATATCAATTTATGCCTTGAAAGAAGAAAACAGTATGCCATAGAATATTGGAAAACACTCTATGAAAATGGCAGGCTGAACTGGTGAGAGATGATGAAGAGAAACACCCCAAATGATCAAGCAGGTTCCACATAAGGTTGTACAGGCTACATGCTGCCCAGCTTTTGGGAGTATCATTCACAAAGCAAATGATCCACCCTAGAGTTGTGCAGTATACAACCCGTGCAACTGTACATTGTGGCTCTGGTAAACAGCATAATTAAATGAGAGTGGAAGGCTGTTACGGTGGTGGTAAAGAGCTTGAGCTGTGGTGTCACATGACTCACACTTCTGCCATTTCACGGCTATGGAACCTTGTGAAAATGGCTTAACTTTCTCTATACCTTAGTTCTCACCAGAAAAATCAGTGTTATAAAATAGTTCCTCACTCCTACGATTGATGTGAGGATCGAAGAGGATAATGACGGTAAAATATTCAGTACACAATAAGTCACAGTAGTAAATTTTAGTTTTTGGTTGTTATTACTACTTTTTTTAAATTAAAATATTGGGAGAATCATTAGGGTTTTAAGAATGGCATATAAGAAGTTAGAAGTCACTACTCCTTCGCAACAGTAAGTAAAAAGCTGAACAAACTGAAACATCAACATATTTTCTTAGATAAAGCATGGAAGTGAGGTCACATGGAAACTGCTACCTTAACATGAAGGAGACAGGCAGATACTGAGAAGGACTCCTTGCTAGAACAGAAACCAATGAGCAGCAACCTCCTTGGGAACCAGGGCCAGGGTAGAGCATCCTGAACTGTAATTGA
Organism: Pongo abelii; assembly: GCF_028885655.2. NCBI lineage: Eukaryota > Metazoa > Chordata > Mammalia > Primates > Hominidae > Pongo > Pongo abelii. The sequence continues at coordinate 36,162,402 of NC_071992.2, forward strand.
CAAATTGCTAGAGACTCAGCGTGGACCAGTCCGAGAGTTAAATCTCCAGGGAAACTTAGTCATAGGGAAGTCCCAAACACTTGTGAGTTTTACCTTGAGGAGCTCACCAGATTCTCACAGTGAATATTGGAGAAAAGTCTTTTCAGGCTTTCTTCATGGGAAGGGGGAAAGGAACCATATTGAAATATTTCAGAATATTCTGTTTTTCTTAGCAAGGTCTGCCCTCAGGAGAAACTGTTTTACCAGAGCCTAACGTGCTGGGGTTTTACCAGAGCCGAACTGACTTGGGGAAATGAAATACCACCTTCCATCTGGCTCTTGCTTTCCATGTGGAACAGGTAACTGTTCAACACTAGCCCCTTCATCCTTCCATATGGGAGATGGGAAATACCCAACTCTGGCCTGTGATAGCTATCTTGTCTCATCTAAGGGGATGATGAGCATGTGTGAAGTTCATAATACAGAGGTTCAGGCTCACGAAAATCGTGAGACCTAACATAAAACAATAGAACACCCTCCTCCCCTATAACCTACTACCACATTACTAACGGCCTATTTACAGCAGTTCCTTTTATCCAGCACATCATATCTAGCTATCAAGAAAAAATTGTAAGTCCTACTAAGAGGCAAAAGATCCAGTTTGCAGAGACAGAACAAGCGTCAAAACCAGACTCAGATATGGCAGGAATGTTGGAATTATCAGACTGGAAATTTAAATGACTATAATTAATATGCTTAGGGCTCTAATGGATAAAATAGAACAGATAGACAGTGTAAGCAAAGACATGTGAATCTTAACAAAAAGCTGGAAAAGAAAAGCCAGATAACAAAAACAGTGTAACATAAATGAAGAATGCCTTTGATGGTCATATGAATAGACTGGCCATAACTGAGTAGAGACTCTGATCTTGAGAGTATCTCGATAGAAACCTCCAAAACTGAAAATCAAAGAGAAAAAAAATGAAAACAAAACATCCCACAACAGAACAGAATATCCAAGAGTTGTGGGACAACTACAGAAAGAGTACCATGCATGTAATGACAATAAGAGAAAAAAGAAAAGAAAGAGCAGAAGAAATATTTGAAATAATAATGACTGAGAATTCTCCTAAATTAATGTCAGACACCAAACCAAAAATCCAGGAGGCACAGAGAACACCAAGCAGGGTAAATGCCAGAAAAATGACACCTAGGCATTGTTTTTGAATTACAGAAAATCAAAGATAAAGTCAAAATCCTGCAAGAAGCCAAAGAAGAAAATACCTTACTTACAGAGGAGCAAGGATAAAAATTACTGACTTCTCTTCAGAAATCATGCAAGCAAGAAGAGAGTGGAGTGAAATATTTAAAGTGTTAAGACAAAAACATAAAACCTAATAACCTAGAATTCTGTACCCTGTGAAATTATCCTTGAAAAGTGGAGGAGAAATTAAGACTTTCATAATCAAACAAAAGTTGAAGGAATTTGTTGCTGGTAAAGGTGCCTTGCAAGAAATGTTAAAAAAAAAAAAAAAAAAAAAAGGTTATTTAGAGAGAAAGAAAATGATATGGATTAGAAACTCAGAGCATTGCAGAAAGAATGACTGAAGATAAAAAAAAACCCTTTTTTATTTTTAAATAATATAGCAGAAAATGGTACGTTCAATATAATAATAGAGGCAAAGCATTTTATTATGTATGTATACCGATGTATGCTTATGTATAAGTAAAATGAATGACGACAATAATACAAGGGATGGGAAAGAGGAATTAAGGTTATTTTACTACTATAAGGCACTCTACCCATAAAGTATTATATTTTATTTTAATGTGAGCTTGGATTAGTTGTAAATGTATACTGCAAACACTAGGGCAAACACACACAAAAAAAAGTGAAAAAAAGAGATTCAAATAATATGCTGAGAAGTAAAAGAAAGTGGACCATATGTATTGCTCAATTAAAAACAAAAAGCAGAAAAGAGTGGAACACAAAATAAAAACAAAGAACAAAGTCAGCAAATAGAAAACAATAACAAATATGGTAGATATTAATTCTACATCAATAGTTACCTTGAATATCACTAGTCTAAATGCACCAGTTTAAAGACAGATATTGTTAGAGTGGATCAAAAAACAATATTCAAGTATATGTTTTCTACAATAAATGTCCTGTAAATATAAAGAGACATTCAGTTAAAAAGTAAAGGCATGAAGAAAGATATACCATACTAACATTAATAAAAAGAAAGTGGTAATACTACATTAGTTTCAGAAAAAGCAGACTTTAGGGCAAGCAAATTTATCAGTAAGCAAGAGGTACATTACATAAAGATAAAGGGGTAAGTTATTCAGGTAGATAAAACAATCCTTAACATGTATGTGCCTAATAAGAGGGCAGCAAAATACATGAAGCAAAAACTGATAGAACTTCAAGGAGAAATAGATGAATCCATTATTATAGTTGGAGACATGAACATTCATCTATCAGAAATGGACAGATCCAGCAGGCAGAATATTAGTAAGGACATAGTTGAACTGAAAAACACCATCAGTCAGCTGGATATAACAAACATCTATAGACTACTTTATTCAACAACAGAAGAATACACATTCTTCTTAATTGTATATGGAACATTCACCAAGATAGATGATATTTGGGGCCATAAAACGTACCTTAACAAATTTAAAAAATATTAATCATACAATGTCTGCTTTCAGACCACAACGAAATTAAACTAGAAATCAGCAATAGAAAGATAGCTGAAAAATCCTCAAACACTTGGAAATGAAACAACACACTTCCAAACAACATATGGGTTAAACAAGAAATTTCAAGAGAAATAAATTGATCTAAATGCAAATTAAAATACAACTTATCAAAATTTGTGAGATACTGAGTAATCAGTGCTTAGAGTGGAATCATTAGCACTGAATGCGTATATCATTAGAAAAGAAGGATCTACATTTGATCATATGGGACAAAGATCTTAACAAATATTTCATCAAAGAAGATATACAGATGGCAAATAAGCATATGAAAAGATACTCTACATCGTATGTCACCAGGGAAATACAAATTAAAACAATAATGAGTTAGCACCACACATCTATTAGAATGGCCAAAATCCAGAGCACTGGCAACTCTAAATGCTTGTGAGGATGTGGAGCAATAGGAATGTTCATTCATAGTTCGTAGAAATGCAAAATGGTACAGCCACTCTGTTAGACTGTTTGGCGTTTTCTTACAAAACTAAATGTTCTTCCATAGGGTCAATCTATCACACACTTTGGTATTTACTCAAAGGAGTTTTCCACACAAAAACCTGCACATGGATGTTTATAGCAGCTTTATTCGTAATTGCCAGAACTTAGAAGAAACCAAGATGCCTTTCAGTAGATGAATGGATAAACTGTGGAATATCAAGACAGTGGAATATTATTTAGTACTAAAAGTAAATGAGCTATCAAGCCATGAAGAAACATGGAGCAAACTTAAATGCATATTACTAAGAGATATGCTAGTTTGAAAAGGCAACATACTGTGTAATTTCAATTATATGACCCGGAAAAGGCAAAACTATGGAGGCAGTAAAATGATCAGTGGTTGCCAGGGATTACAGGAGAGGTAGAGATGAATAAGAAGCACACAGAGGATTTTTGGGGCAACTAGTCTCTATCACACTACAATAGAGAACATATGTCTTTATAAATCTGTCCAAATCCATTACATTTGCAGTAATGAGTGAACCTGGATGTAAACTCTGTCAATGACTTTATCTTGGACTTTTCAGCCTTCAGAACGCTGAGAAATACATTTCTGTTGTCTGTAACCTACCCAGTCTATGATATGCTTTTTTAGTAGCCCAAACAGACTAAGGTATAAACTGTAGACTTTGGATGATAAGGATATATCTGTATAGGTTCAGCAATTGTATCAACTTTACCAATATGGCAGACGATGTTAATATTTGGAGAGGCTATGCATATGTGCTGGCAGGGGTATGTAAAAAGATCTCTGAACCTTCTGCTCAATTTTGCTGTGAAATTAAAACTGCTCTAAAAAATAAAGTCTATTAAAAAAAACCTAGGGAATGCCTCCACACTTTCCTTAGTCGCTTAGAAAGCCACTCAAGCTATTTAGAAAACTTTGAATGTGCACTATATGTACGTGTGTGTGTGTGTATTTGTGTGCATGCATGTTTGTGGGATGGCACTATGGTTTGAATGTGTCTGCTCCAAAATTCATGTTGTAACTTATTCCCCCTTGTGGTGGTTTTCAGAGGTGAGGTCTTTTGGGAAGTGATAAACTCATAAGGGCAGAGCCCTCATGAATGGATTAGTGCCTTATAAAAGGACTGAAACAAAAGGGCCTGGAGGGAACTCAGTCTTCCTTCTTTGCCTTTCTGCCCTTTGGCTATGTGAGGACGCAGCTTTCGTTCCCTCTAAGTCTCAGCAACAAGGCACCATCTTGGAAGCAGAGACCTGGTGCTCACTAAATGCCAAACCTGCCAGTACATCAGTCTTGGACTTCCTAGCCTCCAGAACTATGAGGAATACATTTTAATTATATATACAGTACCCAGTTTCAGGCATTTTATTATATCAGCATGAACAGACTAGGACAGATACTATGACATCTTTGTTAAAGATTTAACTGGCAAGTGATCACCTTTTGGGGGCATTTAAGCAACCTTAAAAACAATGGATTAATCTCTATAATCTTATAATCAATCCCCTGCTTTTAGAAAAATTATTCAAGATCTGGTAATAAAATACCTGAGATGATCATATCTTGTTATTTATTTGGGGTATAAACGTAATGACGGTGTCACTTCAGATGTCTATAATGCTGGAGTTTGCCAAAAAGAGTGATGCAGAGAGAAATGATTGTTCTCTGAAAAAAGGAGGAGGGAAAAACAAGATCTCCCAACCTGGGGTTAAACCTGCTAGAAATTCACACAATGACTAGGAAAATACATGAATGTCTGCAACACCTGTCTCCTTTTTTAGGAAGTGTGTGTGCCTGTTGGGGTGTGTGTGTGTGTGTGTGTGTAATGGGAAGTGTGTGTGGTGTGTGTGTGTGTGTATTGAGAAAAGGGTAGGGAAAATGGGAATATGAAACTATAAACAGAGAAGATTAAAGATTTAGTATAAGGATGTTTGATCCTGACTCCTGCTTTCTGATTACCTAGAAGAAACTAACCATTTTAAAGAATATATCTTATTAGTTTATGAAAGCTTTTAATCAGAGAGCATATAATTACTATAACAATTTTTAAATGATTATGATATTTTCTTTTTCCTTTTAATATTTTATTTCTTTTTGGTCTATTTCCCATGCATCTCTTTTGCATTGCTTTAGCTACAGTGTATGTACTAATTTGCATCTTCTTTGCTCACTAATAACCTTTTTCACATTGCTAAATCATTTTCATTACCAGTCATTTCAATCTTTATATAGCACTGTAAGACCGAATCTACATATTTGTGAAATTATCACCCTACTATCAGAGTCTAATGGATTTTCATTTTTTACTACTATAAATCCTGCCCGGTGGTCATCTTAGTGCACAATGCCTTTCCCACATTTTGTTTTCTTTTCTTTTAAGGATATTTACAGAATAAAATAACTGGCTAAAGGGGCATGAATACATACGTGGTTAGATTTGTAGAGGCCTATTTCTTGAGAAGAAAGAGATGGTTAGGTTTTACCAGTGCACCCTTCTGAAGTCCCACTTCCCCAGGTCTTATCAACAATACTGTTTCCGAAAGACATAGTACATCACTGCTGATTCATAAGTTGACGAACTCCTTCTAATTCCTGTGGCCAGCATAATTCCAACAGAGCTCTGAATCATCCTACTTCTTAAATAGAAGTAGAGCCTAAATTATAGCGAAAGCCAAACATGTTCTGAATTTTATTTCCCTTGCTTCCAGATTTGGAGAGTAAAAATTTACCTTCTGGATGAGACTGACAGTGGCTTAGTAGCTCAGAATAGATGTGGTATTGGGGAGAGGGTGGGAATTGCAAGCAGCTCACCTATTTCTAGAGCAGTGCAAGAGAGTCCCAGAATGGAACCAAAGGGACGCATGAAAAATGTCTTAAATATTAGGCAGCAACCTCTTGTCATTCTGGTCCGAGTGAGTGAAGAAAATACATAAATAAAAATTAAATTAAAAAAGGGCTAAAAATAAAAATCACACGAAGCGAATGAAACTGAAACTTTGAATACAAATACAATTATATGTCTTTGGGTGAAATTCATAACCAGTTTTCAGCAATACCCACCTGACTTGCTCATTGAATTGTGAAACAAAAGAATATAAATCAGAGTTGACAACGAGGTCTTATTTTCCTCTTTAGTGGTTTTAACTGAATAATAAATCATACACATCCAGCATCATGGAACTCGCAGGATACAGTTCCATTCTCTATTTTGGTGCCTACGAACAATAATTCCTACTATGTGATACATGTAGAGAGAGAACCTCCCTTCCTCTTGCTGTCACCTCCTGTTCTAATTAAGCAGATCCATAAGGATGGAGATTTGTTTACTCTACCTAGCAAGCAGAGAATCAGCTACTCCTCTGAAAAATATTCAGGCTTCAGTCTTCTCTGAATGTGACTATCAAATTATTTTTTTAAAACACAATTTTCTTACTTTAAATATTACATGTGATACATAAACATCTGCCAGTTAAAAACTAAAGGACTCAGATACGTACAGAACAACAAATCATAATTTTTGCTTATCCTCTTCTTCAATCACCACAGCTGTCTCAGAATTAACTTCATTAATATAATTAGCCATAGAAGCATTTGATGTCTATCTCTTCACACTTTTCCTGTATGTTGTATATATACAGACTTGTATATGATTACCTAGTATACTGTACATGTTATAAACATTGTTCTGTGAATAATTTTAATATGTTTTAGAGTATTTCTGTCACTATATATGTATACATATATACATACATACAATTATACACACACATATATACATGTGGCTACCTCATTCTATTTAAATGTTACGTTACATTCCATTTATATCTGTGCAATAATTTACTTCATATTTTATTATTAAAGAATACTTAGACGATTTCCATAGTTTGACTTTAAAAGGCAATGCTAAAGCAAAATGTGTGTGTGTGTGTGTGTGTGTGTGTATTTGTAAATATATCCTTAGGATAGATTTCAATAGATTTCAAGAGGTATAATAACTGTGTCAATTAGGTTTGGACATTTACAATTTTTATAAACCTTGTCAAATTGCTCTTCCATATATAGAAGAATAGCGTTTTCCCACAAACTTGCCAATAGTGGAGATTATCAATATATTTATTAAATTATGTTTGTAATATTAGTATGTACTATTATATATATATAATATTCAACTATAACATAGTTGAAAAACGTTGCCTCTTGTTATTGATGTTATATCTCTAAATACTAGTGAGATTGAATATATTTTAAATGTTTCTTGCCTAAATTGTATTTCTTTTTTTGTGAATTTCTATTTAAATTCTGTGAATTTCTATTTTCTCATTTTTTCTTCTTTCTTTGTTTTTTTTAACTGATTCCTGGGAAAATATACCTATATATAAGTACATTTATATATATATATATATATATTTGTTTTTGAGGGGGGAGATCAAAAGCATTTATCTTAGGTGTTTACTGACTGATTTTCTAGGAAGAGGGTGGTAGGAGTGGGAATTGAGAAGAGAAACACAACATATTATTCTCTTATTACTAGTGTTGGTCTATAGAGATGGCTGTCCTTGTAGCTTAGAAAAATAGATAGCACTTTGATATTTAAGAAAGATTATGAAATATATTTTAATAATTGAATGAGTATATATGTAAAGCCACTGACATCCAGTATGTTCCCCACTCATTTCTGTGTTTTAGTTTATATTTTCATCCAGCATTTAGATGCAGGTTTCTTTTTTTTTTTTTTAAAAAAAAAAAAGCTTATTTCAATAGTTGTTGGGGTACAGGTGGTTTTTGGTTACATGGATGAATTCTTCAGTGGTGAATTCTGAAATTTTTTTGTACCTGTCACCCAAGCAGTGTACACTGTACCCACTATGTAGTCTTTTATTTCTTACCTATTTCCCAACCTCCCCCAACCCAGTCCCCAAAGTCAATTATATCACTGTGTAATTTTGCATCTTCATGGCTCAGTTCCCAATTATAAGTGAGAAAATACAGTTTTTTGGTTTCCACTCCTGTGTTACTTCACTTAGAACAATGGCCTCCTGCTCCATCCAAGTTGCTGCAAAAGAGATTATTTTGTTCCTTTTATGGTTGAGTAGTATTCCGTGCTGTATATATACAGCCTTTTTTTAATCCACTTGTTGATCAATGGGCACTTAGTTTGGCTTCATATTCTTGTGATTGTGAATTGTGCTGCTATAAACATGTGTGTCTGTGTGTCTTTTTCATATAATAACTTATTTTCCTTTAAGTAGATACCCAGTAGTGGGATTGCTGGATTGGATGGTGGATCTACTTTTAGTTCCTTAAGGAATCTCCATACTGTTTTCTGTGGAAATGAATGCATAAATAAACAAATAAATGCAGGTTTCTAACTGAATTCAATTCAATTCATTTATGCTAAACAAGTGGTAAGAAATTACATTTAAAAATTTTGTTCTTGCTATAATTATTCATCAACACACTTTTTTTGCAGAAAAGACATATCTCTATTCCTCATCAAGAACAGATAGGTGTAAATGGTTAAATCTGCAATTTCCTGAATTTAAACTACTCTTATAACCTGATGTCCAGTTCCAGAATAAATTATATTGATAAAATTTGTGTCAACATACAGATGTTTGAAATAAAATCAAATTTCTTGCTTACCTGCATATTCCACTTTGTCTCCCATAATGTGAAATGTGTGAATTCATAATTCAAATGCCTACACCACTCTCATTTCTCTTTCTTTATGAGTCTTTAGGACACTTTGCTGCTACATAGAGAATGTTATTCTCTTATGATACAGGAGCTATGGCAATATACTCTAAAACAGCTTCTAATTATCTCCACGTTTTGGTGTACATGCGTTGCATAATCCCTCCCCTTGAGCACAGGCCAGACCTGTTACTTTGTTCTAGCAATAGAATACAGTAAAGGTAATGGGATGCCATTTCTGTGATTACATTACATAAGATTGTAACTCCCATCTTGGATGAAGTAAGCTGCCATATGGTAAGGCCCACATAGCAAGGAATTGAGGCTAGCCTCTGAGCAACAGCCACTAAAGAGCTGAGGCCTTCAGTCAGGCAACATGCCAGGAACTGCATCCTGCCAAAAACCACATGCAGACCATTGGAAGCAGACCCTTCCCTAGTTAACCCCAGATGAGATCCTAACGATGGCTGACACCTTGATTGCAGCCTTGTGAGAAATCCAGAAACAGGACCCAGGTAAATTGTGCCTGGATTCTTGACACACAGAAATTGTGGAATAATAAATGTATTGTTTTTAGCTGTTAGGTTTGTGGTAATTTGTTATGCAGCAATAGAAACAACAGGAATTGTGACAGAAAAAGAGCTAATACCGTTGTCTCTCTGACTTGTAGAGAAACAAAGATTTGCAACACAAATGCAAGAGGGTTTTTTTGGATTTTTTCATAAGGGAAGTCTGATATCGGCTTTAAAAGAAAAGTTCTCTGAAGATGCTAAGGAGGAAACATGAGAAGACAAACCACAAGACTTTAGGGATTCAGGGCATGGCATATTGATTCTGTATGGGTTGCCCTCCACCTGGAGAGTGCACTCAGAGTCTCAAATGGATGCCTCCTGAGGGTACCTGATGCTGCTCTGTTCTCACTTCAAAGACTACTTTAAACCTTTATTGAGGACCTCAAGCTCCAACTCCTGATTCTTACTTCATCTCTTTGCAGGTAGTCTTGACTCTTACATAATTAAGGTCAAAGTTTCTTGATATGCATCCTTTCAACTTTCTTCTCGGTATCAAAATGTTCTATTATCTTCACAGAATCTTTCTTGTTTTCCCTTGTTCTCTCTCCTCAAAGCTAAATACCTTTCCCTAAGCCTTTATTTCATTCTTTCTAGCTAGCTCTCCTGCTGTCCTTAATGCATCAGTTATCCACTCTCTTTAATACTTCCTCCTTCCTCTTTGTCTTCAAAAACTAATAATAAGAGTTGGACATGGTGGCTCATGCCTGTAATCCAAGCACTTTGGGAGGCTGAGATGGGCGGATCACCTGAGGTCAGGAATTTGAGACCAGTTTGGCCAACATGGTGAAACCCCGTCTCCACTAAAAATACAAAATTTATCTGGGTGTGATGGTGTGTGCCTATAATCCCAGCTACTCAGGAGGTTGAGGCAGGAGGATCGTTTGAACCTGGGAGGCGGAGGTTGCAGTGAGCCGAGATGGCACCACTGCACTCCAGCCTGGGCGACAGAGTGAGACTCTGTCTCAAAAACAAACAAACAAACAAAAACTAATAATAAGGAAATTCCAACCTCAAACAACAGCAAAACAAAGACAAAGAAACAGCAACAGAACAAGACACTTAATTCGTCACAACGTTGAACTACTCAGAAAAGAAAATCCGTGGTTGGGCCATCAAAGCTATTCATCAGGGACCCAAAATTTGGAGGGGACAAAGATTTAAAAATAGGGTTGAAAATAAAATGCAAATAGTAAGTATCTCTTCTTTAGCTAAAGTTCTCCACTTCTTCTCTAACTTCCATCTGACCCTAGGATCAGCCCCTTTTCAGTGGTGGCATCAGGACCAGGTCATGAACAGGTGGCCTTTCTGCATGGCTGCCTTTCTTCCACTAATATCCAGTGGTATGAAAGCAAGTCTGGTATTTCTTTTTTGCTGAATGTCTTAAGAAAGTTTCTCAGTAAGTGCAGTTTGGGACAATTTTTCTGTCAATCTTTTATTGTACTAAAGAGCAGCTGTTTTTTTTTTTTTTTTTTTTTTTTCTTTACCACCATTGCCTCTTTAATCCTTTGCAATTGGGCTCCCATGTGTTCTACTGAAACTACCTTCCTAAAGGTCATTCATGATTCTGTACTCACTAAATTAAACTACTTTTAAACCCAAATCCTATGTATCTGACCTCTCCATAATATTTAAAATTTTTCATCCCTTGCTTGAAGCTCACTTGGTTTTTTTTTCAGAAAACACTAAACTTTGTTGATTTTTATTCCTATCACCATCTATTCTTGTTTTGGTTTCTGTTCTCAGCTTGGTCCCTCTGCAAGATCTCCCTTAATGATATCATTCCACATTTATACCTTTAACTGTGATACTCAAATAGAGCTCTCCACTCTTAACTCCCTCCTAAACTGTACATCCACATTTCCAAATGTCCCATGGAAATCCCTGAGTGAAAGTCTTGCCTCTAATCAACACTACCCTCAAGTAAACCCTTCCATCGTCTCCACCATATCTGTCCTTTACTGAGATTCAATTGTCCCCACCCCTCAGACTTTCTAGCTTTTATGTGATCTCGCGATACTCACAGATGGTTTCAAATACTTTTGCTTTTTCCTACACAGTCTCAAACCTATTTCCTTATTTCAATTCCCATTTCTGTTTGATTAGTGCAAGTCATTGCTGTTTTTGCCATTAAAAGTAATGACATTTGCACCAACCTAATACCACTTTACGTCTTCCTCAGCCCTCCTTGAATCTTCTGAGCTTTGTGATCAAACACTGGTGCCTAGGCCACCAATCCTTGATCTATGCTACCTTTTTTACATATTGTGGCCAGGATCAAATGACTCTCTTGTTCAAAAGCCTTCAACATTTCCAGACAGATTTAGCAGAGCTTTTCCCTATGCTGTTAATTGCAACTTCTATTTATGTTCATTATGGGAATTTCCCAGAGAAGTAGTATAGATATTTCTATATATGTCTCTACACCATTTTGTTAGCAAAGTCGTAGCAAAAACCAAGATTTTTTTTCCCCTCTGTGTCTTTACTGCCTAAAATAATTTCTAAAATATAGTAGGTTTTCCAACAAACATTAGCTTTGTATATTTGTGGACTGGATAGCTCTCCTTTGATCATCAAATTAAGTTAAATGTACACCTGTGGTTTGGCTGTGATCTGTCATTCCAGGCTCCTTCAATTCTCTAAATTGTCCACATGTTAGAAATCACTGTGTCTTTGATAATTCAGTTTCTTCTATCAGAAGTAGCCTGATTACTTTCTGGTTCCTCTCCCACATTTTCATTTTTCTAAAAGGCCACTGTAGTTTAATGGAAAGAATGGGTTCTGGAGTTTAGCTTTGGATTTAAATCTAACCTCTGTTTTTCCCCTCCTCCCCATGAGCTTGGTAACAACTCTCCTTATTTTGCAAGTAAATTTAAAAAATACTACCATCTCTAAGTGGGCATGTTGGCTCACACCTATAATCTCAGCACTTTGGGAGACCAAGGCAAGAGGATCAGTTAAGGCCAGGAGTTCATGACCAACCTGGGCAACATAGCAAGACTGTGTCTCTACAAAATTTTTTTTTAAATTAGCCTGGCATGATGGCACATATCTGTAGTCCCAGCTCATGGCAAAGATTGCTTGAGCCCAAGAGTTCGAGGCTGCAGTGTGTGGTTATTGCCATTGCACTCCTGCCTGGGTGACAGAACATGATCAAGTCTCAAAAAAAAAAAAAAAAAAAAAAAAATACCATCCTATTTATCTTGCAAGGTTAACGTGAAAATAAATTTGAGATAATGATATGGAACTATTTTATAAAGCATATTCTAGAATGTAAATATCTGGCCCAACTTTCTAAAGTTTCCATCTAATGTTTCTGAAGCTTCTTCAATTTCTCCTGTTAACCACTCTCCTTCCTAAACTTTTCTATTGTAAATAAGATGAGAGGCACAAGGTATTATCTTAAAGTACAGGAACTTAGTTGTGTACCATTGTTATTTGTTGCTAGATGAGTTCCTTTAGGACCAACATAAGATAAGGTACTATTCATCTTTGAGCCCACAGCACTTATAAAAATAGTTTGCATAAAAATTTGTGATGATTGGTGGTATAGGAACGTGAGATCATTATTGTCAGTGTAGCTCTTACTTTACGATACACCGTCTCCTTCCAAATAGCAGAATAAAAGTGGAAAAAAGACTCCTCTGCTGTTATAAGTTTCACAGGTAAATGTTAATTATTTTGGAGGAAGAATTTAAAAAGTAATGGAGCAGTCTTCTGCTTCTCATGGAAAAATTGAATGGCTATTCTGTTGAGATTACATACCACTGTTTTGCTGCTATTCTTTTTTTTTCTTTCGCAGGAAAGGAGCTTAATTATTTAAGAGCCTAATCCTTAAGTTTTGTTTGTGTTTGAAGGAAATATTTTTTTATGTGCGTTTCTGGAAGTTCTGGAATTGTAGAGAATTTCTATCGATTTATATAAAAATAATGACTGTTTCTGGTAGGGGTTAAGCTTTGACTACTGCCTCTTGGATGTCATCCTGAAAGCTGGCAGGTCATAGCTTCTCACTTATTTGCTAGTCACTCCCAGAATCATGTCATGTGCCTTGTCAACAATCATTTCCATAAAAGAATGGCTTGCACATCTCAGATAAATGGACAGATATTTATTGTTCTTGTCTTCCTGAGACCTGAGGTCTTTCCAAGACTTCAATTTACCTCTAAAATGAATAGACCTACTACCATGTAATATATAGTCACATGAATATAACTGTGAAATATGCAAATTCAAACTTGTGCAATTAAAATATGAATGGATTCTGATTTTTATGAACATAGTACAAAGTTATGCAAATGCCTGAATTTAATTTTTTTTCAAGAATCACAGAATTCCAAAGTTGGCAGGCGAAATGAGCTGTGTTGACATTGTTACTGCCACATGGCACTGCCACTTTAGCTGGTAAACAGAGATATCTCTCATCATTTGACAGGATTCATTTTACAAATGCATACTTCAAATTGAATGGCCTTCAGGATCCCAGTCCTCAAATAAAATGCAACCATTTTGCATGTAAATGATAAAAAAAATTGTTACACAGAAGTTCTGCATAATTGGTAATCTGTACTAAGCAAGAAATTTGTATGTATGGATAAGAAGAGTGGAGGAAAAGTCAGAATCTATGAATAAATGGTGGTGGGAGGGATGAAAAAAGCCAGGATGAGGGCATTCAGAACAGAACAAGCCGAGGATGGACAAGGGAACGCAGAGCATGGGTGAGTGCAGAGGGAGGGAGGTGGGGGCATAGTAGGGCTCTACGTGGCCCAAAAGGAACTAAATGAAGCCAAAGAAGACCAGAAAGGGTAAGAATAGACTCTGCTCAGAGCTTCATCTCAGCTCTGTCCCCCTCATCACCTAGCAGCATAACGTTGGGAGCAAGATATCCCACTGGTTTCTGTTTATGCTACAGTCTTGCTCTCGTATTAACTGAGGCTCTTCCCTGGTTCTGGTCTTGGCTTCTGTTTTCTCCTTTGTTATGTACCAGATCTCTTTTCTTTCCACTTGGATAGACCTGTAGGTGTATTCATTCTACAAACACAGTGCTGCTAGCTACTATGAGTGAGTACTTTATACCAGCCATTGCCTCAAGCACTTTATTCAACAATGCAAGATGCCTATCTCCTCCCACAAAGGAATACCATCCTCATAAGTTTCACTTTGTATACAGCATGGAACATGTACACCCACTTTTGCCATGTGAACATATTTTTTTGTCTTTGAGGGAAGCACCTATTAATTATGGCTACTATCAAGCACTTCAAAGAACTTCCACTATGCTTTTACACTGAACATTGGTGTACAGCTCTCGAATTGCTATGTTCTTATAATCTAAGGGCTTGCATGGACATTTAGTGTTTAATCTAAAAATATACCATGATTTTATGCAAAAATAGCATCCTGACACTTTGTGTTACTCCTTTTACATGTCGATTTGCACAGCCTATGAACAACTGTAAAAGGCAAATGCTGATGTTGCAGCTGCCCCAAGTTCCTGGTAGGTTAAGGAGTTTCATACATTTTATTAGTGCAATAATAGATTTTATGGTTAACTGAAATATGTAATTATAAATGCATATTATCACTATTACCAGCTTGATACTTGGGCTTAGTTTTGCATTGATTGAAAACTGAAGTTTTAAAATTAATTAGGAAGAGAGTTAATGGTCACTTAAGTTTTCCCACATGAGAGAAAGCATTGGAAAAAAGTACGCTTGGGTAGTGAATGATAATATATTATATGATAAATGCTTTATTAGAGGCTTATTAACATGAGAGTGATCCCTTAAAGATTTGTCTGCAGTAGAAAAATATACAAACACCAGAAAATCTACAAGATAAAATATGGGTAAAATTAAAATGTGATGGACAAAGAGAGGGAATGAGTCATGTGGTCTGAGCATTGGGGATTTTTTTTCTTTTTAGCTGGGGAATTGAGCAAGCGGCCCTGCCACTGCTTTGCAGAATGAGAGGCTAAGCTTGTCCAGCATAGAGACTTTGGAGAATTGTGGATTATTAACTGCATCTGCTTTTTTGTTCTTCACAAGTCACAAGTAAAAAATAGAGTTTGTTTTTAATTACTTTTGGTTGCTGGGTTTTTTTTTTTTTTTTTTTTTTTCTTATGATCCTCCTTGCAGAGATTGAATCACATGGGCCTCTGGGAAGTTGTTCAGGTTACATATACAATGTGATCAGATAACGTGTATAAGGGGTACAAAAATCAGACTGAAGGCAGAGGGAAGAGAGACAGGAAATTTGAAATGAGAGGAAACATTTTCCTTTTTTTTTTTTTTTTTTTTGAGACAGGATCTCACTCTGTCACACAGGCTGGAATGCAGTGGCCTGATGATAGCTCCTTGCAGCCTCAAACTACTGGGCTCAAGCAATCTTTCTACCTCAGCCTCCTGAGTAGCTGGGACTATAGGCATGCACCTCCATGCCCGACTAATTTTTAAAATTTCTTAGAGAGACAGGGTCTCAGTATTTTTCTTTTGATGGCCTCTTCACCAATCTACCTGAAAGACTATATAACATAGTTTTAAGAGCAAGATCTCTGGCTCCAGGCTGTCTGGGTCCTCTCCTACCTCTACTGTGTACTACTCATGTGGCAATTTGCTTCATTTCTCTGGTCTTAATTTCCTTCTATGCAACATGGGAGTAAATGAAATTACCTACCTCACAGTGTTATAAAAATTAATGTATTATCCAGGTGCCTGATACATAGCAGTGTGATATAAACATCAGCTATCGTTATTATGACACACAATAAAGCAAGAGGGAATACAATATATACAAGGCAGCAGTAAGCAGTTGTGTAAAACTGGAATTTAGAGTGTGGGTGGAGATGATACTAGAGAAAAAGAAAGGGCCACATCATAAAATGTCATGTATTCCAGCTTTGTATTTTATTTTAAACACAATGGGAGCCATTGAAGGATTTTGACTGGGAAAAAATATTGAATTGTGTACACCAAACAAAAATTTGTTGAATTTCTAACTCCTAGTGAGTCAGAATGTGACCTTATTTGGATATAGGGTTGTTGCAGATGTGCTTTGTTGTGATGAGGTCATACTGGAGTAGGGTGAGTCCTACTCTAGCATGATGTGATGTCCTTATAAGAGAACAGCTATGTGAAGATATGGGGGGAAACCCAAGTGAAGTTGGAGGGAGATTGAAGTGATGCATCCACAAGCCAAGGAATGCAAAGCATGTTTGTAGTCATCAGAAGTTGGGAAAGAGGCATGAAATGGATTGTTCACCACAGACCTCAGAAGGAACCAACCCTGCTGATATCTTGATTTCAGACTTCTACTCTTCAGAACTGTGAGAGAATAAATTACTGTTATTTGAGCCATCAAGTTTGTGGTGCTTCATTAGGGCAGATCTAGCAACTTAATATGGGGCTGGGAAGTGGGGAAATGGAATTCTGTTAAAAGCTAACTCTGGTTTTTATGAGGAATATGGAGTAGAGGGGAACAAAATTAAAAGGAGGGAGGCCGGTCAGGAGGAAATTAAGGCTTCATGTACAGTTGGGACCCTGTCTCTTTGCTTCTAGGTGTTTCCAGTTTCCTGTTTTCCAGTTGGGTTTCATGAATGTATCAGGTATAGCTCTCCTGGGGCTGCTGCTCCACTGCTTCTCTTAGTTCCCAGGGTCATGTTGCCACCTTCAGCAATAAAATACTGCTGGATTTTAGTCTCTGCACCCAGAACTTCCTCAGTATAGGGAAACTCCTCAGTATAGGAAAACTCCTCAGTATAGCAAAACTATTTAAGAAAAACCTCAACCTCATGACTGGGAGGTCACATAAAAAGAAAAGGGCTCTGTTGTGTAAGGATCTGTTAAACTTTAGGAAGCAAATAGCTCAAGCTGGTCTATGAAGTAATTGAAGCAAATTAACAAAATTAAGATATAAGAAAGATCTATTTTTCTGTAGGGCTGTTTTCAAGGAATTGCAGGGATAAGCATTGATAAGAGTCTAGTCTTGTTTTCCTTAGTGTTGGATACCTATATTGGACACCTGTGTGATCAAGTGAAAAATCCCGGGTGAATATGTTTGATAACTGACTTAGGCTTCATTGCTTTTTTAATTTAATTTTTAATTTATAATTGATGCATAAGAATGGTACATATTTTTGGGGTATAATCCAATGTCTCAATGCATGTATATGTAGTATAATGATCAAATTGAGGTAATTACCCTATCCATCAGCTTAAACATTTATCATTTCCTTGTGATGACAACATTCAAATCTTGTCTTCTGGTGATCTTGAAACATACACTATACTGTTGTTTGCTCTAGTCACCCTATTGGATGAACAGGAAAGGTTGGTCAATGAGTACAAAGTTACAGCTAGACAAGAAGAATAAGTTGTGGACTTATGCTTTACTTCTAAACGAGGCTGTGGTACTAGGCAAGAAGAGATGCTGGAGGAGGCTAATCCTGCCAGGAAACCAGGCTGTTGGAGACTGTGGTCACTGAACTCAGACTAGGAATGAAGTTACTTGTTGGGTTGGATGAGCAGGCAGTTATTATTTAGAATACTTAAGATTTGGGATTTTTAGTTCCCCTTTTTGTGGACAATGGAAATAATTCCCCAGCAAGAGAGTGCATAAAACTATGCCCCAAACTACAGATTAAATCAAAATTATACAAACTGTGCAATAATAAAGATGGAGGTATGCTTTTTCTTGTAAATTTCATTGGGTTAGACATCATTAATTTTCAAAGATAGAGTAAAAAGACATAACTTTTTAAAAGTTACTTGCTTATGAAGAATATCTACTAGCTTTTCCAAATATTCGTTGAGTATAGGTTGGGATACATTAAATCATAAATAATAGTCTTAGAAGGTAATTCCAGCTCATTCCTGTGCCTCTTGAATGAAATAATTTTAGAATTAGAGAGATGTTTAATTATCAAAATTGTCTTTAGAGGAGTCAATTCCTTATAAACTATCTTTATACTTTGAATTCTTTTCAGTCAGATTGTTTTCTGTCACAGAGGACTCTCATGAAAAGGCAGCTCCTTCCCTAATCCATGTAATTAACAAAAGCCAAACGGCCACCTGCTTCAGGATATCTTCTCTAAAGACCACTAGGGTCTAAACTTCCAAACATTCATTTTATGTTTGTGTTGGGGGTAAAAACACCTGAAAGCAATAAATGAAGCAGGTACTTAGAATGACCCTGTTTGGCAGACACACCTGAATGTATGCTCTGAGCTAGGGAATCAGGGAGTGGCCAACCTGGAGATTCTTTTTTCTCTATGAGGAACATCTGAGCCCCTGGCCTGTCCAGTGGAACATGGGCTGTACAGGGGATTGAGGCCCTGAGTTTTGGGATAAATGATGGTTGCCAGGTGAAGGACGTTAAGGTCACTAAGTTGTTAAGTGAAAATATTATGTAAACTTAATGCTATTTGCAAGCAGTTGTGATTTTCCTGCCCAGCCCACCCTACTGGGCCATATGTGAGGCATATCCCTTGTCCAGACTGCTGCCACTGGACTCCTTGTAAGGCAGATATGTTGTACAACTTGCCGCCACTGGACTATTTCTGTGTGAAAGGGGTTTCTCCTGTCCAGCCCACCACCACTGGACTCTCTCTCTCCTGTATGAAAGTCCTTGATAAAAACCCATGTCTCACTTGCTGGCTCTGGGTCTCTTCTTCCACCTCTTGAACGTGGTCCCTTCCCTAGTGAGGTTAATAGAGGTTCAGCACAGCAGCTTGTCATAGGAAATCATCTTTGGAAGTGTCCGTAAAAATTGAGCCAAATCTTGTAAAGAGCAGTCATACATTCAAGGAATTGGATTTATCAGAGATGTTTAGATCTTAGATGGCAGAAAAGGAATCCTAAGGAAAATAATGTAAAGATATAGGACATGGCACACTTCCCAAGAGAACAGTTAGTGAAGCTACGAAGCGTGTTTCTAACATTTCCCCTGGGCTCCTTGTAGGCAATGGGTCTTTGTGGGATAGTGAGGAGTTCCGCTACAATGGAAAAGTAATAGCAGAAGGACATGAGAATGAATAATTTTCTTTGTGAACAATCCTGTCCCAAACAAGATCTATCAAGGCTTTCTAAACCCCTGAGGACAACAACCACCCAAACCAATAATATCAACAGAACTGAATCCACCACAATTCTCCAAACTTAGGAAGAGAAAAGGTGGCTTAAACAAGATTTCATTGTGGATTATATCTTTATTGAGGCCTGGCTAAATTTGTAGCTTTATATAATTTCCACTCATATTTCATGAGGCTCAGGATTTAATATATTTTGATACTAGGATGTTTGACAGGTCTTCTCTGTCATTCCCCTTCATGTTTCCCTTTGTATTTTCAGCTCCAACAGGTGCAGATTTGCCAAAACAAATGTTAATTGCGTATTTACTGTCTCCCAGCTTGTTCAATTTACTCACAGATCATTTTCTATTCAGAGCCCGGCAGCAGTTTGTCTCTCATTTACTTCTCTAATCAGTTCAGGTTCTAAGAAAACTACATTTTAAAAAATCTAGGCTTCCAAAACTTTGCCTTCATCCACAAAAGCCCCCATCATGCTCAGAGGAGAGCTAGTCCTATTGAGAGGCAGACAGCAAGAAGCCAAGGGAAGAAAAAGATCCCTTGACTACATTTCTCTTAGAGCAAGTCATTAAGAAACAAGGAAGTAATGTCATTGCAGATACATCTTTCAATAAGCTTAATTCAACCTTCTTAATTTATCATCCATTCAAGGGTTTTCCTGAAGTTCATCCCTTCTACTTAGCAGCTCAGCAGTATATTTTAGTTTCATCTCACTGATTTCATCACCCTGGATCTTTTATTCCATTTGTTATGATGGTTAAGCACAGGAAGAAAGACAAGCAGAGAGCAAATACTCATCATGAGAGACTGCTTAAACGGTCTGATCAGTTTAAGCTGAGACACAAGATAAAAAGTAGTCTTGGAGATATGGGTGTTCCTGGGACTGTTTGTTCCCAGATCACCAGACTATTTGCAATGAATAATTCAGATCTGATTTAAGACTTCAATTTTACTTTTCAGATATAAAATTTCCATATATACATATCTATATATGTGTGTGTGTATATATGCATACAAATTTTATATTGTTCAGGAACCAAGAAATTTGTCAACATCTACAGTACTAATGAACCACTCTAGGAAATGAAAACAGTTTGTCAACATGTGTAGCATTAGTGAACCAACATGGAAAAATAAGAAAAGATACCATAGTTCTGAAAATTTTTATTTTCACACAGAAGTTCTATGTGCAGAGTTGATGCATATCTAGGTTCCAGCATCATGAAACCTCTTGTGATAGGCACAATCATCATACTCTTCACACATGCAAGTCTCATCAGGGGTAGCTGGTGGGCATGACTAGATTAATGCTATCACCATGGAATCTAGTTTGGTTGGAGCAGTGTATCTGGAATAACCTTGGCATAGATCAGGGAAAGCTACAGCTTAAGTGACAGACCCAAAAGCATTGCTTACGTTGTACTATCTAACATGGTAGCCATTAGCCACATGTGGCTATTTAGATTTTAATTTTTAGCTTATTAAACTTAAATCAAATAAAAAATTTAATTCCTTAATATTGAAAGTGCTCAATAACTGGAAGTGGCTAGTGGTTAGTGGCTACTGTATTGGGGAGTACAGATATAGACTAATTCCTTCATTGCAGAAAGTTTATTGGGCAGCACTGGTGGAATGCCATTGTTTTATAGACATTTAGAGCACTTTGTTCTTAGTATATCCTGGTCTTTACATCCCAGAAGCAATTATATCATAAAAAATAAGTGACTTCATCTACATGGAAACTTCTCTTGTTATTATCTGAAGAAGTGCCCTGTCTTCCCACTGAATTGAGGTCTTAAAAAGGGAGAGGGTTTGTTTCTATTATTCCAAGGTATAAAAAGAGTAGGTCACAAACTTTTAGATATAAGAATTTCTCCTTATCATCAAGGGCCTTGCTTTTTATCAGGTGAAGACCTAAGACAAGCAAATATTGATAAGCCATTTTCTGTTTAAAAGAAATCATCTACGATTCCCAGGCAAGATGGCTGAATAGGAACAGCTCCAGTCTGCAGCTCCCCATGAGACCAACGGAGAAGGTGGGTGATTTCTGCATTTCCAACTGAAGTACCCAGTTCATCTCATTGGGACTGGTTAGACAGTGGGTGCAGCCCATGGAGGGCGAGCAGAAGCAGGGTGGGGCGTTGTCTCACCCAGGAAGTTCAAGGGGTCGGAGAACTCCTTCCTCTAGCCAAAGGAAGCCATGGGGGACCGTGCCATGTGGGATGGTGCATTCCGGCCCAGATAGTACACTCTTCCCACCGTCTTCACAACCAGCAGACCAGGAGATTCCCTCGGATGCCTACACCACCAAGGCCCTGGGTTTCAAGCACAAAACTGAACAGCTATTTGGGCAGACACTGAGCTAGCTGGAGGAGTTTTTATTTCATACCCCAGTAGCACCTGGAACGCCAGCAAGACAAAACCGTTCACTCCCGTGGAAAGGGAGCTGAAGACAGGGAGCCAAGTGGTCTAGCTCAGCAGATCTCAACCCCATGGAGCCTAGCAAGCTAAGATCCACTAGCTTGAAATTCTTACTGCCAGCACAGCAGTCTGAAGTCGACCTGGGATGTTTGAGCTTGGTGGGGTAGGGCATCCACCATTACTGAGGCATGAGTAGGCGATTTTCCCCTCACAGTGTAAACAAAGCTACAGGGAAGTTTGGACTGGGCAGAGCCCACTATAGCACCTCAAAGGTGCTGTAGTCAGACCACTTCTCTAGATTCCTCATCTCTGGGCAGGGCATCTCTGAAAGAAAGGCAGCAGCCCCAGTCAGGGGCTTATAGAGAAAATTCCCATCTCCCTGGGACAGAGCACCTGGGGGAAAGGGTGGCTGTGGATGCAGCTTCAGCAGACTTAAATGTTCCTGCCTGCCAGCTCTAAAGAGAGCAGCGGATCTCCCAGCATAGCACTCGAGCTCTGCTAAGGGACAGACTACCTCCTCAAGTGGGTCCCTGACCCCTGTGCCTCCTGACGGGGAGATATCTCCCAGCAGGGGTTGACAGACACCTCATAAAGGAGAGCTCCAGCTGGCATCTGGTGGTGCCCATCTGGGACAAAGCTTCCAGAGGAAGGAGCAGGCAGCAATTTTTGCTGTTCTGCAGCCTCCACTGGTGATACCCAGGTAAACAGGGTCTGGAGTGGACCCCCAGCAAACTCTAGCAGACCTGCAAAGAGGGGCCTGACTGTCAGAAGAAAGCTAACAAACAGAAAGCAATAGCATCAACATCAATAAAAAGGATGACCACGCAAAAATTCCATCCAATGGTCACTAACAGCAAAGACCAAAGGTAGATAAATCCATAAAGATGAGGAAAAACCAGCACAAAAAGGCTGACAATTCCAAAATCCAGTATGCCTCTTTTCCTCCAAAGGATCACAACTCCTCACCAGCAAGGGAAAAAACCTGGATGGAGAATAAGTTTGATGAATTGACAGAAGTAGGCTTCAGAAGGTGGGTAATAACAAACTCCTCCGAGCTAAAGGAGCATGTTCTAACCCAATGCAGGGAAACTAAGTACCTTGATAAAAGGTTAGAGGAATTGCCAACCAGAATAACTAGTTTAGAGAAGAACATAAATGACCTGATGGAGCTGAAAAACACAGCACAAGAACTTCATGAAGCATACACAAGTATCAATAGCCAAATCGACCAAGGAGAAGAAAGGATATCAGAGATGGGAGATCAATTTAATGAAATAAAGCATGAAGACAAGATTAGAGAAAAAAGAATGAGAAGTAATGAACAAAGCCTCCAAGAAATATGGGACTATGTGAAAAGACCAAACCTACGTTTGCTTGGTGTACTTGAAAGTGACAGGGAGACTGGAACCAAGTTGGAAAACACACTTCAGGATATTATTCAGGAAAACTTCTCTAACCTAGCAAGACAGACCAACATTCAAATTCAGGAAATACAGAGCACACTACAAAGATACTCCTTGAGAAGAGTAACCCCAAGACACATAATTGTCAGGTTCACCAAGGTTGAAATGAAGGAAAAACTTAAGGGCAGCTAGAGAGAAAGGTTGGGTTACTCACAAAAGAAAGCCCATCAGACTACCAGTGGATCTCTCTGCAGAAACCCTACAAGCCAGAAGAGAGTGGGGGCCAACATTTAGCATTCTTAAAGAAAAGAATTTTCAACACAGAATTTAATATCCAGCCAAATTAAGCTTCATAAATGAAGGAGAAATAAAATCCTTTACAGACAAGCAAATGCTGAGGGATTTTGTCACCACCAGGCCTGCCTTACAAGAGCTCCTTGAAGGAAGCACTAAATATGGAAAGGAAAAACTGGTACCAACCACTGCAGAAACAAACCAAAATGTAAAGACCATCAACACTATGAAGAAACTGCATCAACTAATGGGCAAAATAACCAGCTAGCATCATGACAGGATCAAACTCATACATAACAATTTTAACCTTAAATGTAAATGGGCTAAATGCCCCAATTAAAAGGCACATACTGGCAAATTGGATAAAGAGTCAAAACCCATCAGTGTGTTGTATTCAGGTGACCCATTACACGTGCAAAGAAACACATAGGCTCAAAATAAAGGGATGGAGGAAGATTTACCAAGCAAATGGAAAGGAAAAAAAAAAGCAGGGGTTGCAATCCTAGTCTCAGATAAAACAGATTTTAAACCAACAAAGATCAAAAAAGACAAAGAAGGGCATTACATAATGTTAAAGGGATCAATAAAACAAGAATAGCTAACTATTCTAAATATATATGCACCCAATACAGGAGCACCCAGATTCATAAAGCAAGTTCTTAGAGACCTACTAAGAGACTTAGACTCCCCCGCAATAATAGTGGGAGACTTTAACACCCCACTGTCAATATTAGACAGATCAACAAGACAGAAAATTAACAAGAATATTCAGGACTTGAACCCAGCTCTGGACAAAGCAGAACTAATAGACATCTACAGAACTCTCCACCCCAAATCAACAGAATATACATTCTTCTCAGCACCACATAGCACTTATTCTAAAATTGACCACATAATTGGAAGTAAAACACTCCTCAGCAAATGCAAAAGAACGGAAATTATAACAAACTGTCTCTCAGACCACAGTGCAATCAAATTTGAACTCAGGACTAAGAAACTCACTCAAAACCACACAACTACATGGAAACTGAACAACCTGCTCCTGAATGACTACTGGGTAAATAGCGAAATTAAGGCAGAAATAAAGATGTTCTTTGAAACCAATGAGAACAAAGACACAATGTAACAGAATCTCTAGGACACAGCTAAAGCCGTGTTTAGAGGGAAATTTATAGCACTAAATGCCCACAGGAGAAAGTGGGAAAGATCTAAAATAGACACCCTAACATCACAATGAAAATAACTAGAGAAGCAAGCACAAACAAATTCAAAAGCTAGCAGAAGACAGGAAATAACTAAGAGCAGAGCAGAGCTGAAGGAGATAGAGACACGAAAAACCCTTCAAAAAATCAATGAATCCAGGAACTGGTTTTTTTAAAAGATTAACAAAATAGATAGACCACTAGCCGGACTAATAAAGAAGAAAATAGAGAAGAATCAAATAGACACAATAAAAAATGATAAATGGGAGATCACCACTGATCCCACAGAAATGCAAACTACCATCAGAGAATACTATAAACACCTCTACACAAATAAACTAGAAAATCTAGAAGAAATGGATAAATTCCTGGACACATACAGCCTTCCAAGACTAAACCAGAAAGAAGTCAAATCCTTGAATAGACCAATAACAAGTTCTGAAATATTAATTACTATTAATAGCCTACCAATCAAAAAAAGCCAAGGACCAGATGGATTCACAGCCGAATTCTACCAGAGGCACTAAAAGGAGCTGGTACTATTCTTCCTGAAACTATTCCAAACAATAGAAAAAGAGGGACTCCTCCCTAACTCATTTTATGAGGCCAGCATGATCCTGATACCGAAACCTGGCAGAGACACAATATAAAAATAAAATTTCTGGCTAATATCCCTGATGAACATCGACGTGGAAATCCTCAGTGAAATACAGGCAAACCAAATCCAGCAGCACATTGAAAAGCTTATCCATCATGATCAAGCCAGCTTTATCCCTGGGATGCAAGGCTGGTTCAACATATGCAAATCAATAAATGTAATCCATCACATAAACAGAACCAATGACAAAAGCCACATGATTATCTCAATAGATGCAAAAAAGGCCTTCAATAAAGTGCAACACTTTATTGCACTTTATTGCTAAAAACACTCATGCTAAAAACACTCAATAAACTAGGTATTGATGGAACATATCTGAAAATAATAAGAGCTATTTGTGACAAAACCACAGCCAATATCATGCTGAATGGGCAAAAGCTGGAAGCATTTCCTTTAGAAACTGGCACAAGACAAGGATGCCCTCTCTCACCACTCCTGTTCAACCTAGTATTGAAAGTTCTGGCCAGGGCAATCAGGCAAGAGAAAGAAATAAAGGATATTCAAATAGGAAGAGAAGAAGTCAAATTATCTGTTTGCAGATGACACAATTGTTTATTTAGAAAACTCCATCGTCTCAGCCCTAAAACTCCTTAAGCTGATAAGCAACTTTAGCAAAGACTCAGGATAAAAAATCAATGTGCAAAAATCACAAGCATTCCTATATGCCAACAATAGACAAACAGCCAAATCATGAGTGAACTCCCACGCACAATTGCTATGAAGAGAATCAAATACCTAGGAATACAATTTACAAGGGATGTGAAGAACCTCTTCAAGGAGAACTATAAACCACTGCTCAAGGAAATAAGAGAGGACACAAACAAATGGAAAAACATTCCATGCTCATGGATGGGAAGAATCAATATTGTGAAAATGGCCATACTGCCCAAAGTAATTTATAGATTCAAAGCTATCCCCATCAAGTTACCATTGACTTTCTTCACAGAATTAGTAAAAACTACTTTAAATTTCATATGAAACCAAAAAAGAGCTTGTATAACCAAGACAAAAAGAACAAAGCTGGAGGCATCATGCTACCTGACTTCAAACTGTACTACAAGGCTACAGTAACCAAAATAGCATGGAACTGGTACCAAAACAGATATATAGACCAGTGGAACAGAACAGAGGCCTCGGAAATAGTGCCACACATCTACAACCATCTGATATTTGACAAACCTGACAAAAAAAAAAGCAGTGGGGAAAGGATTCCCTATTTAGTAAATGGTGTTAGGAAAACTGGCTAGCCATATGCAAAAAACTGAAACTGGATCCCGTCTTTACATCTTATACAAAAATCAACTCAGGATGCATTAAAAATTTAAACATAAGACCTAAAATCATAAAAACTCTAGAAGAAAACATAGGCAATATCATTTAGGACATAGGCGTGGGCAAAGACTTCATGACCAAAATACCAAAAGCAACGGAAACAAAAGCCAAAATAAACAAATGGGATCTAATTAAACTAAAGAGCTTCTGTACAGCAAGAGAAACTATCATCAGAGTGAACAGGCAACCTAGAGAATGGGAGAAAATTTTTGCAATCTATCCATCTGACAAAGGGCTAATATTCAGAATCTACAAGGAATTTAAACAAATTTACAAGAATAAAACAACTCCATCAAAAAGTGGGCAAAGGATATGAACAGACACTTCTCAAAACAAGATATTTATGTAGCCAACAAACATATGAAAAAAAGGTCAACATCACTGATCATTAGAGAAATGCAAATCAACACCACAATGAGATACCGTCTCATGCCAGTTAAAATGGCGATCATTAAAAAGTCAGGAAACAGATGCTGGAGATGATGTGGAGAAATAGGAACACTTTTACACTGTTGGTGGGAATGTAAATTAGTTCAACCATTGTAAAAGACAGTGTGGTGATTCTTCAAGGATCTAGAACTAAAAATACCATTTGATCCAGCAATACCATTACTGGGTATATACCCAAAGGAGTATAAATTATTCTACTATAAAGACACATGGACACATATGTTTATTGCAGCACTATTTACAATAGCAAAGACTTGGAACCAACCAAAATGCCCATCAATGATAGACTGGATAAATAGAGCTACAATTTGATTCAGTAATTACACTTGTGGGTATTTACCCCCCAAAAATTGAAATCAGCATCTTGAAGACATATTTGCACTCCATTGCAGCATCATTCCAATAACCAAAATACTGAAACAACCCAAATACCATAGCATATTTTACACTTGGGATACACAGATGTAAATATGACATGTTCAGTGTCTTCTCCCTTTTTTCTTACCAAGGTCAGAGTAGTCTAGACAGCACTACAAACCCTATGGTTTGTTCTACCACCTTTCTTTAATGTCTTTTAGGAATCCTTTCTAAACTTCTTATTTTAACCAACTATTTGTTATCAGTCATTCTATCTAACAAGTCTTAGGCTTAGTCATTGACAGTTTGCCTCCCAAAACAACAACAAAAAAAACAAGAAGCTGAAGAAAAAGTAAGTTTTTGAAAGAGGCTATCATCATTTCAATGAGCTAGATCCTTGTTTTTGGTCTCTCACCTCTTCTGAGAGCTTTGGTTCAACTTGCTCTGCTTTCAGTGCTACAGGTATCTTAGGTCAGGCTATGTGGGTTTAGTAATAAATTGTCATAAAGTTACTTAAACGAAAGATGTGGTAAAACTAGAGAAAAAAGTTGTAAAGATACAGTAATCTCAACAATATATTTTTAGAAAGGCATAACAAAGTTTGAAAATAATAGGCCATACATTAACAATTGTTATCTTTGGGTAGAAGAATTATTGATCATGTAATTTTTCTTCTTTATACCATTTTGCATTAAAAAATCTTTCTTATAGTATATCATTAGAAAAGGAACTATAAGGCTCTGATTTTGCTGTAAGAATAATTTCCATTTTGTTTGTTCTCTTCTAACCTATATCAACATATTGATACAATTTTATATAATTATATTTGTAATCTGCATACATTTGTTTTCTATTTTTCTTGAAATAAATAAATACATTTTAAATGAGAAAACATGAATTGTATGTTTAAAAAAAGACATAAATCTAGCTTTTGGGACTTTAAAGTCTAGAAAGGAAACAGATATCTAAAACAATAAACATAATGTATCTTAATAAATGTTAAGATACTGGAGGGACAGGGTTCCATAAAATTATAAAGGGGAACAGAATTGGACAAGACAAAAAAAGTCATCATAAAAGAAAGACATTCAGATTAGCTCAGAATTTCACGTAATTACACTGATTAATTTTTAACAGCTTCATTATATTCCAGTCAATTGATATGTCAGATTTTACTTAACCTAATTGTCTAATTATAATAATGTCCTCCTCTTGGTTACTTTCCTGCATTCACTATCTTAGGTAGTGCTGCTATGCTCAACCTTAATTCAAACATCTTACCCCTAGAAAATTAGCTATAAGAAATTGTTTGAATGGAGAAAAAAAAGGCAGTATCTACACTGGTTATAAACATTTTCGTGACTATTGACGTATCTTACCAAATTATTATATCTAACATGATTATGTAAATTTATAATTTCTGCATGCACGTTGATCCTTGCTTTATGTTTTGGATTCCCCTCACCCCCCACACTGCCCTACTTTAGTCTTTTTCTTACTTGCTTTTCCAGTCCACCATATGTCCTAGACAATCTTGGTGGGTATCTTGACTCAGATCCAGATATTTGAACCAGCAGTTCTCATCTGGGCTTCTAAGTGAGCCACTCCTAGTAGGCCATGATCTCTTTAGAGACTAGTAGGCTTTAATTATATTTCAATTTAAAGGAACCTAGTTTATATGTATTAACTACTTTGTGTGGTGAATGCTATCAGAAAGTTAAGAATCAAATGAATCGTTAAAACTACATATGACATGTAAAGCAAGCAGTGATATTCATTGTATATATGCACTCTAGGAAGTGTATATAAAAATGATGGATAACTCTAGATGAAAATGGACAATGCCTATATAAACATTTTGTTGAAGAAGAAATACGAATGAATAATAAGCATATGAAAAAACATTGCATGAAATTAGAAAAAAATGTGGGTTAAAGCAGTGAGTCACCATTTTCTCCTGTGCAAGAAAGAAGTTCAAAATGATTGCTTTGCAGTTTTGGCAACAGTGTGGAAAAAAGTCACTCCCATACTGTTGGTGGACATGTATAGCTTTTTAGAAGGCAATTTTGTAGTAATTAGGAACATTTAAAATACATATACTATATCAGACAGGTTAGGTTAAGTTATGCTTTTATATCCAGGAACCCCCAAAAGGCAGTCTTTAACAACACAAAGGCCTATTTTTTTGTCTTACTACATTCCATATTTATAGTGGGTCAGTTTGTAAATGATGAAGCAGCCTCTATAAGGAACACTTTGTGTCATGGGAAAAGGTAACAAAAACATCCTAGCTCCTAAAGTGCCCCTTCACAGAGGCTCACATCCCTTCTGCTGCCATTTTATTGGCTAAAGTATATCACGTGACCAAGCCTATGGAACAGAAAAACAATCTCTCCTGAGTGACACACTCTGTATGGAGGCGACAAATGTTCTGAATAACAATACATGACCATGTGTACCTTTACCTTTTTACTAAGCAGTTTCTTTCTGCAGTCATACATCTCACTAAACCATGTATACAAATGCTCAATAACATATGTCTTGGGATGTGCACTGGAACTTCTTGTATCATAATATAAAAGGGAGTCACTCTGATATTCTAGGCAACTTCTAAAAAGAACAGAGTAGCACCGCATGTACTAATGTACTATCATGGAAGGATGCACAGGTTACACTTAAAAAAAAAAAAAGTTGTAGAATAGCATACTGGTTTCCTATTGCTACTGTAACAAATTACCAGAAATGTACTGGCTCAAAAGCAACAAAAATTTATTTTCTTACTCTGGGTATCATAAATATAAAATTAAGGTGTCAGTAGGGCTGTATTCCTTCTGGAGGCTTCGGGGATGAATAAGTCTTCTTGCTTGTTTTAGTTTCTGGAGGCTGCCTGCATTCCTTGGTTTGTGATCCATCACTGAATTACTCCAACCTTTTGATTCCATCATCATGTTTCCTACTACTATCTCTGATCTGCTTGCCTTCTTCTTCTGAGAATCCTGTGATTACATTGAGGCCACTCTAATCATCTAAAATAATCTCTCCACCTTAAGATCCTTAGTTAAATCACATCTACAAAGATCTTTTTACATGTAACATGTTCACAGGGCCCAGGGATGAGGATGTGAACATCTTTGGGAGTCATTATTCAGCCCATCACAAATAGTACGGAAGTCAATTTCTGTACACACATGCACGTACACACACAACACGCATATGGACACGTGAAAAAATGTTTGGAGAGACATTATCCAAATAATCAGCATAGTTATTCATAGGGAACAAGAGTAGAAGCAGGGTAGGAAGTGAGAGAATATGGCACTTTTAGTTATTTTGCTATTCTGTACTATTTCAATATTTTGAAGACAACTAACACAAATGTGTAAGTAACATGCAATTAAGTATGCTAAAATTTGTTTACTGCTTTTGATATGGAGTAATTGAACATTGCTTTGAACTTCATATTTAACATATTTTTACTGAAAACTCTGCTTACATTTTAGTGTTCATAAAAACAATCAGTTTTAATTACATGAACCAATTTGATAGTTTGGCTTCCTTTGTCTTCTGAATAACAATGTGTACATTTTAAAATTAGAGCAGGTGTAAGTAACTTAGGTATATTCCTTTATTTATTGATATATTTTTAATTTTGTGACACATGGTTCTCTTTCAAAGTCCAAAGGTATGTATGAATTTTCTCCCTAGAAAAATACACTTCAAACTTAATGTGATTATCACAGAATTTGAGATGTTCGTGAAGCCCATTAATTTTATTTTAACAACCTCCTGCCATAAAGGTGTTTGCAGAAAAAAAGTGTCTTTCTTAAAAAGTTATTGTTGAAAAACTTATCTGTAGATAACTACAGACTTATCTATGAGGCTACCCTATTGGAGCCAAATTCTATTCTAGTGCTTTGCCATACTATATGGTAGCCTCTAACTATACGTCTCTTTGAATTTAAATGTTAATTAATTAATCATATATTCATGGATTGGAAGAATTAATATTGTTAAAATGTCTATACCATTCTAAGCACTCTACAGATTCAATGCAATCCTTATCAAAATTCCAGTGTCAGTTTTTATAGAAATGGAAAAACAGTCACAAAATTCATATAAAATCGCAAAAGACTCTAACTAGTCAAAGTGTTCTTGAGAAAGAAGAAAAAAGTTGGAGGAATATAACTCCTTATTTCAAATTATAATCCAAACTTATACTAATCAAAACAGTATTGAGCTGGCATAAAAGTAGACATATAGTCAAATAGAACAGAATAGAGAGCTGAGATATAAACCCATGCATGTAAGATCTAACTTATCTTTGACCAGAGCACCAAGAATACACAATGGAGAAAAGATAATCCCTTCAACAAATGGTGTTGGGAAAACTGGATACCCACATACAAAAACAAAAACAAAGATGAAATTAGACCTACTCTTTAATCACACAAGAAAAATCAACGCAAAATGGATTAAAGACATAAGCACAGCACCTGAAACTGTAAAAATCCTAGAAGAAAACATGACTTCTTGACATTGGTCTTTGCAATGATTTCTTGGCTATGACACCAAAAGCACATGCAATAAAGGCAAAAAATACACAGGTGGGACTACATTCAACTTAAAAGATTCTGTACAGCAAAAGAAACAATCAAAGGAATAAACAACCTGAAGGATGGGAGAAAATATTTGCAAAACATATATCTGATAAGGGATTGCCATCTAAACATTAGGAACTCTTAAAACTCAATAATAGAAAACCAAATAACCCAAATAGAAAAATGGGCAAAGGACTTGAATAGACATTTCTCCAAAGAAGGCGTACAAGTGGCCAACAAGCAAATAAAAAAATTCAATATCATTAGTCATCAGAGAAATTTAAACCACAATGAGATATCACTTCACATCAGTTAGAATATATGTCATTAAAAAAAGATAAGAAGTTGCTATTGTTTGAATGTGTCCCCCAAAGCTCATGTGTTGGAAACTTAATCCCCAATGCAACAGTGCTGAGAGGTGGAACCTTTAAGAGGTGGTCAAGATCATAAGAGCCCTACCCTCATAAATGGATTAATGCTGTTATCATAGATATAGGTTAGTTATCGTGGGAGAGGCATCCTTATAAGGATGAGTTTGGCTCCCTTCCCTTTTGCTCTCATGGCGGTGTTCTCTTGCTTTTTCACCTTCCTTCATGGAATGAGGCAGCAAGAAGGCCTCGATAGACATAGGTCCCTTGACCTTGGACTACCCAGACCCCAGAACTGTAAGAAATAAATCTCTGTTCCTTATAAGTTACCCAGTCTCAGGTATGCTGTTGTAGCAGCACAAAATGAACTAAAACATGTGTTGGCAAGAATGTGGAGAAAAAGAAATCCTTCCACTTTGTTTTTGGGAATGTAAAATCATGTAGCCAGTCTCAAACACAGTATGGAGGTTTCTAAAAAATAAAAATAGAACTACTATATGATTGAGCAATTCCATTTCTGAGTATATATCCAAAGGAAATGAAATCAGGATTTTTAAGAGATATCTGCACTCCTATGTTCACTGTGGCATTATTCACAATAGCCAGGATATGGGAACAACCTAAATACCCATCAGTGAATAAATGGATAAAGAAAATGTGCTACCTACATACAATGAAATATTATTCAGCCTTTCAAAGGAAATTCTGGTATTTGTGACAACATGGGTGGACCTGGAGGACATTATGTTAAGTGAAATAAACCAGACACAGGAACACAAATTTTGCATGTTTTCACTCACGTGTGGAATCTAACAGTCAAACTGATAGAAGTAGAGAGTAAAGTGGTGGTTGCCAGGGGCTGGCTGGGAGGAGGGAAAAATGGAGAGGTGATGGGTAAAAGGTACAAAGTTTCAGTTATGCAAGATAAATAACTGGATTTCTATTTCACAGCACACTGACTATAGCTAATACCCTATTGTATACTGAAAATTGCTGAGAGGGTAGATTTTATGTTGTTTTCTTACCAAAAATAAAACCAATAATAATAATAATAAAGGGGATGGGAGGAAACGTTGGGAGATAATATGTTTATGGCCTCGATAATGGTTTCAAGGGGTACGTTTTTCCCCAAATTCAATGAGATGTATACATTACATACGTGCAGCTTTTGTAAGTCAATCATACCTCCTTAAAATGGTTTTTTTAAAAACTAAATTAAGGTCAGGAGATCAAGACCATCCTGGCCAACATAGTGAAACCCCGTCTCTACTAAAAATACAAAAATTAGCTGGGCGTGGTGGCACATGCCTGTAATCTCAGCTACTCTGGAGGCTGAGGCAGGAGAATCGGTTGAACAAGGGAGTCGGAGGTTGCAGTGAGCCGAGATTGAGCCACTGCACTCCAGCCTGGTGATACAGCGAGATCAGTCTCAAAACAAAAACAAAAACAACAACAAAAAACCCTAAATTAATTAAAATTAAGCAATTAAAAAATTCGGTTTCTTAGTCACATTAAACACTTTTCATATGCTCGACAGCCACGTGCAGCTAAGGGCTACCATGTTGGAAAGCACAAACATAGATTATTCCCATTACTGTGGAAAGTTCTATTTGACAGCCCTGTTTCAGAGCATGTGTTCCAGGCTTCAAAGTGAATGAAAACGAGATTTAGATTAAGTTATTCTAAGTAATCCATTATTTTAAAAGAAGTAATATTTCTTCAGCTGTAGGCACTGTCATACAGGGTATCTTAGTTTTTTTCATTAACAATAGTTTGAAGATAATATTATCTTCATCTGTAAAACACTGAGGCACAAGCAATTTGCATTCAAATGGCTAATCTTGGCATAACCTGTATTTTAAACCTAGGCCTTGACCATGCTTAGCGAGTCCAGTTAAATACTGTAAGCTGCCTTTCCTGATCTCAATGCTTCAGGCTAACACACCTCTGGAGAATATAATTTTAAAGCTTTCCACTGTCAAAAGTTCCATATTCATATGTTATACATAGAGTAACTTTTTTTTGACTAATTTTGTCATCTGTTTATACCTACAGTAATGGAACATCTTGCCTATAGGTTTGCCTAAAGAGAGCAATGCTCAACAACTTTAAAGCTTATTTCTGTGAAGCAGAGTTAGCTTCAGGAAATATATTTCTCTCATCCTGCCTGATTGCTTTAGCCTCTGGACCAAGGCATTGTTTGGAATTGGAAGGATACTACTGAGAATATTTTAGAAGAAAAAAATCTGATGCATAAGAAAGCCCCTACTATAGTCATCAAGTGACAGAAAGGTAGCTTTAAAATATTGCCTATGCTTGGAATTCTCTTAAAAGAGAGACTTTCAACAGGACTAAGAATAATTTCAACCCATTTTTGTTTCTAAAACATCTCTTGATGAATTAAAGTTTGAACTGAAAATAATAATATATAAATAAGAGCCAGATGAGGGTTTAAATCTACTCATTGCTCAGCCTACACATAGCTTAGGTCTGAATTTGCTCAGAGAAAGGGCTGACTTTTTCTAATTTTTATAACGATGCCATTGACTTGTCAAGCCACATTCTCAAGGGTCCTTTTTCACCCAGAAGTCCACACACAGGGGAAAGTTTTTCTAATTTGCTTGAAGGTATTGTGTATTTAAATGTAGTTAAACATTTTTGAATGATACTTTATCACAATTACTAACTTAGGGAACATAATGTAGGAGAGATTGAAACACATCATGGGATTTAAGTGACCCATTATGCAGTATTAAAGAAAGAACAATGCTTCCAATGCTGATGCCTAGAACTGATACAAAGGAAAACAAATGCTAGAGAAACAACTCTGGATAAAGATCAGTTTGTTTGTTTACTCAATAATTTATTTGGAAGGAAGGTGTGATTGGCAGAGCCCTTTAGAGGTTACCTGGGTAGAAGGTGGGATTGGGAGAAAGCAAGACCACGCAGGTTCTAGGCACCTAAATTTTATATCTCAGTTAATTCGTTTGTTTATGGGGCTTCTAACACTTAAAGAAATTTCTATGGCTAAGTTACATTTATTATAGTTATATAATTACAATTATGTAGTTATATAGTTGTATTTGAAAACAACTATCTTAGAAACTTGATTATAGCTATATTCATTGAGTATTCGCTACATGACAGGTAGTCACAGGTATTACCAATTTGATCTTCACAACAGCCTCATGTAGTCTTATCATCCTCTCTCTGTACATGAAACAGGCTTAGAAAAGTTAAGTAACTTGCTTAATATTACCTAGTCAATGACAAGGCTGACATTTTAATGACATCTGACTTTTTTTCAAAAGAGTTAACTACTAAGAAATTCCATACAGTAGTTTAGCTTGATTGTAATAAAAATATACTGAATTAAGATTCTATTTTTATAAAAATAATACAATTCTTATTGAAAAACACAATGACAAGAAATAATTTGATATCAATATAATCTCAATTTGACTATAAGCTTTTTTATAGCTTCATGTGGAGATTATTGATCCACATTTGTCTAGCTGTGCTTTTTTTTTTTTGACTGAGTCTCCCTCTGTTGCCCAGACTGGGGTGGAGTGGCATGATCTCAGCTCACTGCAACCTCCACCTCCCAGGTTCAAGTTATTCTCCTGCCTCAGCCTCCCGAGTAGCTGGGGTTACAGGCACACACCATTGCGCCCAGCTAATTTTTGTATTTTTAGTAGAGACAGGATTTCACCATGTTGGCCATGGTTGGCCAAGCTGGTCTCAGACTCCTGACCTCAGGTGATCTGCCCACCTTGGCCTTCCAAAGTGCTGGTATTACAGGCGTGAGCCACTGCGCCCAGTCTCTAGCTGTGCCTTCTGCCACATCACATGCAAACGTGACCCTCTGATCCCATTGAAAAACTCAATAATCTTGAAACAAGCATTTCATTTCACAAGGGTGCATTTTTGCAGTATGTTTCCTACAATAATCTCTCTATTGCCTCTCATCTAGAGAACTTTCTTAACTTCACTGATATCTCTACCAAGTCTATTTAGTTTCCTCCTCTTATGTCTCTGTAGCATTTTCAATGAAAATTTTAATTATTTAGCTATATAGATACAAATATAAAAATAAGACACAATTATCATTTTCTATGTCTGTTAGGGCAAGGATTATATGTGATTCACCATATGTATCCCAATATATATTGGACCTGCAGTAAAAGTTGCTTCATTAAATGAATAAATGAATGAATAGCAACTACTGAAAATTTCCACAACTTGAAAGGGTAAGGAATTAAATGTGGTTTAAAAACCGTCTCCCCACATTGCCCATTCTTCTGTTTCCAGATCCAAGAGGATACTTTACCAACAAGTTACACCCCAGGAGATGACTGAAGGCCAGTCCCACTTCTCTCTCTTTGGTCCATTCTTCAGCAGGTTCATCCCTTCATTCTTCAGGCCTTAGCATCAGGAAGGTTTTGGCCTTTGAAGCTTGGAATGGCTTTCTATTGTTGATTAACATTTACCCCTGCACTGTCCTAATTGGAATATTAGCACAAAAGAAGCACTGGAAGTTGCCAGAGAGATTCTGTACTTCTTTCCTTTCTCAATATTATTCATTCCCTTACATTATTTATATTTGCATGATTTTTGTGTCTGTCTTACTATATAATAAGCTTCTTTGGTGATGGGTACAATATTATGACTTAGTCCTTATTTTCTAACATCACCATTCCTTACCAGCACCTTCACGCAGGACTCAGCAAGATGTTTTGTTCACAGCGCATCCCTGAGGCTATTAACTAAATGACTATCTTTGGTAAATATCCTTAAAATATGCAATAGTGCTTACCAGTGCATTGCATTCCCCGTGGTACATCAGGCAGGACTGTGTAAGCAATAAGTTTCAGTCTCTATTGTTAGAAGGTTTTCTTCAAGTTAGTAAGGAGGTTTTTTTGTGTAGTTTAGTTTTGTTTCACCAGGCACTTGATTGCATAATGTGCTTTTCACACAGATGACCTCACTTGAGATAAGTGGTCGTGGTCATTTGCTTGCACATGGGGTGTCATACTCAGTCATGTGATGCTGTTATTTCTAACCCCAGTTTTTTGGATGAGGAGATCTAGGGTATACTGAAAAGTTCAGTCAGTTTTCTATGAGACAATGTGGCCAGATAATTTCAACCAATAGTACTGAATAGTGACTGCTTGATTCAATTCGGTCTCTCTTTTATCTTTTACAGAATTTTGAATACAAGTAACAGAGACAGAGAAAAATGGTACAAAGGGTTAAAAGCAGTCTTAGTAACATTGGAGATGTGGACAGAAAATTAGAAGAGAGAAGCAGAAATAAGGAGGCCCTGAGTCACAAGTAAGGAGAACCTCTGGAATGAAAGTAATGAAAACCAGCATTTGAGTGGGCAAGATGAAAAACAGAGCGACTCTCAGTCCTTAGCGTGGTGGTTGGGTTTTGGACAGTAATGACAGACATTCCAGTTCTCCATGAGGTTTGCCCAGATGTTCCCATTATACTCTATTTTCTCCTATTTTTGTAGTTCATGGATTTGTTTCTCACTAGGTTACCTAAATGCGTTAGGCTTTTTCAGGTTTCTTTGTGAAATGTTATCCTGTCAATGAGCTTTCAGTTCAACAACAACAAAAAAATTAAAGTTAATAATTATTAGGTTAATTAAGAGCTCGCCTTCTAGTTGAAGACTTTGTATATGAGCTGAATTTGAATTTAAACAGTTCAGTATGTTTTGTTAGTGTTTATGAATCAAGTAACTAACACTGAAGATGTGGGTAGAGATCCTCATTTCTATGTCTCGTCTCCTTATATCCTATGTGTTGTCATTTCTCTTAAGGTGTGTAGTTAGGGACCAAAGAATGTCCAAGGGGATTAAAGTCAATTAATATATTCATTGTAAAAAGTGTTAACAGAGTTGGGAAGGTTCAGTATTCAATCTCAAAAAGCGAAATCTATTATGTGACTTTGGTGTGATAAAGGAAGCATGAAATATTTTTTTCAGTCCCAACAAAGAAATAGATATATTCTTAGACATATGTATAATTTGCTCTTACTTACTCAGCTTATAGCAAAACTTCTTCACAAAATGGTGATCAAGTGACAAAACAGTCCATTTAAGGTGTTATGCAGAGTCCATGCCTTACGATTTTTTAAGTGGGAATTACAACCATATGTCTTTGATGGTTTGAATATGTAACTATTCAAGGCAGTGGACTGGATAAAATTACTTTTTTGGAGATCCTCTTCAAAGCTATAATTCTGTGATCATTTATACATTTTGTATAGCAGATATTATAATGTGAATACATGCAGCTTGAACAATGAAAACATTTTATCAGTTGCCCTGTAGATTTGTGTTTTAATAGCTTTGTAACATGTAGGAAGCACTTTAGAGTATTAGCAAAAAAATGATACAGTATCATTAGAAAGTATAGCAATCATAGATGTGATTAAGAAAGCCCTGTGTCATGGTTGACAATAATCATCTGAATAAATTATTATTGCTATAAATTATCCGTTCTGTGCAATTATCCTGCTGGTTTCATTGAATCTGCAGATAGTTCAAATAATCTGCAACAACAAGCAGGACAAAGGTCACTTGAATGAAGGGCACTACAAGTACAGAAACTTCATAGAGAAAGATATAGTTGCCCTGGCTAAGGCATCATAGTATTTCCCCCACACAAAATCTGTTCTCCCAAACCACTTGGATGTCAACATACTTTGAAAAAGCCATTAGCAATGTAAATGCTTTATTACCTCTGAGTTTTGTGAAACAAAACAAAACTTATAGAAGGCTTTTTATTTCCTTCCTCAGTTTTCCAAAGGGGCATATAAACAAATAGTCGAGATGGTCTGAAGACATTTGAACCAGTAACTTGAGGTCCCTTGGGAATGTGCACTCACTCTGATTTACTTTCCTTTCAAACGAGAAGCAGGGGAAGATCTATTCCCATGAATGAGTTGTTAGTGACCACACCTGTTGCCTCAGCTTCACGGTTCATCTGATAATTCACTCACTCT
The DNA here is from genome assembly GCF_028885655.2 of Pongo abelii. Taxonomy (NCBI): domain Eukaryota; kingdom Metazoa; phylum Chordata; class Mammalia; order Primates; family Hominidae; genus Pongo; species Pongo abelii. The sequence goes on from NC_071992.2 coordinate 36,202,051, forward strand.
TTCATTCATTCATTCATTCAATGGATCCAGGTTGAGTGTATAATATATGTCAGCCATAGTACCAGATACTGGACAACTCAGAACCACAGGGATCTTTGAAAAGAGCAAAGATGATCTTCTATAGAGAATCGTCAGGAATTATCCTTGTAAATAATTGTTCATAAATCATCACTAAGGGCAATTGTTTAAAAAGCCAAACTCCAAGTGGTGAAGAACTTAGAGCCTGAAAGGAATGTTTCAAATGAATATTTGAAGAAGTTCATGAAGTACCTAGACCAACAGAATATGTTTATTGAGCGAAAGACAAATGATATTCTGAGAAAACTCTGTCTGGGACCCCATGGGCACAAAACAGAAGGCCAACATAATTTCGACTGAAATAGAAATGTCCTCTTTTCTAGAGTCTCATAGCATACTAACCAAGTTTAAATTTTAAGGACATTTTCTGAGTGTTTTTTTTTTCCTTTTGTTCCTCTGTGATGTCATCCCATGGGAGAAATATACATTATTAACAGTACATTTTTGCCACCGGATTCATCTTATGGATCACTGGTGCCCACACCACTAAAAGCCACTTCTTCTATACTTGTACTCAGTTAATAGTTCCCTAGTTTGTAGTTACAGTTCTGTGCCACAGGCACTAACCACCATCTCTGAATCAGGAGCTGACAGATATGAGAAAGGTATGAACAAAACCTGAAACCTCATCCAGAAGAAAAACAGCTTCCCAGAGTCATTATAACAAAGTAATAGTCCTCACCAACAATAAATATCATTTATTTAAACAAAATCTATACAAAGCTTTTTGTTGGACAGTTTTCATAGATTATTTCACTGAATGCTTTTCCTCAGCCCACAAGGTAGAAAGTATTTCGCTTCTTTTATAGATGAGGAAACAAGCTTAAATTGAGTAGTTTGTTTTAAACTAACCACACAGCTAGTAAGTGGGTTTAAATGGAGATTTGTCTTACCCCTCAAACCTGAATTCTTACTGACTTATATGATGGTAAACATCTGCTGGTGGCTGAGTACTGAGCCAGGAGCACTGGAGTTACAGGTCAGAGGACAGAGAATACAAAATGGCAGCCAGGAGAGGCTCTAGATTCCTCTGGAACTAACTCAAGTCCTGTCCACAGCACTTACCAGCTGTGTCACCCTAAATAAACCTTCTGAACAATGGTTTTTTCTTGTTTAAATGGGGGCCCACAGGTGTGTATATCTCCCAGGGTCCTTGGAAATTTTAAATGAGATGATGCATATTGCATAAGTTTCCTGTTGGTTCTTTAACAAATTACCACAAGCTTAGTGGTTTAAAACAACACAAATTGATTATCTCACAGTTCTGTAGTTCAGAACTCCAAAATGGACCTTGCTGGCTAAAAATCAAGATTTCAGCAGAACTGCATTTCTTCTGAAGGCTTCAGGGAAGAATCTGTTTCCTCGCTTTTCCAGCTTATGGACAATTTCCACATTCCCTCCATCTTCAAAGCCAGCAATGGCCTGTTGAGTCTCTCTCACATCTTATCGCTTTGACATTGACTCTTCTTTTGCCTTCTGCTTTTGCTTTTAAGCACCCTTGAGATTACATTGGGTCCACCCAGATATTCCATAAACATCTTCCTATTTTAAAGTCAGCCAGTTCCCCTTTAATGCAACCTAATTCCCCTTTGCCATGCAACAAAACATATTCAGATTCTAGCCATTCAAATGTGGACATCCTTTGTCTTTTCGTCCAGGCGTGGAGGCATTATTCTGCTTAGCAAAAATATAAAGTATCTTGTGCTTTTAGAGAACTCAATATATAATTTCTGATGTGATTATTAGTATTACTTTAATATGCAGATAATATAACTTATGAATCCATTATCCCTATGAAATGCTCAAACAGCTCAAATACACACATATAGTTATGTATATAGTTATTTGTATAACTATATACATGTAAATATATATAGTTATAGCTCTTAATTCCTGAATTCTACTCTCCTCCAAAAGGTAACACTGTTAAGAGTTTAGCATGCATCCTAATAGGGTTTTCATTATTTATTCCAAACATATAAGTATTCATATATATATATATATATATACATATATATATATATATATATAACCTGAAATGGCATTATATGAGGTTGGTGCAAAAGTAATTGCGTTTTTTTGCTGTTACTTTTAATGCAAAAACCACAATTACTTTTGCACCAACCTAATATCATTTGTATTATTTAGTAACGTGCACTTATCAAACACTATTCCCCCACAGTAAGTGTATCTCTACCTTATTCTTTACTCTATGGTGTCTTATAGTGGAAATATGCTATAATTTATTAAACCATTACCTTCATGGTTTATTTTAAGGTTTATATCATTTTTGGAATTATAAACAATGTTACACTGAGCATCTTTGTGTACCTTTGCAAATGTAATCACTAGAAGAGATTTCTTGAGTAGAATGGATGTGCTAGCTTAAAAATATTATGTAAGCTCTTTAAAACACACACACACACATTTCCATTGAATATATAAGTGCAATCAAATTGTACACCCTTCATCCTCTCTCCTCTGCTCATATCCACACTCTTAACTACCACATTACGTCTCCATGCTAGTAACATGTTCCATCTCCAGTCTGTTGCTAAGCTTGGGTATATAGAGTATAATATAATTCACTGTTACTTTGACTCATGATTCCTTGCTCATCAGCTATATTAAACCACTTTCCATATGTTTATTGGCCACTTACATTTGCTTTTTGGTAAATTATTCATACTGCTTACCTATCATTCTTTGAATTGGTTGTCTTTTCATTATCAATGTGTAAGTGCTTTTTATTAAAGAGACTAAGCCTGTGTCATCCGTGCTACTTAAACATTTTCTCAGTCTATTAATCTCCTACTGACCTAGTTTTTGATGTATCTTGCATTTTTTTTCTATTTTATATTGTCTACCCTATCTTTCCTTTCTTACTGAGCTACTAGGTTTCTGGTCTTCATTAAGAAGGTCTCTTATGCAATTAGATTGGTAATATAGCTTTCCAATTGCTCATGATATTTTAGTTTGTTTATAATATCATAATCCTTTCTGGAACTTATTTTTATATGTGATGTAAAATAAAAATCCAAATACATTTTCTATGCAATGTACAAGTACCATTTATTAAATAATACACCACTAAGCCTCTAAATTTAAACTATCACCATTACTATACATTACATTTTAAAATATACTAAGATCTACTTTTGAATTTTGTTCTGTTCTACTAGTATACCTCTCTATACCACTATGAATACTACAATTCTATTTTAATGGATTTATAGTATGTTCTGATATCTGATAAGATGACTTGCCTTTTTTTTCCTTTTTTTGACAGTTTACTTAGTTAATCTTAGACATTCATCCTTTTAAAAATATTATTTTTATTCAATTCAAAACAAACATAATATAGTAATAAAATAAAAAAATAATATACCAACATCTCGTTGGGAGCACAAATGAAATTGCATTCAATTAATATATTTGTTTTAAGAAAGATACTTATTTTCCCTCTTCCTCAGCCACACAACCCTCACATTTGAGCTGGGCACGTGGCTACTTGGAATAAAGTCTGTATTAATAGCCTTCTTTGCAGATGAGTGAGCTCTGTGCTTAATTTCTGGTAATGTTCTCTTTACTCTCTGCAAGCGTCTGGCCTAGATAGGATAAAATGGGTAGTGAGAAAAAGTAGCTATGACTATTAACTTAGACCTTGTGACTGGCTCGGGAAATGAGGACCTTTACAGCTATGGCTTATGTTCATTAATTATTTATTTCTTCCCTTTACTCCTACTAATTTATTTAAAATACAATAGTAGGCTTAGTTCAAATCTATATCACTCTGCTGTTGAGCCCTTATATAAAAGACATTTGTCACCTGGAAAAGGGAGAAAGACACTAACAGGCACACATCATTATCTGTGTAAATAAGTTCTGTCTCTTCATACTCCATTCCATGTTTTTCCTTCCCAACAATTGCCCTGAGAAGCTCTCTCACCTGCAAAGAAGGCTATTAATACAGACTTTATTCCAAGTAGCTATGTACCCAGCTCAAATTTGAAGGTTGTTTGGCAAAGAAAGGAGGAAAATAAATATCTTTCCTAAAATAATTAATTGAATGCAATTTCATTCATGCTTCCAATGAGATATATCAATGAACATCTCTCATCTCTATTTTCTTGTTTGGCTCACTCTGTGTAGACACTATCAGGAGATTAGAGGAAGGGAGAAGACATCTGCATTTATACTGCTCAGATTTTTTTGACGATGGTTTTGTCTTAAGTTGGCTGCAATCCTCTGCTGAAGTACACAGCTCCTGCCAAATAATAGCTTTTTCTGCACAGCTACTCTCTGAGTTCTAGTATCTACTCCATATCCTTTGCCCCTTCAGTCCTGGAAGTGGTAATGGCTCCTGCCATTGCTGATCCTGGAATACTACCCTATCCTTTGTTTATTTCTTTAATGTTCATGCATTTTTTTAAAATTTTTTAAATTTTTAATTTCTTTATTTTTGAGACGGAATCTCTCTCTGTCCCCCAGGCTGGAGTGCAGTGGTGCGATCTCAGCTTACTGCAAGTTCTGTCTCCCTGGTTCACGCCATTCTCCTGCCTCAGCCTCCCAAGTAGCTGGGACTCCAGGTGCCCACCACCACGACTGGCTAATTTTGTGTGTGTGTGTGTGTGTGTTTTTTTTTTTTTTAGTAGAGATGTGGTTTCACAGTGTTAGCCAGGATGGTCTCGATCTCCTGACCTCGTTATCCACCTGCCCCAGCCTCCCAAAGTGCTGGGATTACAGGCGTGAGCCACCGTGCCCAGCCAATGTTAATGCATTTTAATGGGCCATTTTATTAAAGTCTTCTTAATTATCTAGTTTGAGTGTGCCATTTTTTATTGCCAGGTTCCTGACAATACACCCAATCTGCTATAGACAGCACCCACGCTGTGCTGAACTTGGTGCCTCCAAATACAGGTCCCTGTAAGTATCTCAACCTCTCTTAAAGGTCTTCCTTTGGTTGATGAATCATTTTTTATGGCTGAGTAACAAATTAAAACAATCATTGGGAAATAGTTTTCTGGGTAGCCTTGGAGAGACCCAACTCTTCTCCCTCTTTCTCACTTGTAGTTCTCAATGTAACTGTGGAATGTACTGGGAATGGAACATCTTGATGTAAGGAGGAGCTAGCAGAATCAGCCTAGACTCTGTTCCAGTTCCCCGCTAGAAAGGATATCCTTAAGTGGGTCAGCCCAGCCAGTCTTGTGACCCTGAGGTATAAAGCCCAAGGTGGGCTGGCGGCAAGAGAGGCACATAGAGATGAGAGTCCATCCACCCTAGGTAGCTTTCCTGAGCTTTAGGGGCATGGCATTCATTTAGGAGCCTGGATAGACATGAGTCCTAGGCTTCTATTGTCCTTTGCTGCCTGTGTATAATTAATAAACCTGCTTCATGTAACTTTGTGTGTGGGTGTTCTCTCTCACCCGACTCAGACAAGTTGGTAACCTGCGCCCAGTGAATGCGCTTCACAGTGATAGCAGTTTTACGTCCACCTATTCATTATCTCACAGTTCTGTAGGTCAGAAGTCTGGGCTTGGCATAATTGGCATAATAGTCTTCCACTCAGCTTCTCACAAGGCCAAAATCAAGGTATCCTCTGGCTGTCTTCCTGGGAGTTTGGGATCTTCTTCCAGGCTCATTCGTTGTTGGTGGAATTAAATGCCTTGTGGTTATAGGCTGCTGTTCCATTTCCTTGCTAGTTGTTGGCTGATCCTAACCACAAGGCCTTCTCACAACATAGCAGCTACTTCTTCAAAGCCAGCAGGGGAATTTCTCTCTAGCCCACTATGAGGGAGTTGTAAAAAATATAATGTAGTCACAGGAGGGACCCTCCCATCATTTTTGCCACACAAAGTGACTGATATAGTTTGGGTATTTGTTTCTGCCCAAACCTCATGTTGAAATTTAATCCCCAATGTTGGAAGTGGGACCTGGTGTGAGGTGTTTGGGTCATAGGAGCAGATCCATGACCCCACTGTGATCCATGGGATCACAATGAGTGAGTTCTCATGAGATCTGATTGTTTAAAGTGTATGGAACCTTCCCCACTCTCTCTTGCTGCTGCTCTCACCATGTGACGTGCCTGCTCCTGATTCATCTTCCATCATGAGTAAAAGCCTCCTCAGGAGCTGAGCAGATGCCAGCACCATGCTTGTATACACTACAGAATGATGAGCTAATAAAACCTCTTTTCTTTATAAATTACCCAGTCTCAAGTATTTCTTTATAGCAATGCAACAAGGACCTAATGCTGTTGCAACAAGGACCTAATGCTGTACTTAATTAAGGGAGTGATATACCATTATATTCACATATTTCCCCCAAACTTGAGGGAAGGGACTATACAGAGTATGTGTGCTAGGGATGGGAATCCTGGGGGTCATTTGAGATTCTGCCTACTATAGTTGTGAAGGGGGTTGGGGGTATCTAACTGCTTCAGATACACCTACAACTAACTTTCCTATTTTATTCATTAGTGTACCCTCAATTATCTAAGATACCTTTGTCTCAATTACTCAGCCTTACTGTAGTTCTGTAGTATAAAATGATCAGTTGATAAGCTTTTACAGTGGTTGGCTTAGATGCAGCATTCTTGGGTCTGATAAGACTTAGTGATTTAGTTTGTCTTGAGATAAATTTTCTAGTCTCCTGCCTGAGAGTGTAGTAAGTTTACACCAGATTTGGTCTCTTCTGTGGTTGATTAAGGAAAGAAAGCTGGAGGCCTAATAATCATCAAATAGGCAGACTTTAACTTAATCATTCTGTCTTCAGAACAGCACTTCACCTTAATGATTTTCTGCCTATAATTCCAAGTCTCTCTGGTTTACTAGCTTTTCCAGAAAATTGACCCCCTTTCTCCTGTGAAGATAGTGCAGGGTGTTGCGTTTCTGCTCCAAGTGGTGTTGGAAGCTGGGCTTTTAACTGTTTTCTTGTCTATTAATCTAGACTCACCCTTTGATGTCCCACCTTGTCTTTCCCCTCCAGTGTTCCCACTGCCCAGTTTCTCAGCTATAGGGGGATTCTGTGAACAAAACTTGCTTGTTTATCTTCTGATTTACATGTTTGGGAATGAGCTCTCCTGCCAACTCCTTTATTATCCTTGACTAACAGCTTTTAATTTCCATCTATTGTGCTTTGAAGTTACCTCATTTGCTTGAATATAATGTTTTTGCTTCTGTGTCTACATTGATTATTTCTTGAGGATGAGTCATTTTCAGTTAGAACAGGGGACACATGTGGTTTTATTCTACCACAAATACCAAAGGCCAATATAATAATAATAATTACTATATTATTATAATTTATTTATTTTTTGAGATGGAATCTTACTCTATCGCCAGGCTGGAGTGCAGTGGTGCAATCTCGGCTCACTGCAACCTCTGCCTCCTGGGTTCAAGTGATTCTCCTGCCTCAGCCTCCCGAATAACTGGGACTACCTACAGGCACCCACCACCATGCCCAGCTAATTTTTGTATTTTTAGTAGAGGTGGGGTTTCACCTTGTTGGCCAGGATGGTCTCGATCTCCTGACCTCGTGATCCACCCGCCTCGGCCTCCCAAAGTTCTAGGATTACAGGCGTGAGCCACTGCACCTGGCCTTGTTTTATTTTTTATTTTGTTTTTTGACTGGTAACAGTAGAATTTATTCAAATGTGCCTTAATATAGGTGCTGGAGCTTGTCCATGGTCCTCTTGATACATAAGGCCTGGACATTCTGCCAGTTTTTCTTGAGCAATGACACCAGGAATTTGACAGCCAGGTGAATGTTATACACAAGCTCATCGTCTGTCATCTTCACGTGACCAACAGCCACAGCCAGACTAACACCTTCTTCATTTGGAACTTTATCATAAACTTCACCTCGTCCACTTGGGCCACCATGTTTTCCTTGGGTGTGAGCAGGGAAGGTAACTTTCCTGCCTTATTTAGGCCTGGGCCAAGGATTGGGATCTGCTTGATCAGAGACTCTGAGGCCAAAATTTCATCATACTTCTTGGCCAGCTTCTTGACCAGTTTCTTATTCCTGTTGAGTTTTTTCAGTGCCTCAATATCCATGTGGGGAATATCCACGGCCTTGGCCTTGTCACAGTGCTGCTGCTTCCCCCAGGACACACAGGAAGAACTTGGGGTGGGGAGTGGACTTAAGTCTGACTGTGCCCGAGAAGCGCTTGTCCTTCTGGGGGTCATAATTCTTCAAGCTGATCTGCAACTCCACCATATCCGGGAACTTGTGGCGTTTGTGCTGGTTCCTGTGCAGGACTTCCCGCACCGCCTCCTACAGGGTGTCGTGAGAGACTTTGCTACTCATGGCTTCTTGAGCTGGCTAACCGGAAAAGAGCCTGTCATTATTTTATAATGAAGTTTGTATAGCATGGCATCTACTCTAGAAGTTTGAGCTGTTCTTATGGAAAGAGGCTTAAACCCATTGTCTCTGAAGAAATAAGAGTGCTAACAGGATGGCTCTTCATACAAGTGAAACTGAGAATTTGCATGGATTACTTGTGTTGGTTTGTTAGTCTACCTGCCCTCTGCAATGCATAAAATCACTTTGCCAAGTCAGTAAAGGGCCTTAGAGTTGCTGGAGTGATGATTAGATCGGTTTCTGCTTGCAGAGAATTCATATCAGCAATAGATCTGCTAGCAGCATTTATGTTGTTCAACTTTTAGAAAAAAATCAAGTAATAAACATGAATATCAGTGGTTTGAGTAAGAAATATACAGTATGGTATTTAGGGGTAAGAATTCCCATTAGCAAATCCAAAATGGGCTAGGCTAGGGGGAAGAATTCCCATTAGAAAGTCCAAAATGGGCTAGGCACTTTTTGATTTGCTAAAATAAATCAATTATTAGGGAGCTATTTATTTTATTAAAACATTTTCATTTATTGAAAAGAATGTCTAAGCTTCTTATTAACACATGTGGGAGACACACAATAGACATCAAGGAACTCACAGGTGGTGCTGTTAACCAAGACGCGCAGGCTAGCTTTTATGTAGAGGTGGATAAAATTGTAGTGAAGGCTTGAGCTAAGCACATTGGATCTCAAACTTGGCTGCAAAACATGAAAACTTAAAAAAAAAAGTGAGAATCTCATGGATGTGTATGCATGTGGGAGTGTGTGCAAATACAAACACACTGATGCCTCAGATCACCTCAAGGAAATGAAACCAGAACTCTGGGGATAAAACTTAGGTTCTGGAATTTTACAATTTGTCTAGCATTTTTAGATAGTTTCAATGTGTAGCTAGCATTGTGAATTGCTGAACTAAGATTACAGGCAACTTTGGAGGAAGATATAGATGGGAAGAGAGGTAGTTACTTTTTTTCTGTTTCTATTGATGTTTCATACATTTTGAGAAAGCCATTGAGAAAACTCTTTAAACACTTTCTGCTCTCTCTACTTCCCCTAGGAATAGGAGTGGCAGAGAATTGGCTCTCAGTCACCAAATCTCAGTATCCTACATAGAGAATAAAGTGCCTTGCTTTAGAGCAAAGACTTGGTCAATTAGCATTAGATAAATTTTCTGTGTTTCCAAAGGTAGAAATAATCTCACCATCCTCCCACTTTAATCAAGCCACCAATTGCCATTTTACCTATTTAATTACAGGCTTCCTTTTGAAAGGTTGGCTGCTGAGGAATTAGTTTCCAGGGTCACTGAACCCCTGTGAGCAGCCTCACCTCTGAATGCCACAGAGGGTGCTCATTCTCAATTCAAAGGCTTGTCTACTTAGATCTCTGCTGCAAGCCCTAGGATGTAGTCAACCTGCAAAACATTGCTCAGAAAGATAGTTACAAGTGCTCGACCAGCCCCTGTGAGGATATTGAATTCAGTTCTTATTTTTAATCATGTTTAAAGGTGGGATCTCTTCATTTGTTATGATAAAACCCATCTTTCATTCTGAAAGGTAAATCAAAGCAAGAACAAAACAGTGTAATTAGTGCCTCTGATGGTTTATATATGATATGGACATATTTCAGAATTGTAAATATGAATGTGAATTTTTGTATGAGTGTAAACTAATACTGATACCAAGAAAAATTTCCCCCTTCCATTGTCAAAGAGAACAGAGTTAAAGTTGTTTCTCTCTGTCTATCATTGTTCTTTTTTTCTGACATAAGCAGTTGTTTTAGCCTCTGAAGACTCTGGTAGATATGCATAAACTGATCTGGGTTTCATTCTGTTTCACAAATCAATGAACAAAGCTGTCCTCCTGAAAAATTATTGAAAGCTTTTCATTACAAATGACAATGAAGGAAACTAGAAGAAGCAGATGGAGTTCTAAATCCTAAGTGGGTTTTCTGAGCGTCAGAATAGGCTGAGGTAAAATAAATAAATAAAAAATGAAGCCAACTCTGTTTGACTTGCAAATTTGTTATGAAATAAATATGGAATGCTTCAATGCTGGCTTAACCAGCCCTTCTTCTCTGAAATAATAGTGCAAATTTATTTAGCTTCTTTCCTCCTTGAAGATTCTCAAACATTCTATAAGTATGAGTAGAGATGTTCCCTAGAGAGATAGAAAAAGAACATAGCAGAAAGGGTCAGTAAACATTTCCAGCCCTTCAATGATGTTAGAAACTTTGAATTCAGGAGAGTGACAATATTCCTTCCTCCAGCATATGTATTAGACAGTTTCCCAGGTTTTATAGTTGAATAGTTCATGTTAGAATAGTGAGTCACCATACAAAAAAAGTCTTTATTTAGAATTTCTTGGTAAAAAGGAAGAAAAAACATTTTTTTATATTATTAAAAAAGGAAACAGTTTTCTAAAAAGTGACTACTCATTGACACTATCTAATTTGAAAGAGTTTTGAAAACATTTTGGCACATTTCAATATTTCAATTGGATTGGAGAAGACATCCTTAAATGGTAAACATTTATTTCAGAGCCTTCCCCAAGAGAAAGAGTTGCTCCCTCACTTTGTTTTCTTTTTCTTTAGGAATCTAAGGGAGTGATACATCTTTCTGTCTTATAATCTCTGTAGATCCAAATTCACAAATATTTAGCCTATGGAATTCCGCACTATGTTTTGTGTTTTGCTCAAATTGGATTGCAGTGAGCTTTTCTAGAACAAGTTGGATCTTTATCTCCTTCCTTTCCTGGACTTGAAGGCTTTGTAATCACCCAATTGGGTTCTTCTTGCCTGCTGCCCAGAAAAAGCTAATACACTGAGAACAGCAGGAATGTTTTCAGCAAAGGAAGAGTTTAACGATCACAGGGCCAGCCAAGTGGAAGGATAGGAGATAATTCTCAAATCTGCCTCGCCAAGAATTTGGGGACTAGGGGTTTTCAAGGATAGCTTGGCAGTCAGAGGACTAGGGAATGAGGATTGCTGATAAGGTGGGTCTGGGATGAAATCATAGGGGGTTGACACTGTCTTATTGTGCTGAGTCAGTTACTGGGTGGGGGTTACAGCTACAAGATGTTAGTTGGTCCGTATAGAATGCAAGGTCTGAAAAATGTCTCAAACACTAGTCTTAAAGTATTTACAGTAGTGATGTTATCCATAGGGACAACTGAGGAAGTTAATCTTGTGACTATTGGCTGTGAGACTCCTGAGTAGTAAGTAGTCTTAAAAAAGCAAGTTATAAAACAGTGACTTCTTAAGAATTTATGTCAACAAAAGAAACAATGGCTGGTTAGAGTTTCTGCTGTGCCTACAGCTTAGCAGAATTCAGGCTCCTACCTATCCCAATTCTAACCTTGTGGCCCTTCTTTTGTTTTACAAAGGTGGTTTCAGCCCCTGAGCAAGGAGAAGGTTAGTGTTTAGAAAGGACTGTTATCATCTTTGTTTTAGACTTAAACTACAAATGAAATTCCTCCAATAGTTAACAGAGAATGAGCAAAGACAGTTATCTTGCAAGGTTAGAAGTAAGACTGAGTCAGTTATGTTAGATTTCCCCCACTGTCATAAGTTTCATAAAAGTGGTTTCAGCATTGCTTTGGGTTCTTAGATCACTCTTAGCTCCTGCTGGCCTGGGACACTCTACATATACTTTTAAGCAACTCCATCAACTACTGCATTATGTAAAAGCATGGAGTTAATTTAGTTTTGGTATTCTTTATTTCAAGGATTTATTAACATTTACGTTTTGGAAACATAATAATGAGAAAGACACTCCCTGACCTCAGTGTGCTTACACACTACCAGGCAAAGAATTAATACATGATATTAATAAAATACTTTAAAGAAAACACATAAGATGGTCATAAGCAAAGCAGCATAAGGATTTACACGGAAACTGTTCTTCTGATCAAGGTAATTAGTAATTAACACTTCAGCTAGACATGTAGGCAACATATTTGAGTTGGATCATTCAATGGTAACTCTAAGTTTAGATACAATAGGCAAGATATTCCTGGAATTAGGTAGCTGTGAAGAGTTATTCCCATATCTAAATTTCCTTCCATAAATTCATGAGAGAGTACCACAAAGAGATTGCTACCCAGAGCATCCCATTTTTTTAAATGTTAGGCTTTAATAATCATAAATAAGCCAATGATTAAGTACAAAGAAATAAGCAACTGAGAAATCCTGTAAGATGGAGCCAGGCTAATGCAAAGCATCATTCTGATTGAGCAAGGTGATACTGGATACTCCTCATGCTACTCACCCAACGTTCAATTCCAAGAAGACTCTGTGGGGCAGGCCAGGCAAAGTTGGTGCAGCCTCTGCCTATTCATTCCAGCTGATTCACGAACCCCAAACAATGCCTATGTTTTTTCTGAGTAGTCCAGGGTTTGCTGCAACCCTAGTATAAATATTCCAAGACGGCTCTGATTCTCTAATAAATGTAAGTAAATAGATTCTGGTCTATAAGATGTGATTTATGAAACATACAAATCTTTCCTTGCAAAACTATTATTTTCTCATCATTTTCCCCCTATGCCTGAAATTACATACCTTAAGGAATAATCTTTTAATTTAGAGATAAATTCATTATAGGTTGACATACATATATTTCAAATAGGTTCCCTATTAAATCTAATCAGTCATTCACACCTCAGTGTAAATTAATTTAATTAGATATGTTACTCAGAGAAAAATTTATTGCAAAATAAAAGAAGGGAAAAAATAACATTTGTTAGTACTAGACAATTAAATACATTTTTTTCAAGTAGCCCATAAACCTAGTGGATTCTGCATCATTATTAAAAAGGACTCTGGAGTTCAAACTGGCTCAAGTTAACCCTGCTAGTAGCAGAAGCAATATATATCCAGTTCTGTGTCAATATAAGTTAAACACACTTGAAGAAGAGAAAGTAGGAAGAAGAAGAAGAGGAAGAGGGAGAGAGGAGGAGTCAGAGGATTCAGAGATCAGTGTTGCCAAAATTTTTGTTTACATTCTATATGCATGCAACATACCCTGTTGTAAGAGTACCCTTGAATAAAATACATAAGAAAATTTATTTCTGTGCAATAGTACCTAAGGGAAATGATTATAAGCTGTATTTTGATTACATGTGATGCAATATGAACATCTGTATCACATGTAGATAGATAAATGTGAGTGATAAAGGCTAAACAAAAAATATAAAATAGCAAACAGCAACAGTATTTTTTTCCTTGCAATCTCACTCTCTTATTAGTAAATAAAAAGAATATTCATAGGTTTTCACTTCAGGGACTATAAAGATGCCAGTGACTGGTTGATTCTATCATTAAAGTAGCCATAGGTAGGCAGTAGCTTGAGTTTACCATTCAGATAAATGGTAGATATTGTGCAACTGCTCAGAATAAAACCGTTCAGAAACAGTTCTGAAAAGTAAATTTGGGGGAGCATATTTCCAAATGTATTATTGTGCTTGCTTTTTGTCATAGAGTTGAAAGATCTCCAAAATAGAGCAGCATTTCATTGTCCTCTATACATATGTGCTATTTAAGACCTAGGTAATAATGCTATATTAAAAGCATAAAAACCACCAGCCTGGCATTTTCCAGGGTGTTATATGTATACTTCTGGTATACATATTATTGTTTTTTGGTGGTGGTGGTGGGGTGTGTTTGTGTGTGTGTGTGTGTGCATGTGTATGTGTATATGTAAGTATACATATATATATATGCACACACACATTTCTGAAGAGTTCATTATTGTAATAAATAATAAATAGACCTTTGTTTAAAAGGAATATTCTATAAGGTAAGACTAAGTTCATTTAAGTATTGAACCTTTGTGAGTTGATTAAAAATATTACATTAGTAGTGTAGGTGGTATCCAGACAAAAATTGTGATATTAAAACATGAATTAAATTTGAAGAAAAATAGCATCATCCTAGACAACAAGCTATCGGAGGGCAGGGAACTTAGAATCCTTTTTCTTGTGCCATATTTGCAGTCCCTTGTATGAAGCCTAGCACATAGTTGATGTTCAATAAATTTTGAATGAATTAATACTAAATGAATACTAATGAAAATTAAGTTTGCCTCTACTGTGAGTTTGTGGAAATTGTTTATTCCTTCTGAACTGTCAAGCATCAATCTATTGAAAGAAAATGATAATTACAGTCCTCCAATTTCACAAGGCTATTGTAAAATGCAAATACAGTAACATAAATAAAAGTACCTTGCAATCTGCTGAACATCATACAAAATAAAGATAATTTTGTATTGTTTGTAATTCACATGTCATAGGTTGACAACCTAGGTAAATGACTTACTATACCATTTCTCTTAGTGTTAGAGACCACAAATGTGTCATGAAAAAATTCAATACTCCTAGGGGCCTGTTAGACATTTTTATCTAAGTGCTACAAGAAATGTATTCTGGTCCCTGGTATTTTATCCAACCACACAAAATTTTTAGTTTTAGAAGAAAATGAACTTAAATAACTTAGCTACATGCATCATACACACATGAAATGCACAATTAGCCATGAGCATTACAGGAGAAACTTGCAGTGTTCTTAATAATTGTCATTATGGAAAATTGCTCACGTACAGCTGGATGGTCTCCATCATGTAGCCTTGGTATGGTAGATTAAAGGCAACCACAAATTCTTTGTTACCCTTCTCATTGAGAATTGGACTCTAATTCCTCTTCTCTTCAACTAGGACTGTCCTTAGCGAATACTTTGACCAACAGAATATGGAGCTAGCTTCTGGGTCCAGGCCTTAAGAGACCATCAGCTTCCACTTCCTATGTCTAAAAATGCTTTCTCTGGAAGTCCTGAGCCATCCACCATGTGACACTATGATGTCCCTAAGACTGCTGTCTGTAGAGGCCATTTATAAACTCAATGATAGACAGTTCTGGCTGAGCCCAGCCTGATGGCTGTCCTTAACAAAAACCCAGCCATGCATGTCAAGTTGTCTTAGACCTTCCAGATCAGGCTCATATTCTGCCAGCTGAATAGTCAGGTACCTCTGTCAACATTGTGTAGAACTGAAAAGTTCTCCAACCCTTCTTTTATTTGATTTCATTTTATTTATTTTATTTTTTGAGATGGAGTCTCACTCTGTTGCCCAGACTGGAGTGCAGTGGCGCCATCTTGGCTCACTGCAACCTCTGCCTCCTGGTTCAAGTGATTCTCCTGCCTCAGGAGAGTGATTCTCAAGTAGCTGGGACTACAGGCAGGTGCCACCACACCTGACTAATTTTTGTATTTTTAGTGGAGATGGGGATTCTCCATGTTGGCCAGACTGGTCTCAAACTCTTGACCTCAAGTGATCCGCCCACCTCGGCCTCCCAAAGTGCTGGGATTACAAACATAAGCCACTGTGCCCGGCATCCCTTCTTGATTCCTGACCCACAAAATTGTGAAATAAAATTAAGAGGTTGTTTCATTTTATCAGGGGTAATTTGTTATACAGTAATAGAAGGCAAGAACACTCAGCTCACAATCCACAAGATTTTCTTCCTCCGTAATAATTCCATATAATGTGTGTGCTATGTATATTTGCAAAAGATCTCTTATTTGCTACTTTTGTATTTCTTATATCCTCAATTCATACAAATAAATCAATGGATTGTGGAAATACAGAGGTAGTAAAGTAGTAATTTTAATGAAAACATTACAGCTTCAAAAATAACATTAGAATGAATATTGAAGGAAATTCCAAAGCAAACACAAGGTTTTATGTACTAAGGGTTTTATATACGCAGGGTTTTTATGTACATAATTTTTTATGTACTGAGATAAATGAGTCTCTGAGTATGATATGTAATTGGAAAAAAGAGGTAAAATTGAAAGTATGAAAACAAATATTTTAAAATTCAGACTGGTGTGTTCACTGTTAAGAAATTTTGTCAAATGGTAGCATAAAATTTACTGAGTCTTTTGTGTTATTTTCAAACAAATCAAAGTAACAACTCTAGTAATCCAAATTAGTTTTTCTTTAACAAGTGAAAAACAATGCTTTCAAGTAAAAATTATGGCCCTGAAGCATCATTCAAAATTGCTCTCTTTGTAACTACAATGAGATTTAACTCACATTGAAACAGAGAAGATTGTAACATCACCTGAAAGTTACTAACAAACACCATGCTCTGCACCTTATCCCTAAAATTCCATTTCAAGTGACAATAATGGATATTACATAATAGCAATGTCATATAGTATAGAAATCCAATTACTGGTTTGTGAATTTCTGCCAACAGAGCAGACAGTTGACCTTATATTTAGATAAATTAAAGTACAAAAGATGAATCAGTATGATGCCTTAAGTGATACACCTATAAAAGAGATGCTCAACAGCTATGTCCTTTTTATCATTGATAGTACAAACTATAGGGGAAAATAGTTTTGGTTTACTTTATCATTATTCTGTAAACCATGATGTAGGCTCCTACCATTTCATTAGGCTGAGCAGAGACTGTGTAGGTATGTATCTGCTCTGTGTGATACGTGCTGCTAGGGAATAAACGCTGCTTTACTCACAAAGAAATGTGGTGGTTGATGATACTGCTTCCTGATGTCCCTTCAGCATGGGCACGAACACTAAGCATTGGGATTAAGATTGAGTTTTAGCTATTAAGAATTAGTACTTTTATCATGTTTGAAGAAACGTTCCACAGTTTTGCTATACTGACCATTTAGGGAATGTTGGTTACATGTAAACTGAAAAATTAAGAGATTTCAAATATTTATTATTAATTTTGATAGCTCAGTAGTTTTATTTCAGGTGGCTTAGTCAAGTGATAATATATTCAGATTTTAAATTATGAATCAGTCACTTTACAGGCAAAAGAAAGCAAGTTTTTAACTTTAAGGCAATATAGGGATTTAATAAGACTGAATTAAGTATTGTGGAAATAATTAAGTTTTTTGACATTTTTATTTAGTTATTAAGGAAAAAAATATGCCCATAATACAGTAGAAATCTCTCTCTACAGTTTCTTCCCAAATTGAAACATTCAAAATTCTCCTTTTGAAAGCAAATACTTACGGTATTGTCATCTGACAGGATCCTGAGATTAGACTTCATGAAAAAAATTACTTCAAATTTCAAGGCCTATTTCAAAGCAAATATTCAAAATTAACTGTCAGTGACTCAGAAAGCTTGTATCCATTCCAATATCTTTAATTATGTTGTGGGTTTCTTTTTTTACTTAGTATACATGGAATAAACACAGAAAACTAGATTTTGTATCTGACCAAAATATCACCTATTCATTATTGAGTCAAATATTTTATAGTTTTTTTGGTGAAATTTGGTGAACAATGTCACCCTTTTAGTGAAGCAAAATAAAATAAAAATTTTACTAATTTAATAAAAATTTTACTAATTTAAAACTCCCTGTTATTTTTATGGAAAGTAAGTCACATTCCTTCAGGAAAAGGCAAAATATAGAAAGAAAGAGGAAGTCAGTAGTTAGGGTGAAGAGCTGCGGGGGGATCTGATTGCAGAGGAGCAGTATGAAGACTTCTTGAAGTGTTCGCAATGCTGGGCATTCTATCAGTGGTAGTGGTTACAAGTGTGTAAGGACTCGTGGAACTCTATGACAAAAAAGGTAAACTTTTCCATTTGTAATTTTTTTTTTTTCTGAGATGGAATCTCGCTCTGTCACCTAGGCTGGAGTGCAGTGGTGCCATCTCAGCTCACTGCAACCTCTGCCTTCTGGGTTCAAGAGATTCTCATGCCTCAGCCTCCAGAGTAGCCAGGATTACAGGTGCCCATCACCACACCCGGCTAATTTTTGTATTTTTAGTAGAGATGGGTTTTCACCATCTCGGCCAGGCTGGTCTTGAACTCCTGACCTCAAGTGATTTGCCCACCTTGGCCTCCCAAAGTGCTGGGATTACAGACATGAGCCACTGTGCTCAGCTATTTTTAATTAAAAAAAAAAATGAATCTATTTTAAAGTGATACAGAATGAGGTGTTCATATTTGCATTAAACTGTCATTGATTTGTCTGAAATATTGAAATACAATTTTTCTTTTTTTTTACAATAGATTTGAGTCTTTATCTCCTGATTCAGGCTATCATGAAATCCTAGAGTTTAGGTGGAAGGGAATGAGAAAAGATACTAGAAGCAATAAAAACAGAAGCAGAGTCATGAAACCCATGGAAGAGTTGGAAGGCATGCCTGCTCTGCTGAACTAAATATAGTGAAGTTCTTCTCAGCACTGACGCCCAGGTGCAAATACGCACATCTTGATTTGATAGCAACATGCTCACAGAAAGACACCAAGAAGCAGTGGATAAAATATTCTGTTATTACACACAGAGTATTTTACAAAATATTCTGTCTTTACATGAAAGTTGCCTAGTATTTCTTCCTGGCATGTCATTTTCTTTAGTATTCACTATTTAAATGTATTACTTCCTTAGATAAAAACCAGGAGACTAATGATTTAAGTCCCTTTTGTCTTTCCTTCCTTCCTCAATATTCTTCTCATAAAAGAATATTTACTTAAAAAGTGCTTCAGGTACTAAAGCAATTGGTCAGACCTTCGAATTACTTCCCTCACAATTGAATTTAAAGCATCTGTTGCAAACAACATAACAATCACCATAGTAAGAAAGGAGCTGTGGAGAGACAGGAGATTAAGAATCATAAGGTCTCCATGCTAAACCCAGTTCTGTCATTTATGGGATGACCTTGGATGACAATGATTATGATGATGATCATGACGCTGATTTCTTACTCCCAAATCCAAGAACACTGAGATTGGGTTTGAAGATACTGGACCTGAAAATAATAGACTTCGCTCAGTTTAAGGCACAGGATTATTAAACATGAAGAAAGTCACGGGTTCTGGAAATGGATACTGGTGATGACTACATAACACAGCGAAAATATTTAGTGCCACTGAATCGGACACTTAGCTATGGTTAAAATGGTAAGTTTTATGTATTTTTGCCACAATAGAAAAAAAGATATGAAAACAGCATAGGCAAAGAATATACCTAATATAAGCCTGTTTCTCAGGTGACCCCTTTTATTCTTTATGAACACTTATTCCAGGTGGAACCATGAAAATAGTCAGCAACTTCAGGAATCTGCCACATCTGAGAAGCCCTCCAAGAAAGCATCTTGAGTTTTTTCCTCCCCTGTGCAGACGAGCTGTCTCAATGCCCAAACACAATTTCTAGCAAGTAAGACAATAAGTTTGCCACGAGGTCAGCCACATCCCCCAGGCCTAATGTCCTGGTAACAGGGCTGGAAAATACCTGCTGCACCAAAGTTGTTCAATCTCCTTTTCCTTATCTTTGCTGCTCATTGAGAAACCTTATTTTGCTTGTGTCTATGTGGCAAAACCTGGGAATTTTCACTGATGTTCACGTCAGCTTGTCCACAGTCAGGCATGACACACACACGCAAATAAAACCATTACAGTGGTATGAGCTTCTTCTCCTGTCTAAAATTTTCTTCTATGTGAAGGGAGCTTCGTTACTATAACACTCTTGGTTCTTCATGTACTTTTTTTCAAGAGCAGTAGCTTAATCAGATTATTGTGTTTGGAAAAATAGATGCGGCATAAGTAGCCCAGCTTCTTGCTAATTCCTTATTCTTGGAAGCAGCTTTGCTCACATAGATTATGCATTATCTTTTGCTCCTTCATATTGTCTATTTTATAGGGACCTGCCTCTAGGTGGGGTGATGTCTGAGAGCCTGAGACTGGATAATTCTGTCTAGTTTCAGGGAGCACTGTTGGCTGTGTGTGTCTGTGTGTGTGTGTGTGTTTGTGTGTGTACAACATTCTTCCATATCAGCTTATTCAGTAAATAAAGGCAGGATTTTATCCTTCCCCCAACCCCCCTATTCTCACTCCATTTGTTTTATTTCCAAGTTAGTTCAGAACTTAGGCAGACAAGAGAGATGCTATTTACTGAGCCTATCAAAACACCCCAACATCTGCTGCATGAATTAATGAGTCTGAAAAAGAGACAATGAATAAAATGTGGAAGGCCAGAACGTAGGAGGAGTAATTGAGGCTTCTTATGTGCCTTGAGCGGGGAAGTTGAACTTTGGAGATGCTTCATTAAAACAAATTGGGTATTCAGTTGATGACGTGCAGGCCTTGCTCTTCTTGAACAAAGGCCTCAGCAACGGCGCAGACCTCAGAAGGCTGATCGTCTTAGCAAAGATTTGGGCCATACAAAACAGTGAGCAAGCTTCAGCAAGGGGATTGAGCTTTAGCAAAGATTTCAGAGTCCAGACCTCAGCCAAAATGCTGGCTTCAGGCCTTAAGAGCATTATCCAAACACCAGCTGGCCCTGACTGTATCAGCAAAGGCTGGGCCATTTGCATGTGCAGGCCACCTGGGGGCTACAGCAAGGTTTTGTGGGAAGTGGGGTCTCTGCTCATCTCTGCTGCTCACAGAGGCCTTATAAGCTGGCTCAGGTTTTCGATTAGACAGAAAAGAGAGTTTTACTGGCCTTTTTAACTTTGGAGGAAAAGCAATTTGATGCTTTTAAACTGCAAAGCAGCTGACGTCTACAGAATACTGGTGAGGTTCTTGCTTTAAATTGTTAATGCCAACTGGAGTGTTTATAAGTGAAATAACAAGGTGTTTTGTTTTGTTTTCAAATAAACAGGAACAGTATCAGCATAAGGGCAGGAATTGATCCAACTAGATTTTTAAAAAAGTTTATACTTGTGGATGCAAGGAAATTGATGAATGGAAGTTAACTATATGCTTCTCTCTGCTTTTGTGAATTTTAATGCCAGGCCTAGGCACATGGTCCTAGACACTATATCCCAAGTTGCTTTCTGCATTTTAGAGAAATGCATATTGTGGGCAGTTCACGTGGATTAAAATGGCTTGTTCACGTGGTCTCAAGAATGATCTCTATAAGTTAAGTACATAGAATTTAAACTAACAGCGTGGCTATTCACTAGCAATATTTAAATCTGTTACCATACAGTGTCCACCCTCAATATGTCACTGGATTGACAAAGCTCTGGTGCTCAAAGGAGGAATTAAAATTTGAATATGCTGAATGAAAAAAGGAAGTCACCTAAAATAACTATCTCATCTCTGATGCTCTGATGGGCTTCATTGGTCAATAAAATTTGACATAATTTGGGAATATCAAATAAAATAGAAATCAAGTTTTCAGCTGTGGGTCTGTTGTTAATTTAATAATTGATTTTTGTGAACTACTTAGGAGCTTAAGGGAAAAATCTACCCTGCATATCAACAGCCCCAGGAGAACACTTAAAAGATTTGTATTTGCTTTATGTTGCAGGGTAGTTTTATGAAACTGGGAGCACTTGTCTCTTGATAAAACACTGATCTTCTCAAAAAAGACAAAGAAGGACAGGTTCTGTACAGCAAAAGAAACTATCAACAGAGTAAACGGACAACCTACAAAACGAGAGAAAAAATACTTGCAAACTATGCATCTGACAAAGGTCTAATATCCAGAGTCTTTAAGGAACTTAAACAAATTAACAAACAAAAAATAAACACCTCCATTTAAAAGTGGGCAAAAAACGTGAACAGATACTTGTCAAAATAAGACATACACGTGACCAAGAAGCAAATAAAAATAAGTTCAACATTACTAAGCATTAGAAAAATACAAATTGAAGCCACAGGGAGACACCATCTCACACGAGTCAGAATGGCTCTTAATAACATGTAAAAAAATAACAGATGCTGGCGAGGTTGAGGAAAAAAAGGCATACTTACTTATACACTGCTGGTGGGAGTGTAAATTAGTCCAGCCATTGTGGAAAGCAGTGTGATGAATTTCTCAACTTAAAAGAGAACTACCATTTGACCCGGCAATCCCAATATTGGGTATATACCTTTAAGTCGTTTTACCATAAAGATACATGCACGCATATGTTCATCACTATTCACAATAGCAAAGACATAGAATCAACCTAAATGTCCATCAACAGTAAATTGGATACAGAAAATGTGATACATATATACCATAGAATACTATGCAGCCACAAAGAAAACCAAGATTGTGTCCTCTGCAGCAGCATGGATGAAGCTGGAGGCCATTATCCTAAGTGAACAAATGTAGGAACAGAAAAATAAATACTGCATATTCTCACTTATAAGTGGGAGCTGAATACTCCGTACACGTGGACATAAAGATGGGATCAGCAGACATCAGGTGGAGGATGGGAGGAGGGTCAGGATCAAAAAACGACTTATCAGGTACTAAGCTTATTACCTCAGTGACAAAATAATCTGCACACTAAACCTTCATGACTTGCAACTTACTTACATAAGAAACCTACACATCTGCCCCAAATTTAAAATAAACGTTAACAAAACAGCAACAAAACACTGATCTTGGAGAGAGGAACGGCCATGACTTGAGTGAGCCATGAGGTTAATGGTTAAGATTAATGTTTTAAAAGAACAAATAGTTGAATTGTTTGGGGAAAAATCTTACTTTTTTTTTTTTTTCTCCAAGGTAGAGTCTTACTCTGTTGCCCAGGCTGGAGTGCAGTGGAGCCATCTAGGCTCACTGCAACCTCTGCCTCCTGGGTTCAAGCAATTCTCCTGCCTCAGCCTCCCAAGTAGCTGGGATTACAGGTACCCGCTACCACACACAGCTAATTTTTGTATTTTTAGTAGAGATGGGGTTTCACCATGTTGGTCAGGCTGATCTTGATCTCCTGACCTCAGGCTATCCACCTGCCTTGGCCTCCTAAAGTGCCGGGATTACAGGTGTGAGCCACCGTGTCCAGCCAAGAATCTTCTTTCCCAGGACTGGAGTGTCCTTTCATGTGGAAGGCTCTCCATTAGCATAGCTCTCCACACCTCTCTTCCTTCACTCATTCTTTTCAACAGAGGAGAGACATAATCCCTTTAATTAGTTGGAAAAAGAACCTGGACACAAGAGGCTATGAAAAGATTAGGCTGTTTTCTTCTCTCAGGCACATGATAGGGTTACATTTCTCCACCCAAATGAAGTCAGACCAGTTATTCCTTCCTCTTACCATAGGATCAGCAGCCTGAACTATTAAGTAGGATGGTGTCGATGTTGAATAGAGCTCCCAACCAACCCTTGATGGACACGTAGTATGAGTCTCTGTGAGTGGAAAGACTTGCTACCCATGTTGTTATGTAGCCTATTTTCACCAATGCAGAAATTAGCTCCTAGAAATGGAGTGACCTCATAACAAAAAATCTAAACTATGTGGTATTGCCTTAAAGGCTGGGGAACAGACAATGAGGGAAATAATATTAAAGCCTGGAAATATTGTGAACCATGTTATTCATTAGCATGATATTTGATAGAAAGCATCACCTGTAATAACTCGACAGGCAGATAATATATCAAATGAACTTACTGGTCTTAGAGAAGAGTTTAGAAAAAAAGAACATAGTACCATAAATTGGTGCTGTTTGCTCCATTTGAAAAGGTTCTATAATCACAGAAGGGGCTTATGAATTTGCAAAAAGAGAATGAAAATTGAGAAGAAACTTGAAGGGGTATAAGGCTTATTAAAAAGGCAAAATAGAAAATTGAGACATTCCTTGAGTGACAAAAACTTAAAGGTTGATAGAACTCAGCCTTGCTGGTGAGGATAAAATCAGAGATTTTACTTATCACAACCATTGTTAAAACCTGAAAAAAATAGGTTAATATCATGCCTAGCAATTCCCCGGAGTTTTACAATATGGCTCAGGGAATTAAAGCTAAAAGTGTAGTTCTCACCACAAAGCTTCATAAGCTCAAAGTATTTAGTAAGTCCAGAGAAAGAGGCATGCCTCTAAAAGAAAGGTAGTCTTGGTTATTGGTATCTGGATCCTACTAGAATCAAATAGAAGTCATTCTTCTGAGTTGTGCTGTCTGGGAAGATATGAAACAATACTAAAAACATTATTTGAGACCTAAAAAAAATTACTCTTGAAGTGCTAACCTTCATGAGCAGGAAGCAAGCTAAAAAGCTGCTCTGCCTCCCAAGAGGATACATCCTCTAATATCCTCATTAGATGTAGTCAAGAAAGATAATAAACAAAGAGGACTTTTCCGAAAGTCAGAGCCAGTAGCCATAGAAATTATTTGACTTTAGAGCCTTTTCCAGGAATGAGAAGTGAGGACTAATCAAGGAATGTTACCTTTGCCAGAGATAGGGCCCATCCAACATCTGCTCAGTGGGATTTAGAATTGCTATGAACTAGTAACTATATGATGTCTCCTCTCCTTCAACCCACCCCTTTTTAAATGAGAATGCTGAAGTTGTCCTGTTTGCCTTCCACCATGGTATACTCTATATGTGACTGTAGTGGTTGTGGCAGGGTGAGGATGTAAAAAAAAAAAAAAAAAATCACTGGTTTTTGTACTTCATAGGTGTTTAGAACAAGAAGAATTATATGTGTTCCTGATATTAACATTTTCCCCATTACCTCTTGATGCATTGACTACAAGTTCACCCAAAGATCCTAGACCTTGACTTGATGCTTTGACTTGATGGAACTCGGGGTGGCCTTCCTTGAGAAAGTGGTGAGTCTACTTTGTGTAAGAGGAAGAGTGAAGCAAATATTTAGTGGCAAGAAGGGAGAACTATTGGGGATGTTCACAAATATGCTGCTTGTCCTTCATTCTCTGCGTAGAATAGAATCAAATCTGCCTTCCTATTTCAGTTTGAACATAAGGCTTGTTTTTGTCAATACAATGTGAGAAGAACTGGTGTGTGTCACTTCTGGCTGTGTGTGTTTCACCAAGCTTCCTTCACCATTGCCATAGCTACCTGCAGGGTTCCAGGTATTGGGTACTCCATCAGCTTAAGTCCTAAAGTGAGATACATAAGGACCTCATCCCTAAAACTGATGAACTGTAGAAATGTTGAGCGAACCAGAAATAAACCGATCCTGCCTGAATACTACAGCCCTGGTATTACTCTTCCCTAGTTCTTGGGAGCAAGTGTGCCCATAGAGAATGCGTTTACTGCTGCTCTTAGATGCCATAAGTCTTACAGTTCCAATGATGCCTGGAAGATGTAATCAGAAAGACCCATTGTCTAAAGATGTAAGTTAAATTTTCCAGCCTGGCCTCTATAAATAACAAAATCTTATCAGTAAATTATTTGTCTTATTCTCTATTGTATGGAAATTCAAGTATAGAATAGAAGGACTGATCTGGAACACAACAAATGCAATGTTTTTCAGCAACATTCATTAGGCACTATTCTTACAAATCTTCACATCTACTTTAATAGGGAGGTTTTGGTTATTATTCTCATATCCTTACAGATATTGTTAATAGTGATTAACAATTTTTAAAGAAGAAGAAACTAAGATACAGAGAAGTTAATTGTTCAACAAATTAGCTTCATTTCTTTTAGCTTATGATTTATTAAAAAAAGGTACCTAGAAAAGTGAATGAAACATTATTCTTTTTTATTTGCACAACCATGTGGGACATTTTGGTTATGTCTGCATTATGCTTTGAGGAAAAAAGGAATTAGGTTTTTTAAGAATAAGAAATCATTGGCCCCTAAATAAATAATTTACTAAAATAGAATTCCAGACAAGTAAAGGAATCTGAAAATTTATTTTAAAACGTACTCATTAATAGCCTGTCAGACCAGAAAATTGTAAAACTCTGTAGCACTTCGTATTGCCTATTATGGGTAATAGTATATGGTGAAAATTTGATTTCACATTGATTGAGCCATTAGACAAGTTAACTTTAAACATTCTTTGAAAAGCCATATCAGTATGAATAGATGGATACGCAGATATGCTGGTTGCATAATAAAATATTTTTAGAAGCAGGTAGGAATCTTTGGGGGTAGGAGGTGCTGAACTTTTAAACACCATGGATACCTACGTGGACTTCTCTAGGGTTCAACACAATTCTGGTATACTTATGCCTGCCCTTGCACTATCAAAAGTGTCACAGTATAAACAATTGATTAGTGGTCACCCTAACTACATGCTATCTTTTGATCTGCATGCATAAATCTCATATCTGCTGTGAACTGAAAATTTGTGCCCTACTCTCATTTATGTGTTCAAATCCTAACTTCCAATGTGATGATATTTGGACATGGGGCCTTTGGAAAATAATTATGGTTAAATTAGATCACGAGGGTGGAGCCACCATGATGGGATTAGTGCCATTCTATGAAGATGAAGGGAGCAGAGTGCTCTCTCTCCACCATGTGAGGATACAATAAGAACACCACCTTCTTCAAACCGGAAAGAATTATCTCACCAGACACTGGATCTGCTGACCTCTTAGCGTTAGACTTCCCAGCCTTCCAGAATTGTGAGAAATAAATTTCTGTTACTTAAGCCACCCAGTCTATGGTATTCTTTTATAGAAGCCTGAACTGACAAAGACAGGCGGTATCTTCCTTGTATTAAAAATAATGTACTGTGGAAATATAAGAGAATAATTATCAGCTAAGAGAGAGGGAATTTCAGCTCATGGTCAATTTTCTATCAAGATAAAATAATGTAAATGCACAGTATAGGTGTTGTTCTTTGATATGATTTGGCTTTGTGTCCCCTACTCAAATTTCATGTTGAATTGTTGTGGGAGGGACCTTGTGGGAAGTAGTTGGGTCATGGGGGTAAATTTCCCCTTTGCCATTCTCATGATAGTGAGTGGGTTTTCATGATATCTGGTTATTTAAAAGTGTGTACCACTTCCCCCTTCACTCTATCTCCTGCCGGCATATAAAGATGTGCTTGCTTCCTCTTTGCCCTTTGGCCATGATTGCAAGTTTCCTGAGGCCTTCCAGCCATGCTTCCTGTACAGCCTGTGGAACTGTGAGCCAATTAAACCTATTTTCTTCGTAAATTACCCAGTCTCAGGTAGTTATTTATAGCAGTAGAGAGAGGACTAATATATTCTTGTAGCAAAAAGATAGAAAGTGTTATAACAGGCCGTTATGTAGTTTTCAAGGCTGATATAATAATGCATTTGGTCAACTAGGTGAATGTTGGTAGAAGGTCAGTGTGTTGTTGGGTGGAGTAAGAAGTTATTGATCCCTGTTCACCTCTATATTTTTGGTGAGAAAAAAGCAGGCTCATTTACCTTATCTCCAAAAGCAATCTTCAATCTAGTTTGGATACATAGTTGATTATGAATTTTATGAGCACTTAAGCTCTCAAAGCAATCATGTATTATCACATTTTCACATAGAAAAGCTATACCCACAAGTCTCTTCTCCAAATATGTCCACTTTTAACCTTATTTGTAACCTTATTTCTCAGTATAAATTTACCTTGAATTGGTCTGAAGCCAGAATTTCTGAAAGAGTCAGGCAACTAATAAAGTTAGAGCTTCAGCTGCACTTACTTCTCAGTATATAAACCCATTAAGTTACGCTAGATGGAGGGAAAGTCTTCAACGTAAAAGGGTTATGCGAAGAAATGCAATTAAGTAGGTAGATGGAAGCTCACTATATTGTAAGAGTTTCCAGTGTTGGAAATTTCCATTGTTTATACAGTTTTGTCGTACTTTCTACATAATATATCTTTGAATACCTTTTTCATTGTTAATCAGAATAATGTGCTTTGATCTTGACCCCTTTTCTATCAACATCTGCTTAATGAATCAGACATGAAGATAGACCCAATAGTTTTTGTAATAGACCATTTTATATTTGATATATTCTCATTAGCATTCATGTAAATCTTTAAAAGGTCAAGAGGTCTAATACATATTTCAAGTGGTATATATCAGTAATTTAATCTTTAAAGAATGAAAACATAAATATTAAGGGATCCCAGTATTTAAAAGTATATTCAAGTAAAAAAGCCCTGATAATTCAGAAGCAACTCAGCTGGGTATATTTACTATTCTATTTCAGGTTGTTTCCAATATTTAAGGCCCTTTAGATTCATGATCTGAGGTTAGGTAAAGAAATATGTCTCTAGTTAAGCCATTGCTGGTCTTTCATATTTATATGGTGACTTAGTATTTCCAAATAACTTCTATATACATTAAACCGTTTAATCCCTGATATAGTCATCTGAGTCAGGGATTGTTATCTTCACTTTTCATATGAGAATGTTCCAGCTGAAAATCATAGTCCAAAATTACATAGCTATAAAATGACAGATCTGAGACTCAAAATAAAATGTTTTGCTTCCAAGTTTTGTGTTCTTTTCAGAAAAGCATTGTTCTGGGTTAGTTGCAATGTGTATTTATAAAATTCAATATTTATGTCTGTTTAATTTTAAGTAGAGGCCTGATGCTGCTTCTGTACTCATGGAAGAGGCTGGAATATTAACTGCATATTAACCATGTATTAACTTAAAAGTAATCCATGCGGATAGTTTGTATAGGTTGCTAGAATACATTGAAATTCATGTACTTTCTTGAAGAAATTCCATGATAAGATTAGAAAAAATAATTATTGACCTCATGTAGCCATTCAGGTGAATGCCTCTGTTTTTCATGACTGCAGCTCATAAAATGGGAACAATTATATTCAAGCCCTGTGATACAAACAACCAATGAAGTCCTCAACTCTTCATGCTCCCTTGTTCATGGCTGGCACTCTAAACTCTTTGCCTTGACCTACCAAAAGTAAGACTTTTGGAAGTGTTTCTCTTTGTGGTTTAACTCTTCCCTGTATTGTCCTCATTACAATTGGTGTTGTTCCATAGTATTGCACTCTGGCTTTCTCAACTCTCACTCATTTTAAATTATTCCACGACATTGCTTCTATATGCTCTGGGTAAACATTCTTGCTGTCTGTTCCAGCATTTCTCTGAGTTTTACTCCTGGTCTAAGAAATGAGCCAGAAAAATGGGAAATACCAAACTTGGGAGCTTCTACTTACACATATAAAGAAATATTGGTCACAGAGACCTATTTTAATGATCACTTAAAAATGACAGCAGATTCCAGAAGCCCAATTCACCTCATATTAAATACAATATTCATCTCTGGCCATCTGAAAGAGCAGTAGCTATCCAGCTGCTGCATTCCATTTTAGAAATGGCTGTCATTGCAGCAGTGGATGGATTAACACTTTTTTTTTTATATATATATCACTTTAAGATTGAGATTAAAATGTTCTGTGTAAATGTAAGTTCTTAACAACCATTTGCAGGATTAAGGACTTCCCCAATATAGGTTGATGTCAGATACATTAATAGTTCTGAAGAAGCCATTACAGTTTATGGTGTCAGCGATTTGATGAGAGAATATAATAGGAACATCATCTCTGTGACCCAGCAAAATATCATTTATACCTTTGATGAGATGAAATAAAAGACATCAAACTTATGGGATAGCTTAAGGTACAAAGAATGGTAAGAGAATGTTAGGTGACCTTGTGAATCAATTCTGTCACTGTTTCCAGGAACAGTAATGAAAAATAAAATGGCAAAATATTAACTCATTTATGAAGTCTTTTGAAAATATCTGGCAAGCTTCATGGACAATTAAAATAAAATAATTATAAATCATAATATGGTAGAAACCAACCACAGCATTAATAACCACACAGAATTTCTTCAAGTCCCCGAGGTAACTATCCAGCCATAATTTCTTTTTATTTTGAATCACACTGTAAGAAACAGTCCCTTACTCCACCAATTCCTAGTCTCATAAGATTAGATATACGGCCATTTTGTATAATGTAAGTTTGAAGTTTATTTTGTATACGAGTTTTACATATGTGTATTAAACACCCTCTATATACTTATATTTGCATACATCTATCAATCTAGCAAACAGAATCCATGAAGGCAGGGTGACGGAGAACTAGCCATTGTACCCCCAATTCAATTGTGTTTATTTGCTTTCCTTAGCTTCCTCCAGCTTTCTTTTTGCTTCGATGAATGTTTTGTTGATTTCACTTTTGAGAATCATTTTTAAATTTCTCTTGATCTGTTTGAGCTGTATCTCAGTAAATACCAGAGGAGTGTCAGAATCAATATACTTAAGCAGTAGCACTCATAGGAAAATTAGATCTCAGCGTAAGTGAGAAACAATTTGGAAGAAAATACAGGAAAATAAATTAAGAGGGAAAAACGCCTCCCAAGGCTACATTGTTTCCTACTGTATTTATATTTATTTCAACAGGAGCAAATATGCTTTCTAAATGGCGCAGGATCAGATGCACCCTTAATAGGAATCAGGGATGAGAATATAATATCTGTGCCATGCCAATATGCTGCTTAGTCGTGTTCTTGTCATAATTCTAATAGTTTTGCCCCTTGATCTTTTAAAAAATTATGTTTTTGTAAAAGGGTTATGAAGCCTTTCTTGTATATAAACTCATTAGAATCTCAAAATATATCTGTAAGGTGGGAAGAAATTATTATCTATATCTTTCAAATAAGAATATTAGAACAAAAAGACCTTATGTAACTATATTACCATTTTCCATGGTCACATAGTTCATAAGTGGCAGAGGAGAGATTTGAAACTTAGTTGTTGCTTTTTTATTTTTTCCGGCAGTTTAATTTGTCATTACTCTCTTACACTATCTCCAAACACAGTGCATGGTTAAGAGCTGGCTAAGATTCTGATGTTAGTTGGGAATGTTGTCCCTTACTGAGAACATCTGAACCAGCCATCTGACCTTTTCCTAAGACTAAGTGCTACAGAAGCTAACACTAATAAATAATAACACAGAAATAGGGAGCTCTAATTATTTTATGCGGAAGGTAAAACGTAAGGAGGCTATTTCCTTGAAGAAAGTGTGGAGGCCATTATGTGATCATATTCCACAATTTCCATACCCTTACAAGTTTATGTCAATCCAAATAGTCTCCAAAGCTGCAAGGAGAGGCAAATATTAGCTATGTTCTCAGTGTCGTTTTTTATTAGAGATGCTGATAGAGTTGGAGTGGGAATCTTGATTGCAGGGAAAATAATTGCCACCTTGATATATTAGTGCTATCGAATAATCCTTCATCAGAACACACATGCTGCCTCAGTTAACCTGTTTGTGCATACACACACACACATGTGGGTGGTAGGATACAGTTCCACTAGGCTCCTCTCCACACCCCTCCCAGCAACTCTGGGTGAACACTCAATGCCGCTTCCATGTACACAAGCAGAGCTGACTAATGACTTATCATATCACCTTTGAATAGGCAGAGAAGAGACTGGGAAATGGATGAAGGTGAAACCCTGTCAGAACAAAAAGATGATCCTGCCAACTGACATAAAGCAAAACAAATGCTAAATCCATATGGCTCTTCAGCCCCATCTTATACATACCTCCTGAATCAAGAGAAAGGTGGGGTAGTTATGTAATTACTTTTCTCTTATCCATACCCTCTGTAGTTATTATCAGGACAAGAGGAAGTTCTATATTCCTGTCTTTCTGTCTCTTTTTCTCTCTGTCCTTTCTCTCTTTAGACTTTTTTAATTTTAAAAATTTAAAATTAATTTAAATGTAAACTAAATTTAAAATTAAATTTAGATTTACAGGAAAGTTGCAGAGATAGTTCAGAGAGTTTCTATTCCTGTCACCTAGTTTCTCCTATTGGTAACATCTTACCTTAATATGGTACATTTGTCAAAAAACAAAATTAGCCAGGCGTGGTGGCGGGCATCTGTAGTCCCAGCTACTCGGGAGGCTGAGGCAGGAGAACGGCCTGAACCCGGGAGGTGGAGCTTACAGTAAGCCGAGATCACGCCACTGCCTTTCAGCCTGGGTGACAGAGCAAGAATCCGTCTCAACAAAAAAGATATATATATATATATATGTAAAGATATATATATATATATATATATATGTAAAGAGATATATATATATATATATATATATATAGAACCCAACATTGGTACACCACCATTAATTAAACTTCAAACTTTATTCTGGTTTTACTAGTTTTTCTCTAATACCATGTTTCTGTTCTAGAATACCATCCAGGATGCCACATTACATTTAGACATCATATCTTCTTAGTTTTGTCTGGCCTCTGACTTTTCTTGTTTTTGATGACCTGAGAGTCTTGAGGAGAAATGACAGGGTATTTTGTAGAATGTGCATAAATTGGGGTTTATTGAATGTTTTTCTCATGGTTAGACAAAGGTTATGACTTCTTGGAAGGAAACCACAGAGGTGAAGTGCCATTCTGACTACAGTATATTAAGGCTACATGTTATCAGTGTGACTTCTCACTGATAGTTAACCTTCATTGTCAGATGAAGGTAGTGATTTTCAAGGTTTCTCCATTGTAAAGGTGCTTTTCCTCTTTTTTCATATTCTACTATTTGGAAGCAAGTCACTAAGCACAGCCCACACTCAAGCTTGCTAGACAAGTGAGTTAAGCTCTACTTCCTGGTATTTAGAGTATTCACATACATTATTCAAAATTTCTTCAGTTTGAAATTTTTTTTTTAACTTTCTTATGGAGCAAGCATACTGGTGAAAAATCCTCTCAGTTTTCATTGATCTGAAAATGTCTTTCCTTTGATTTCATATTTGAAGGATATCTTTGCTCAATATACAAATGTAAGCTTACAGTTTTTTTTTCTATTTGCTTACAATATTTTAAGTATATTATTCAATTTTTTTTCTGGCTTATATTGTTTCTGATAAGAAGTTCGCAGTTATTCTTGTCATTATTCCTCTATAGGTAATGGCCCTTTCAAAGTTTTCTCTTTATATTTGTATTTTATAAATGTAACTATGATCTGCCTACATAGTTTTCTTTTTATTTCTTTAGATCAGTTTCCCTTGAGCTTCTTGGATTTAATGCATTAATAATTACAGTCAGATTTGGAAAATTCTGGTCACTATTTTTTCTGATGCCTATTTTTACTTTATTTTCTCCTCTCTCTCCTTCTGGGATTTGAATTACAAATATTATACACCACTTTGTTATCCAGCAATTTGTTTTGTGTTGCTGTCAGCGGCGGTGGTGGTGGTGGTGTGCATGCATGTGTTTGCTTCATTTTCATATATTTTGATTTAGATAGTTTTGTTTGACCCATCTTTAAGATTATTGATATTTTCAAATGCAGTGTTGAAGTTTTTATTTCTCTGTTGTGATTACTTATTTATTCACTCATTATGTCCATATTTCTATTTAAGGCATTGGATATGTTTCTAAGAGCTCTTTTAAAGTCTTGATCTGCTAATTTCAACATCTGCATCATCTCTATGTCTGTTTGTATGAGTTGTTTTTTAAACTTCCTCTTGATTACAGGTCACATTTTATCGCTTCTTGTATCTAGTAGTACTTTTTAAAATTTTGGGATGGACATGGAGAATATTACATTCTCAAGAGTGGATTGTCAACTTTGCCTTGTTCCTGTTAAGGCTTGGTTTTAGGTTTTGTTGGAGTAGGCCTAGAGTAGCTTTATTCTTCATGTGAGGCCTTTCTAGGAACTCAATGAAAGTCCCAATATATTTAGAGAGGTCTTTACACTTTGGCTGGTTAGAACTTCAATACCCTCCAGTATTGTATGATGTCCAGAATGTTCATTGGGCTCACAAATCCTTAACAGCTTTTCTCTGAAGGATTTGTCTTGTATTTTCCTGCATATATGCAACTTTGCATTTGGCAAAAAGTGGAGGGAAGTCTTCTCTAGATTTCTGGACCTCTTCATGTAGGTAACTAGCTCCTCTCTGGTGTCTTGCCCCACAATAACAATCTCCTTAGAAATCCTGGACTTTGTATTCTAACTAATGAGATTGCTACTTTCTACTTGCAGTCCACTTCCTTGTGCTGCAGTTTCAATATTGACTTCAGCCAGAAAGTACTGGTGAATTTGGTGTTTGTATTGTATACTTCTTTTATCTCAAATATAACATGCCTGTACTGTTTGTTTTCCACTGTGTGAAAAGAATTGCCTCATATATTTTGTCTAGTTTTATGGTTTCTCATGGTAAAATTATAATATCTGCTATTTTGTAATGATTAAAAGTGGA
The DNA here is from genome assembly GCF_028885655.2 of Pongo abelii. NCBI lineage: Eukaryota > Metazoa > Chordata > Mammalia > Primates > Hominidae > Pongo > Pongo abelii. The sequence continues at coordinate 36,236,368 of NC_071992.2, forward strand.
AGTCACTTACTTTGACTTTTTTAAGTCATTTTATAAATTTGATCAATGTCTTTTAATATTTCAGACTTACTGTTTTCCCACATATTACTTTAGATCCATGTCTTTCTTCCCAATGCCCAGCACTCATTCATAAAAATATAAGGCTACCCAGATTCTATATTACAAAAAATAGGGAAACTTGGACACTAGCAGAATATTTTAAATGAGTGACTATAGAAATTGGTTCAGGTTTTCTTCTGTCATTTAAATCTTATCAAGGATCAGAGATAATTCAACATGTAAATATAAGGCCATTCAAAGATATTGAGCTTTTTTTTGGGAAAAATGTCAGATCTCTGATTAAGACACAGGAAGAAGCAAAAGAGACAATTAGAACCTGTTGCTTTTTGGCACAACTTATTCCAGTTTTATTTGAATTTTGGATGTTCATGAGATTGATATCAGGCTTCCCAAATATTAGCTTTAAAAGATGCATGATTATGATGCTTTAACTTTAAACTTGGTCTTCAATTAACCCTTAAGAATGAATAGATTGGTGCTTTTTGTTTTGTTTTATTTTTCTGTTCTCTTATAACCATGACACGGATGTTCCCAGTACCTTTGTTGCAGACATAGATATTTGGTACAAGCACATGAGACCAAAATAAGAGAGCCAGCATAAAACTCTTTCATTCTAAGTAGTTGTAAGAACATACACAAGTTATGATCTCCCTAAAAATCAGGTATTTGGTCCAGTAATGTATATATATTAAGAAATAACTGTTTTGTTTGCTCAAAATATAATATATATGAAAGCACTTTTAAATTGTAAAGTGCTGTTTAGTATACAAAATTATACTTATATTGGGTGTGGTGGCTCATGCCTGTAATCCCGTCACTTTGGGAGGCTGAGATGGGCAGATCACCTGAGGTCAGGAGTTCGAGAGCAGCCTGGTCAATGTGGTGAAACCACATCTCTACTAAAAATAGAAAAATTAGCCAGACTTGGTGGTGGAGGCCTGTAATCCCAGCTACTGGGGAGGCTGAGACAGGAGAATCGCTGGAACCTGGGAGTTGGAGGTTGCAACCTGGGAGGCGGAGTGAGCCAAGATCACGCCACTGCACTCCAACCCAGGTGACAGAGTGAGACTCTATCCAAAAAAAAAAAAAAAAAAAAAAGGTGCTTTTGTGGTACAATTTAAGGAACATCAAAAAGCATCCATACATATCCCTCATTAGATATTAATAATGCCTAGAAGTCACATTATTTGAGTCTTTCCTCTTGTTTAAGATATTGACTTCCAAAATCATCAATAGGAATGTCTGAGAAACTAGTTTATGTGACTAGCATTGTTCACTAAACAGTGGACTAAAGAGAAGTGAAAATAGAGAAGTATTTTTTTTTTTTTTTTTTGTAGGAGAAGGGATTGGGAAGTTCTGACACATGGTGTACCATTGGCATGAAAAAACCTGGAATGGAGAAATGGTCTGAGAAGTAAGGAAAAGCATAAAGCAGAATGGGACACTGAAAAGAAGAAAGAAAGGATCGTGAAGCAAAAGCTACTCATTGTACTTTGGCTTAAAACCTACCTCTCCTAGAAGTTTTTGATAGGACTTAGCTCACCAATCTTTGCAATAGCCCAGAAGTGGAAGTTAATAGTTGTACAAAAGAAAATATATTAGAGAATATTAAAGATAATTTAATTTTAGTTCAAAGATTAATATATCAAATTTTCTTTTAGTTTTGTGGCCAAGGATATAAAATAACTCTCCAACACAGAGCTTGTTAGTATTTGATTCAGGTCGAGACCCCAAGGCCCATTGTTTTTGGCCTTTTGTTCTCTCTTCGTCTTTTCCTCACTTTTTATTTTTCTAGTTATGGGCATTATAGGTGAAGACTGGCCTGCCTATAGTCACAGCACAAACCAAAGAGGCAACATTAAATCTCTGCCAAGAATTCGAAATTCATGCTCATACTCTCAGGTGTTTCCAAACCTCTCTAAGCATGCTGTAGTAAAGTTTGCATAGAAATATAGATATATGTTTCGATCTTCAGACTGATCTATTCTTATAGTATATATCATTGTTTTCCATAATCCTGTGCTGGCATAGCTATTACCCAAGAGATTGTAAAGATTGATGCAAAACCTGGAGCTCTTTCCATTTGAAGGATAAATACATGTTGCAAGACTGTCTTCTGGATTTAGTAATTGCCAAAGCCTGTGATTCTTGAGGTTGCGTGACACAGTACATACAATTTAGCATATTCTACATCTAAACTATGTAAAATAAGTAATCATATATGTTAATGAGAAGAATGGGAAATGGAACCAGGTATTAACAACTCAGATTCATTTTCTTCATGTCTAAGAGTAAGACTATCTGGGAATTACTCCCAATTTATTTATAGTTTAGTTTGTAAACATAGAATAATGAGATTCTAAAAGTGCAACTCCTTATTTTTACAAGCGAGAAAAATATAGATGCCAAAAGGTTAAATGACTCACTTAAGACCACACCAGAGAGTTTGTGGCAAAGCTACAATGGAATCTGAGCTCAAGGACTCAGTCCAGCGGTCAGAGATTCTACAAGGATTTGTACTGTTCCAATGGAAAAAAACCTAAGTCAGAGAACTATCTTGAAGAAATTAGTTTTTAATATTTCAAAAACAATGAAACAGAATATTCCATGATATGGTGTTCAAAATGTGTGTCTTTTATTGGATACCACGTTCATGTTCAGACATACAAACTCAGACACATAAAACATTCACTCAGGAACCTATTCTGAAAAAAGATTGAGTGAAATTTTCTGAATTGCTGCTATCTTGGCCACTGGTATCATCAAATATTTTTAATCTCTTCTGAGCACAACTCAGATATTCAACAGCTGGGAATAAATAAGCAATGTAAATCTCTATTTCTTGAAAACAGAAATGAAGTCTATACTTTCAGATAACTTAATAACCTCTAGCATCAGTAATAAATATCCAGCTTTCTGTATAAATTACATTGGGTCTTGGAATATTGTACTCAGCCCTGAATTATTTGTTTCATATATCGTATCTCTAGGTATACAAATTAAAAAGAAATGCTTTGGAATGTGATTAAATTATGATCGGAAGGAGGTATAGGCTGGCAATATAACTCTGTGACGTGTTCCTCTCTGTAGTTTCCTTCGTTGTTTGTTATAATTGCATTTAATTAAATAAATGCTCTAGAATTTCAGAATAAGACATGCATTCTCAGTGTCAAGAGGAACCAGCTAGCCACCCTGATGTGAAACAGTCTAACCTTGCCCTGTACAGTGAAGTTTCAACAATTGACGGTCACAAACTCTCATTAGTTGTTTCAGCCTTTGTAGAGAGCCAGGGTCAGAGACAAGCATGGCAAAGTTCAAACAGTTCTGTGTTTCTGGTTGAGCTGTGGTGCTTTGTTTATGTTGCACTAATGACTAGACCTGCTGCATGGCCAATCTGGTCTCGTCACCTGTCTTCAAGGCAGATATTGATCACCACAATCATTCTCAGTTCAGAACCGATCTTAATCAGGGTCCATTCTTTCATGACTATCTGTCAGCAGTGAGAAACATGTCATTACAGAGCCAAAGGTGATGAGTGGGTCTACTTCTCAGAAAGGTTTTGAAAAATAGGCATGAATTGTTATTGCAAAGTCAATAAACTTAGACACTGACTAAACTAAACTCTAATGTTCTGGGAGAAACTGGTGAAGATTATTTGGGCAGCACATTCATTATCAGTTCAACACTTTATTTTAATCAAATGCATTCTGCAAACATCTAATATCTGATATGCAAAACAATAACTTTATATCTGCCTGTACATATACCCATGCATAAAAGGAAAACATCCACAGCAAAAGATGCATCACATCATATTTGTGCAAATCACTGTCTCCTGGAGTCACATATTTCATTATATAAAAATCTCATTATGAATTTTGCTTGAATCACTACATTCTTGGCTTTTTCTTAGCAAAACAATATTAAGTTCAACCTAATATTTTAGACAATATATGAAAGATGTTTGAGATAAAATTAAATCTATGCCATATATGTATATACATATAAGTTGAATTGAATATAAGTTGGTCTTGTGTTTTTTACTGTAGATTATTGATAGGGTTCATAATAATTCAGAAGGCTGTAAGTTAAAATGTCAGAGCTTTTAGTTTTGTAGGTAGATGGCAAGACAGATAGATAATCTTGCATGGTACAATGTACATGTTCACATTTCAAGTTTGTAACATGGCAGTAACAGCCCATGGCTTCATTCTGATATTTGGCACTGTCTGAGCATGTCAGGCACACTGAAGGAACAATCTTGGCTGATGGTCATTTGCATGAGGCTCTAGAAGTCTCTTAGACAAACACATATGGGGAAAGGAGGAATAAAACAAAACCAAATGCTATTCATTGCTTGCCTTGTCCCCTGGATACCTCACGGTGTTAGGAATACATGCAGTTTGAGAAAATAATTAAATGATCTTTTTCTGATCTTTGTATTACATTGGGGCACAAATGTGTACTATTTTGAGGACCCCTCTAACACAGAGTTACAAAAAGGGACACTCTTCTTTCCTAGTACAATCATAGATCACCTTTTGGTTTTGATACCTTATGTTACAGCTTCATAAGACAAGGTGGGATGTCCAGTGGCAGATGGCATAACAATAATCATTTCACTATTCACAATTCCTTTCATAGGACAGGAATTTGGGGAATAAAAAAAACAGATGAGGAACAGAGGAGACTCATGTGTTCCAGTTTGACCACCAATTTCCCAAATCATTAACCATTTGAACTTGGATTATACATTGCCAATAAGAAAGTTAAGCATCCTTAGTACTTCTTTTATTATAAGGTGTTCACATTCCCCACCAGTGTTGACTGAGATTTAGGATGGTTATGTATGCAACAGACTGACTAGCAATAGCACTATAATAGCTTTTAATGGTCTTTCAGTATGACTTTTTGATTCCAACGGATATGGCAAAAAGCCTATATTATGCTGCAATTCGATAAGCATTATATAATATTAATGGTTAACAATGTGGTCTTTTATTTATAATTGTATTTTCAACTTTTGTTTTAGGTTCAGGGGTACATGTACTGGTTTGTTATATAGGAAAATTGCATGTCAGAGGAGTTTGGTGTACAAGTTATTTTATCACCCAGATAATAAGCATAGTACCTGCTAGGTAGTTTTTAATTCTCCTCCCAATCTCCCCTCCTCAAGTAGGCCCCAGTGTCTGTTGTTCCCTTTTTTGTGTCCAAATCAACTCAAAGTTAACTTCCACTTATAAGTGAAAACATGTGGTATTTGGTTTTCTGTTCCTGAATTACTTTACTTAGGATAATGGCCTCCAGCTCCATCAATGTTGCTGCAAAGGATGTAATCTCATTCTTTTTTAGGACTGCATAGTACTCCATAGTGGATATGTACCATATTTAATATATCCAGTCTGCCATTAATGTGCACTTAGGTTTATGCCATATCTTCGCTATTGTGAATACTGGTATGATAAACATATGCATTAATGTGTCTTCATGGCAGAACAATTATTTATATTCCTTTGGGTATGTACTCAATAATGGGATTGCTTGGTTAAATGGTAATTCTGTTTTAAGTTCTTTGAGAAGTCCCCAAACTGCTTTCCACAATGGCTGACCTAGTTTATATTCCCACCAGTAGTGCACAAGCCTAAATGTTCCCTTTTTTTCACAACCTGGCAAGTATCTGATATTTTTTCACTTGTTAGTTATAGCCATTCTTTCTGACTGATGTGAGATGATATATCATTGTGGTTTTGACTGGCATTTCTCTAATAATTCGTTATGTTGAATATTTTTTCTTATGGTTGTTGGCCACATGAATGTCTGCTCTTGAAAAGTGTCAGTTTATGTCCTTTGCCCAATTTTTAATAGGTTGTTTTATTTTTTGCTTGTATATTTAACTTCTTTTTATAGATAATGGAAATTAGACTTTTGTTGGATACATAGTTTGTGAATAAAGTCTCTTATTTTGTATACTGTTTAATCTACTGGTAATTTCTTTGGCTGTGCAGAAGCTCTTTAGTTTAATTAGGTCCTATTTGTCAATTTCTTTTTGTTGCAATTGCTTTTGGCATCTTTGTCATGAAGCGTTTGCCAGGTCCTATGTCCAGAATAGTATTTCCTAGATTTTCTTCTAGGGTTTTTACAGTTCTTCATTTTAAATTTAAGTCTTTAATCCATCTTGAGTTAATTTTTGTATGTGGTTTAAGGAAGGAGTCCAGTTTTAATCTTCTCCATATGGCTAGCCAGTTATCTCAGAATCATTTATTGAACAAGGAGTCCTTTCCTTATAGCTCGTTTTGTCAATTTTGTCAAAGATCAGATGGCTGTAGGTGTGTGGCATTATTTTTGGGCTCTCTATTCTGTTTCATTGGTCTATGTGTCTACTTTTGTACTAGTACCATACTACTTCATTTACGGTAGCCATGTAGTATAATTTAAAGTTGGTTAGTGTGATGTCTCCAGCTTTTTGCTTTCTTCTTCAGACTACCTTGGCTATTTGAACTCTTTTTTGGATCCATATGAATTTTAAAATAGTGTTTTCTAATTCTGGGAAGAATGTCATCAGTAATTGGATAGGAATAGCATTTAATCTGTTAATTGCTTTGGGCAGTCTGGCCATTTTGACAATATTGATTATTTTTATCCATGAGCATGGAGTATTTTTCCATGTGTTTGAGTTATCTCTGATATGTCTGAGCAGTGTTTTGTTTTCTCATTGTAGAGCTCTTTCACTTCCTTGGTTAGCTATACTCCTAAGTACTTTATTCTTTTTGTAGCTATTGTGAATGGGATTGCATTCTTGATTTGACTCTCAGCTTGGATGTTGTTCACGTGTAGGAATGCTAGTGATTATTGTACATTGATTTTGTATCATGAAACTTTGCTGAAGTTGTTTGTCATATCAAGGAACTTTGGGGCAGAGACCATGGGGTTTTCTTGATATAGAATCATATCGTCTGCAAACAGGCATAGTTTGAGTTCTCTTCCTATTTGGATGCCTTTTATTTCTTTCTCTTGCCTTATTGTTCTGGCTAGAACTTCCAGTACTATGTAAAATAATGGTAGTGAGAGATGACTTTCTTGTCTTGTTCCAGTTTTCAAGAGGAATGCTTCCAGCTTTTGCACATTCAGTATGATGTCACCTGTGGGTTTTTCATAAAGTGCTCTCATTATTTTGAAATATGTTCCTTCAATGCCTATTTTTCAGAGTTTTTAACATGAAGGGATGTTGAATTTTACTGGAAGACTTTTCTGTATCTATTGAGATGATCATGTGATTTTTTTTGTCTGTAGTTCTGCTTATGTAGTGAATAACATTGGCTTGCATTATGATGAACAAACCTTGCCTCCTGGGGATAAAGCCTACTCGGTCATGGTGTATGAGCTTTCTGATGTGCTGTTGGATTTGGATTGCTTGTATTTTTTCTTTTTTGTTTTGTTTTGTTTTGTTTTTTTGAGATGGAGTCTTGCTCTGTCATCCAGGCTGGAGTGCAGTGGTGCAATCTCAGCTCACTGCAACCTTTGCCTCTCAGGTTCAATTGATTCTCCTGCCTCAGCCTCCCAAGTAGCTAGGATTATAGGTATGTGCCACCACAACCAGCTAATTTTTGTATTTTCAATAGAGACAGGGTTTCACCACATTGGCCAGGCTGGTCTCGAACTCCTGACCCTCGGGTGATCAACTGGCCTCAGCCTCCCAGAGTGCTGGGATTACAGGCATGAGCCACAATGCCTGGCCAGGATTGCTTGTATTTTCTTGAGTATTTTTGCATTCTTGTTCATCAAAGATATTGCCTTGAATTTTTGTTTCTTTGTTGTGTTTCTGCCAGGTTTTGGTATCAGGATGATGCTGGCCTTACTGAATGAGTTAGGAAAGAGTTCTTTCTCTTCGATTTTTTGGAATAGTTACAGTAGGAATGGTACCAGCTTTTCTTTATACATCTGCTAGGAGTTGGCTGTGAATCTTCCTGTTGGGTTTTTTCTGGTTGGTAGGCTTTTCTTTTTTTTTTTCTTTTTTTGAGATGGAGTCTCCCTGTGTCCCCCAGGCTGGAGTGCAGTGGCACGATCTTGGCTCACTGCAACCTCTGCTTCCTGGGTTCAAGCAATTCTCCTGCCTCAGCCTCCTGAGTAGCTGGGATTATGGGTATGCATCACCACGCCTGGCCAATTTTTTTTTTTTTTTTTTTGTATTTTTGGTGGAGTCGGGGTTTTGCCATATTGGACAGGCTGGTCTCAAACTCTTGACCTTGTGATCCACCCACCTCAGCCTCCCAAAGTGCTGGGATTACAGGTACCTGCCACCATGCCCAGCTAACTTTTGTATTTTTAGTAGAGACAGGGTTTCACCATGTTGGCCAGGCTGGTCTTGAGCTCCAGACCTCAAGTGATCTGTCTGCCTCTGTCCCCCAAAGGGATTACAGGTGTGAGATATTGTGCCCAGCAGGTAGGCTTTTAAAAAAAATTTTTTGAGAGACAGAGTCTCATACTTTCATGTAGGCTGGAGTGCAGTGACATGATCTTGGCCCATTGCAACCTCTGCTTCCCAGGCTTAAGTGATCATACCACCTCAGCCTCCAGAGTAACTGGGACTACAGGCATGTGCTACCATGTCTGGCTAGTTTTTGTATTTTTTATAGAGACGGGGCTTTGCCCTGTTGCCCACACTACTGTCAAAGTACAAGGTTCTAGTGATCCACCTGCCTCAGCCTTCAAAGATCTGGGATTGCAGGCATGAGTCACCGAGCCCGACCTGGCAAGCTTTTTAATACTTACTTAATTTTGGAAACCATTATTGGTCTGTTCAGGGATTCAGTCTCTTTCTGATTCCATCTTGGGAGGTTGTACGTTTCCAGGAATTTATCCATTTCTTCTAGGTTTTCTAGCTTGTGTGCATAGAGATGTTCATAATAGTCTCTGAGGATTTTTTTTTTTTTTTTTTTTTTTTTGTATTTCTGTGGGGTCAGTGGTAACATCCCTTCATCATTTCTGTTCTGATTGTGTTTACTTGGATCTTGTCTCTTAGTCTAGCTCGAGGTCTATGTATCTTATTGTTTCACAAAAACAGCTTCTGGATTCATTGATTTTTTTTGTGTGTGTGTGGTTTTTTAAATCACAGTTTTCTTTAAATCAGCTCTAATTTTGGTTATTTCTTGTCTTCTAGCTTTGGGGTTAGTTTGCTCTTATTTCTCTACTTTCTCTAGATGTGATGCTAGATTGTTAATTTGAGATCTTTCTATAATAACTTCTTGATGGGGGTGTTTAGTGATATAAACTTCCCACTTAACACTGCTTTCACTATGTCTCAGATTCTGGTATGTTGTAACTTTTTTCTCTTTCGCTTCAAAGAATATCTTGATTTCTGCCTTAATTTCATTATTTACCCAGGAATCATTCAGGAGCAGATTGTTTAGTTTAATTCAATGTTTTGAGTGATTTTCTTAGCATTGATTTCTATTTTTAGTGCATTGTGGATGAACAGTGTGGTTGGTATGATTTTGTTTGTTTGTTTTTTTAATCTGCTGAGGGTTGTTATATGCCCGATTGTGTAGTTTAGTTTAGAATGTGTGCCATGTGCAGGTGAGAATGTATATTCTGTTGTTTTGGGCTGGAGAGTTCTGTAGATGTCTATTAAGTCTATTTTGTCAAGTGTTGAGTTAAGGTCCTGAATATTTTGTTAGTTTTCTTCCTCAACGATCTAGCTAATACTGTCACTGGGATTTTAAAGGATCCAATGATTACTGTGTGGTTATCTAAATCTTTTCATAGGTCTCTAAGAAGTCACTTTCTGTATCCGGGTCCTCCTGTGTTGAGTGTGTATATATTCAGGATTGTTAGATCATCTTGTTCAATTGAGCCCTTTTCCATTTTGTAACGTCTTCGTCTTTTTTGAACTTTGTTAAAGTCTGTTTTGTCTGATTTAGAATAGCAATCCCTGCTTTGATCTGTTTTCCATTTTCTTGTTAGATTTTTCTCCATCCCTTTACTTTGAGCCTATGAATGTCACTACATGTAAGATGGGTCTTTTAAGACAGCATACCTTTGGGTTTTGCTTCTTTATCCAATTTGCCACTCTGTGCCTTTTAAATGGGGGCATTTAGCTCACTTACATTCAAGGTTGATATTGATATGTGTGGATTTGATCCTGCCATCATATTGTAAGCTGGTTATAATGCACACTTGTTTGTACGGTTGTTGTATAGTGTGACTGGTCTATGCACTTAAATATGTTTTTGTAGTGGCTGGTAACAGTCTTTCCTCTTTCCATATTCAGTGCTGCCTTCAGGACCTCTTGTAAGCCAGGTCTGGTGGTAATGAATTCTCTTAGCATGGGCTTCTCTGAAAAGGATCTTATTTCTCCTTTGCTTATAAAGCTTAGTTTGGCCGGGTATGAAATTCTTTGTTGAAAATTCTTTTCTTTAAAAATGTTAAAGAATTCGGACCCCAAATGTCTTCTGGCTTGCAGGGCTTCTGCTGACAAGTGTGCTGTCAGCTTGAGGAGGTTCCCTTTGTAGGTGACCTGCCCCTTCTCTCTAGCTGCCTTTAATATTTTGTCTTTCATTTCAGCCTTAGAGAATCTGACTACTATGTGTCTTGGGGATGGTCTTCTTGTGAAGTATTTCTCAGGGGTTTTCTACATTTCCTGAATGTAAATGTTGGCCTCTCTAGCAAGGTTAGGGAAATTTTCATAGATGACATCCTGAAATATGTTTTCCAAGTTTCTTGGTTTGTCTCCCTCTATCTCAGGCACACAAATGAGTCATAGTTTGTGTCTCTTTACATAATCCTGTATTTCTTGGAGGTTTTGTTCATTCTTCTTTATTGTTTTTTCCCTTTAATTTTCTTTAACTGAGTTATTTCAGAGAGTCAGTCTTCAAGCTGTGAGATTCTTTCCTCAGGCTGGTCAATTCTGCTGTTAATACTTGCTATTGCACTATGAAATTCTTGTAGAGCATTTGTTAGCTCTATGAGATCGGCTTGATTCTTTTTTATAAAGGCCATTTTGTCTAACAGCTCCTGTATCATTTGACTGTGATCCTTAGATTCCCTGGATTGGCTTTCAACTTTCTGTTATATGTTGATGATCTTCATTCCTATCCATATTCTGATTCTGTTTCTGTCATTTCAGCCATCTCAGCTTGTTAGGAACCATGGCTGGAGAACTAATGCAGTTGTTTGGAGGCAAGAAGTCATTCTAGCTTTTTGAGTTGCTGAACCAGTTACAAGAACAAGTTGCTTGCACTGGTTGTTTCCAACCTTTGTGGGCTGATGTTCCTTGAATCCTTGAAGTTGCTGACCTCTGGATGATTTTTTTTTTTTTTATCCTATTTGATGTCCTTGAGGTCATGATTCCCTGTTTGCTGTTGTTTCTTGTGAATATACATGTAGGTCTTTGCATTGAAGGATTGGTTATTTAGTCTTTTCTTTCTGGCTTGTTTTGGTTTTTATTATGTTTACTTACAAATTCTTTATAACTTATCTGTTGATTTTCTTTATTTCTTTCCTTTATTTCCCACTAGGTTGCTGCCTCATTTTTGACACTATGTGGCACCTTAATCCCAGGTTTGCTTCAGTTCTAACAAACAATCAGATAACTACCCATCTTGAATGGGGTGGAAGGAGGATCCAAAAGGGGGATACTTCTGTGGTGTGGGAAGCCTGGCTAAGGATTTTTTGTCAGGGGACCTGTGAACCAATCTGCATAGTGATGCTGAAGAGCTATTCTGACATGGCATCTGTTTTGTTATAGAACAGAGTTTCCAGGGATGTGGATGGTAGTCCTGCCTCCCTCCTTTGTCTTTTGCTCTCAGACGTCTTTCACCTTTTAGGTGCTCCCAATGCTCCCTATGAGTTAAGGCAGATACAGTTCCACAGCAAGGGAATGCAAGATGGTGAAGAAGCTGATTGTCTACCTCATCTAAGTTTTCCAGTATGGAAACTGTGATTTGGAGGGATATCTTATACATGCTCGGTGCTGGGTAGATTGAGGAAAGGGGAATTGCAGCTATGGAAGTCTGATTCTCTGACCATCTGCTTGGACATTTTTGTGACTCTGTGACCCTGGAAATTGTCTCATCCTCATATTTGAGTTCAGGGATAGTGTTGGTGATAATTTTTATGCTGTATATTTGTTTTTGGTTTTCTGTGGGGAAGAGTAAATTCAGCTTGCTTCTATGCCACCATTTTGGAACCAGAGTCCCTCTTTTAAATAATAATTTAGTCTTCGGAGTCAAAGACCCTGGGATTATAATTAAGCTTTTAAACTTATTAGTTATATGATCTTCGGCAAGTTAACTAATCCTTCTACTGCTTGGTTTCATTAATGTAAAATGTTTATTAAGAACACTTCTATATTTAGAGCTGTTGTAGAGTTGAATCATTAATATTGTAAAGTGATTTAAATAGTACTTGATATACAGAAACATCTTAATAAATATTAATTCTCAATATCATGGAAAGAGAAAATGAAAACATGAGAATAGATGTCTGAACATTATGCTGACCAAGGAATGCTGGTTTGTATGGAAACTTGATGTTTAGCATTTTTGGAACTGTCGAACTATTTTCCAAAGTGGACACTTTTTACATTTCCACAATTAGTGTTTGAGGGTTCCTATTTCTTCACGTTGCCACTAATGTTTATTATTGCCTGTTTTTCTTAATATAGCCATACTAATAGGCATAAAATTGTATCTCATTGTGGTTTCGATTGGCATTTTCCTAATTACTAATTGTTTTGAGCATTTTTTTATGTGCTTATTAGTCATCTGTGTAGCATCTTAGAAGAAATTTCTATTGAAATTCTCTATTTATTTTTAATTGGGTTATTTATCTTTTTACATATTCAGGTTATTAGATCCTTATAAAATTTATGATATGTATATATTTTCTATATTTTTTGCCTTTATAATTTTTGATAGTGCCTTTGAAGTACAAACATTTAATTTTGATTATATCCAACTTATTTTTCTTTGGTTGATTATACTTTAGATGTCATATGTGAGAAATTATTACCTAATTATATGGTCTGAAACTTAATCACAAACATTAATAGTTAAGTGATATTGTTTATTCTAATTGTATTTGATTATATTTCCAGATCTAGGACTAAATAAGGAAATTCATATTGCAATCTTCAGTAATGATAATAAAACTTGTTATTTTTTAAAAAACAAATTATTACCTAATCCAACATCACAAAGATATATACCTATGTTTTCTTCTAAGAGTTTAACAGTTTTATCTTTTCCATTTATGTCTTTGATCCATTATAAGCTAATTTTTGGACATGGTATGAAACAGTAGTTTGACTTCATTGTTTCACATGTGGCTACCCACTTATCTTTGTACCATTTACTTAAAAGGCTATTCCTTCCTCTTGAATTGTCTCGGCACAATTGTCAAAAATCTATTGAGCATAAACATATGACCTCATTTCTAGACTCTCAATTCTATTCCATTGATCTATTTTTCTACTATCACGTAAGTGCCTCATGATCTTGATTAGTGTAGCTTTGTAGTAAGTTTTGAAATCAGGAAGTATAAGTCCTTTGACTTTGTTCATATTTTTTAAGATTGTTTTGGCTATTCTGAGTCACTTGCATTTCCTTATGAATTTTAGATTCAGCTTATCAATTTCTAAAAAAAAAGTCAAGAGGGATTTTGATAGGGTTTTTTTGAAAAATGTTGATCAATTTGGAGAGTACTAAATCTTAATAACATTGATTTTTTTAACTCATGAATATAGATGTCTTTTCATTTATTGGGTCTTATTTATTTTTTTAAATTATATTTTATAATTTTTAGTGTATAAATTTTAAATTAAAAATTATTCCTAAATATTTTATTTTTGATGCTATTATAAATAGAATGGTTATTATAATTTTATTTTGGGTTGTTTATTGCTAGTGTATAGAAATACAACGGAGTGTTAAATATAATCTTGTATCCCAATACCTTGCTGAATTTGTTTATTAGATTTAATAACTTCTTTGGTAGATACCTTAAGATTTTCCATATTCAAGATCAAGTAAACTGCAAGTAGAGATAATTTTACTTCTTTTTCAATCTAGATGCCCTTTATTTATTTTTCTTGACCATTTTCCCTAGCTGGAAACTCCATTACAATGTTGACTAGAAGAATCAGGAGTGGACACCTTTGTCTTGTTCTTCATCTTAGTGTGAACAGTTTTGGTTTTCTATGTCTTTTGAGCTCATCATGTGGCTTTTGACCTTTATCCATTTAATAAAGCATATTATATCGATTGATTTTTATATGTTGAACAAGTCTTGCTCTCTATGGATAAATCTCACTTGGTCTTGTTTCTTTTTTATATATTGTTGGGTTCAGTTTGTTTTGTCAATAATTTTTGAAGCTGTACTCATAAGGGATAACAGTCTATAATATTCTTGGGATCTTATTCTCTGATTTTGCAATCAATATAATACTGGTCTTATAAAGTGACTCGGAAAGTATTTCCTGCACTTCTACTTTTGTCATTGTTGTAGTAGCTAGAAGAGTTTGCAAAGGATTGACATTAAATATTCTTTAAACATTTGGTAGATTTCATCCATGAAACATCTGTTCCTGGGCTTTTTTGTGTTTTGATTATTAAATAAATATTTTTACATGCTATAAATCCATTTACATAATCTATTTCTTCTTGAATCAGTTTTAGTAGTTTGCATCTTTTTTAGAAATTTTAGAAAGTTTTAGAAACTTATGCAAATTTATTGACATACATTGTTTATCATATTTTCTTATGATTATTTTTATTTCTACAATTTAGTAATGTCTCCTCTGTCCTTGATTTTAGTAATATGAGTCTTTATTCTTTCATCTTAGTTGGTCTAAAGATTTGTTAATTTTGTTGATCTTTTCAAAGAACCAACCCCTTTGTTTTGACTAGTTTTTAAAATTGTTTTTATATTCTTACTCTCATTTAATTTCATTCTGATCTTTATTATTTCCAGAATTTTGTTTTCTTTGCATTTAGTTTGCCCTTATTTTTCTAGTTTCTTAGGGTGGGATGTTAGGCTTTTGAGTTAAGATTTTTCTTATTTCTTTTAATATAGGTGTTTAAAATGATAATGTTTTTTCTATGCATCGTTTACCTGTATTACATAAATTAATATATTTTATGTTTTTGTTTTCATTTATCTCAAAATATTTCCTAATTTCCCTTGTGATTTATTCTTTGACTCATTGGTTATTTAATTGTGTGTTGCTTAATTTACATATTTCTATTTCTTATTGACATTTAGTTTTATTTCAGGGTTCTTGGAGAACATACTTTGTATGATTTTAATATTTTAAATTTTCTTGAGATATGTTTTATGGCCTAACATATGATCTATTCTGGAGAATGTAACATCAGCACTTGAGAAGAATGTATACTCTCCTGTTGTTGAGTGTAGTGTTTCATAGTTATTTGTTAGTTCTAGTTGTTTTATAGTATTATTCATATCTTTTATTGTCTCATTGATTTTCCTGCTAGTTTTTCTATTATTCAAAGTGAAGTACTGTAGTCTAGAAGTACTTATTATAGAATTCTCTATTTCTCTATTCAGTTCTTTCAGCTCATATTTCATGTGTTTTCAGCCTCCATTATCAGTTTCCTATGTGTTTATAGTCATTATATCTTCTTAATGGATTCGTCATTTTATTATTATAAAATATTCTTCTTGTCTCTATAAAAATTTTTGTTTTAAAATCTATTTTGTCTCATATTAATGTAGTCATTCCAGCATGTTTTTGTTACTGTTCATATGGCATATAATTTCCATCCTTTTACTTTCAATCTATTTGTGTCTTTGGATCTAAAGTGTCTCTAATGTAGATACCACATAGTTGGATGATTTTTAAAAAGTCTGTTTTCCCAGTCTGTACATTTTATGTGGAGTGTTCAATTCACTTACATTTATTATAATGACTTGCAAGGTAAGTCAAATGGCATGTCTGCCATTTTACTATTTGTTTTCTATATGGCTTATGTCTTTTTTGTTTCTTTGTTCTCTTACAATTTTTGCATGTCAAATAGATATAGCTCACTACTGATTTCCTTATCATTTATTTTACTACGTATTTTACAGTTATAATCTTAGTGATTGTTTTGCTCTGGGATTACAATTAATATCTTAATTTATAACAATCTAGTTTGGATTAAAACAAACATAAATTCAATAGTATAAAAAGCCTGTATACGTATCTTTCTGTTTTGTTCCCATTCTTTGGTGCTATTTTCATAAAAATCAGATCTTCATATATTGTGTGCACATCAAAACAGATTTTAATGGGTATTGTTTAAATTAGACAGGAGGAAAAACAGAGTTAAAAAAAATACCTTTATAATGTCTTTTATATTTACCTAGTAGGTATCTTTAATAGTTTTGTATTTCTTCATGTTAATTCTAATTATTGTTTGATATACTCTTCTTTTAACCTGAAAGACTCTCTTTAGTATTTCCTGTTGAGTTAGTATTCTATCAAAAATTTCTCTGTTATTGTCTGAGTATCTGATAATGTCTTAGTATTTACTTTTAAAGAATAATTTTCTGGATATAAAATTACTGGTTGATGATCTCTCTTTTAGCACCCTTGAATATATCATCCAATAGCCTGCTGGCCCTTATGGTATCTGATGAGAAATCAGCCACTGATCTTATTGTGGATTGCCTAAATAAAATGTGTCACTTCTCTTGCCACTTTTAAGGTTCTCTTTGTCTTTGGCAATTTGACTATAATGTATCCAGGTATGGATCTCTTTAAGCTTATCCTATCTGGAGTTGCTGAACCTATTGAATGTATAAATTGATGTTTTTTAAAATCAAATTTAGGAAGTTGTGGTGATTATTCCCTCAAATATTCATTACACTAGTTCACTCTCTCCTTCTGGGACTCTAATTATGCCTATGTTGCCATACCTAAGGTTTCCCACAGGTGTCTGAAGCTGTCTTCATTTTTCTTCATTCATTTTTTTCTTTCTTTTCCTCAGACTAGATAACCTTAATTGATCAATCTTTACGTTTGCTCACTCATTCTTCTACTATTTAAATCTTCTCTGAGCACCTCTAGGAAATTTTTAATAGAAATCATTAGACATTTGAACTCCAGGATTTTTATTTGGGTCTTTCTTCTGTCTTTATTTATATTATCTATTTGGTGAGGCATCATAATCACACATTTCTTTAGTTCCTTCAACATAGTTTTCATTAGTTCTTGAACATACTTAAATAGTTCATTTAAAATTTTTGTCTAGTATGTCTGGACTGCACAAAAATTTAGTCAATGAATTTTTAAAATGTCAATGTCTAGTCTTCATAAGGCAGAGTTACCATCGATACCTGCCCCCTACCTGTGTACTGGCTACACTTTCTTGTTTCTTTATATGTCTCATAATTTTTTATTGAAAATTATATATTTAAAATAATATAAAGGTAAATGCTGGAAGTCAGGTTCTCCTTACTTCCCCTTGTTCCCCCAGTGTGTGTTGATGTTGCTGTATGTTGTTTATTTGGTAACTTTTCTGAACTATTTCTGCTGTTTCTTTGTCATATGTAATCACTAAAGTCTTAATGATTCAATGGAAATTCTTTAAATGGCTGAAGCCAATAAGTCTCACTCTGCTGAAGTGTGTGTTGTCACATGTCTTTAATACCTAATCAGATATTATACAAGTCTGCATTACCCTTTACTTCCTGCTTACACAGAGACTAAAGTTTAGCTAGATGTGAGAGCTTGGATTCTTCTCTGGTCTGTCCTAATTGTGCATATGACCCTACACATGCACATGGCATTTTGATTCCCAGGAATATGCCATAGCTTTTCAAAGACCCCTACAGACAACTCATTTTCAAGATTTCTTCTTTTGAACTCTTTCATTAGCCTATTATTTGTCCATTTTTACTCAGTGCTTCAGACAGCTGCAATGTTAAATAATTTTCTGTGATTGTTTTTGACACACACACTGACAGAAAAGGCTTTGTACACTGGTGAATTATGAGTTAGGTTAAATAAGGAAAGTTTTGTGAATGGAGTCTTCCAAGGAATTATCAAATGAGTATAATGGCAATCTCTAGAAATGAGGCATTGAAAGAGCCCCAACCCTGTTCTGCTCCTTTCAGTGACTGGCAAGCTGCTGGGTTTCACTGTTATTGTAAGCTATTGGTTGCTTTACAGAGTTCTAAAAATGTTGATTTAGTTTACCAGTGTTCTCATTGCTTACATAGAGGAGAAAGTTTTGAAGGTCTTTGGTATTTGTTATGGCAGCCCTAGAAATCTAATATGGCATTATTATTATTATTATTTTCATCAGTTTGAGATACTCCTGGTTCTTGGCATGATGAGTTATTTTTAGTTGAAATCTGGACATTTTGTTGCTGTTGTTGTGTTATGAGACTCAAATCTTCTTTAAAGCTTCCGTTTTATCTGGCTTCCACTGCTGTTGCTCTACCAGAGGAAAGGGAAGTTCACCTCCACGTAGAGGTAGAGTTCTATGCCTGCCAATCAGCCTCTGTTGACACTTAGGAGGTACTTCTCTTCACTGAGTGTCCTGGCTCTCTTCTAACCCTCCACTGGTTGCTTTCTGAGGGTGTAAGCACATAATTACTGCTCCTCACATGGCCTCCATTGAGATCATGGGGAGGAATGGTCTCTTGACCACTAGGATTGGTGAGACCCTGTCTCTATGAGACACCTAAGAAGAGAGATAAGGGTCATCTTGTTGCTACCACATGAAGGAAGAAGTTCAGGCTCCCTGAGGGGTCTCCACTGACATTGCAGTGGTGGGCCCTTGTTACAATCTAGCAAGGATCAAGGTCTCAGATGTCTATTTTACTTTTCTGATACAATCCCACAACAAGGCAGGGGCAACATTTGGAGTGCGTCATTATAGTTTGGTGAAGGTGAAATTCTAGACTTCCCATTTGACCTTTCCTGGTGTGGGTGTGAGCAGGGCTACAGTTTTGTATTCTGTGCTGTTTGGCTAGAGTAGAGCAGTTTATTGTCTTGCTGGGCTACCCTTTTCTGGGCCTTTGGCTAGAGAGATTAGGCTTTTGTGCACGTCTCTTTTGATCTGTGCCTTTTGATGTTTCCTGGTTGCTGACTTCTTTACCTTCAAGTTGGGATATGTGAGACAAAAAAAAAAAATCCAGGTAATTTACCACGGAGTCACTTTTTAGGCCTTGAGTCCCTAGCCAGCCTTCCTTCTCTTCCTTATCTTTCAGAGTCCTCTCTGTTTGTTTTATCTAAAAACAAAGATTTTAGTGGGAGGAATGGGGAAAATATGCCTATGCCATCTTCCTAAAAGTGAAAGTTGGATATATTTTTCAGCATGACAACCACTTTAATTGTCGATGCAAGAAATTTAGAAATATCAAACTCGATTTTAACACTCTAGATATTAAAATTCTGTATCACACAACATACCCATGAAACGAACATGCACATGTACCCCAAATCTAAAATAAAATCTGAAATTATTTTAAAAAATGAAATATAAACAATTCTCATTACTCTTTATATTTTAAAAAAAGAAATCTGATTTGTTTGTTTTTGAGTTAGCGGCCATGTTGCCTCTTTAAAAAAAAAAAAAAAACAGATAAGTTGATTTTCTTTGCATTAAGAATTATTGCATATGAAATTACTATAAGAGCAATCAAAGCATTGTAGTTTGTGAGAGGTTCACTAAACTCCAACTAGTCACCAGTCCCTCACAACTACAATTTGTCAACAAAAGCAAACCTAAAGAGTCTCAGGTCTGAAGGTATTAGAAGTTAAAAGTTGGCTTAAAGCTATTACTAATAGCTAATCTTTGTTGTGGAATGCTTTTAACAGAAGAAGCATGGTCTTTTAGTGCAAACAGGATTGGGCACCAAAGAACCTGGAAAACTATCTGATGATGATAAAGTAAAAACAGAACTAATTCAAGAGTGTGAAGAACTGGACTTCATTCCTACCTTGGCTTTTAATCTGCCATGTAAACTTACTCAAATTAATTAAACTTCCCAAATCACTGCAACTGTGGCTGTTTAGAGCTGAATGAACTTATTCAGTAGACTAGTGAGAACTGATATTATTATTACTATTCTCTTTGTATTTACATTTTGGGAGATGCATCTTGATATACTAATCTTGAGGGAGGCCTAACCATCAGTGTTTTTGAAAGCCCCTTCTACAGCTGACTCTAATGTGTGCAGGGCTGAGACTCTTCAATCTAGACAAATATCTCCAGTTCTGACTCAAGATGTCATTCAACCTGAATGATTCAAGTGATCAGCCAGGTTTGGGTACCATTGATCTAGTAATTTTCAAAACAGCATTGGGGAAGAGGGCTAGTTTAGGAGAAATTTCTAACTCCTTTACCCTTCTCCTTACCCCTCAAGATGAACATTTTGAAAGTGTTCCCTAGTGATTCTGATTCCTGACTTGGACTTTCACACTCCCCATTCCACTGCCATTTTTGTCTCCTCTAACCTTCCAGTCCAGAGTTGTCTTGATGTAACTGTACTTTCAAAGCTTGAATGCTCTCTACAACATTGCTACCAGCTTCCGTTTGAACATCATCTATGACAAGAATCTCACTAGCTCTTGGGCAATTAATTCTGTCTCTTGAGATTCTCAATAAGGCAAAAGGTACAATAAGATACCTGAGTAAGGTAAGGTAATGAGGAGACAGGTTTCTGCTCACTGTAAAGAAGATTACGTGTGCTATTTTAAAAATAAGTCACAACTCAAGTTATAGTCACTTTGGAAAATCGCTAACTTTAAAAATAAATAATATATTTCACTTACTAAGTCTCTTTCCCTAAAAATTCCTGTGGAAATGTTACAATGTTCATTTTTTGAAAATAAAAATAAATTTTCTTAATTGTTACAGATGAGAAAGCCAAGTTATATGAAGATAAGTAAATTGACAGAGTCAGCTGGTACATGATCACGTGGGATTTGAATGATGGCAATTACCCTCACAGCCACACTCTGACATAAGGCTTCCATCAGTGAATAGGTTTATTTTGCTCCCCTCCCCACCACCACACACATACAACATGAAGTGGTGATGCTCTTTCAGTAATATGCCCGAAACATGTTTTCCAGATCAGTCCATATCTATGAAGAAATGTCTGATACATGAAAGGAGAAAAGGGACACTGTTGTGACCAATGCTGAAGAACAGGCTAGAGACAGAACGCCCAGAATCAGCCTGAAAATCATGTGATGGAAGACAGCATTAGCGAAGGCAATGTGCATTAACCCAGCTTGCTTTTCTCTTGGCTACTGTTTTCAGCTAAGTGTGAACTCAGGTCATTTCCTGCATTTAAAGGCAAAAACCTGTCACTCCCAAAAAGAGCTCTCTGTACTGACCGGTTCACTAATTCACTGCTGACTGGGCTTGTCTGGTAAGGGAACACATTAAATATTTAAACCTTGTCCTTCCTCAGATGCAGAGCAGCAAAGATGATTTTCCACGGAATTTAGCATTAAACTCAGGCAATTTGTACAGCTGTGCATATAAATGGCTTTTCACATAATCTCTAGAGGCTAGGGTCAATGTTCCTCGTACATTTTCATACTGTAGATGACATAACAACATCCTTCTATGTTCCCTCATAATTGAAAGGGGCTTAATAAAAGTGAGGAAGAGGCAATATGTACACAGCAACATCGATTTCTGCTGACAGTTGAGCGGGAGTTAATTGTAATTTTAATGTAATTTGTTCCATGGGTGATGTTGAGCCCTAGAATGTACCTAAATCCATTTTAAAAGAAATTGTGCATATGCATGTGTGTGTGTGTGTGTGTGCGCGTACCTGCATTATAATATTAGAATGACCCAATTATACAGTTGTCATGAAAACACCAAATATAACTTGCCCAGATGAATAATTATTTTTCACACAGATATATTTGTTTAAATACATGGAAGCTGGGCCTTTATTGCCAACACAGAATTGTGCCCGATTAGATTTCGGGGTGACATAAATGTTATGTTGCATAAAATAAATGCAAACTTTATTTGTCAGAGTAAGAGTACAACTCAGTCCTAATTGCTAAATTAAGCTTATCTGCATGAACTGTAGTTAATATTTATTCTGGGTGAAACAGTTTTTTATTAAGTTATTTTTTCATTTAGTAGAGCAAGAACATGCTAATAGTTTTGTTGATAATTCAAACATTTCCTGCTGTGGGTAAAAACAAATGTAAAACAGAAGAATGATGGTGTTCCCTGGCTCTGAAATTTGCTAATTGCAGAGCTATTCAATTATAGGTAATATCCTTTTATTGCTAATAAGATTACCGTGTGTCAACACAACTGCAATTCTGAAATGGAATTTGCCCAATTTGCCTTGTATGGAATTTAAAACTGTTCTGCATAAGAGGCTTTAGAAAATTAGCACTGAAATATGAATGACAAAGAGAAGAAATCAGTAAAATGTCTAATGTACTTTTTTTTCCCATGCAGATGCTTTTATTTTGGACAATTTCAAAATGGATATTTTGTCACCAAAAAAGAAAATAAATAAACAAAAGGCAGGAGTATGATCGAATATGTTGTCCTCTAAGTTAAAAATTATTTAAAAAGTTTATGATTTATTTAATACAATTTAGTATTTTCCAAATCTCCCTCCATGAGCCAGGATTTAATATTGTGTTGGGTACATAATAAGCAAAGAATGAATGTTAAGTTTATGAATCCGTAACACAGATAAAGAATCAAGAAGATAGCCAAGTCACCTGGCAGGGAGAAAAGAATCTGTAAATTGCGTATTCCTAAATTTTACTTCAGCACAATTAAATCAGACTCTTAGAATATAAAGTACAAGAATGTCCATGTTGTACTGATCCCCATGTGCTTCTTATACACCTGAAGTTTGAGAACTACTGGGTCGATGAGATCATTCCAATGCCTGAGTAATGGTGACAGTGCTTGTTTGGTGTCCCTAAGTCGTGGTCTTTGGCTACGAAGGCTGTAAAATGGCTTTGGATCTTCTCTTAAGGAAAAGACTAGTTATCCACTTCCTGCCAAACACATGTGAACAGCGGCCTCCAGAATGATGATTATCTTTAAATCAGATATTACTAATGATGCTAGCAGATACAGGTGCCAGGCTCCTCTGGATGTAGTAGGACCCTGTAAGAGTATACAAAAGAGACTCCTTGGGAAGTCTCTTTCTTAAAAAAGCTTTCTAAAAATGTGACCTATGAGCCGTGTGTGTCAGAATAATTTAGGAAGGTATTAACAGTATATGTTCTGGAGTCTCATGCCAGACCTGTTCAATCAAAATCACAGAGAATGGATCCAGAAATCTGTATGTCTTAACATGTCATATCAAAACTACACCCTTACCTCCCCCCACCAAAAAAAATTGTGTCACTGGCATTTGGTGATCTTAGGAGAGAACTTTCTTCACTTTTCCCTGGATTTAGGACTAACCAAGGTGAGCAATTACCTCAATTTGCCTGACTTTTCCAAGTTTAACGCTGAAAGTCTCACGTCCTAGGAAACTCCTCAGTCCTAGGCTAATCAGAACAGTTGGTCCCCTAACATCTAATTTCACATCTTGTTCTACCATATACTAACTACAGTGCTTTGAGCATGGCACTAAACCATTTTAAGATCCAATTTCCTCATCTGTAAAATGGCTATAATAACCATTTCACAGAGATATTGTGTGGATTAAATGAAATTAGATGTGATTAAATATATGAAGCACCTAGCAAGCAGACATTCCGTAAATGTTATTTCCTTTTTCTACCATTGGAAAAGTCATATTCTCAAGCCAAGGGGAGGATCATGTTACACACAACAAGATGGTGGATGCCATTTAATTTATTTCATCTTAAAAAAAAAGAGAGAAAGCAAGATACTCTTTTGTCAGTAAATAACAGGTTGTCATACGCTATTTTCAGGCAGATTTGTTTTTGATTTTTTTTCTTCAATTTGCAAATATGCAAATCAAGAGTCATGATTTACTTCATTTCCATGAAAAATTAATTAACTATAAAATTCTGGATATAAGCAAAAAAGAAGGAAAAAAGATGAGTTCAAAATACAGAGTCCTAAGTCCTAGAATTTAGACAAGATATTTGGAGTCATATAAATCAAAGCAGGTATTTCTTCTACAATTTGAGTAGATATACGGACAAAGCCCTCAGGCCAGGCTATGTTCCTACCACTGGCTTTATTTTATTTTAAGATGGAGTTTCACTCTTGTTGCCCAGGCTGGAGTGCAGGGTGCAATCTTGGCTCACTGCAACCTCTGCCTCCCAAGTTCAAGCAATTCTCCTGCCTCAGCCTCCCAAGTAGCTGGGATTACAGGCATGCACCACCACACCTGACTAATTTTCTGTTTTTAGTGGAGACACAGTTTTACCTTGTTGGCCAGAAATGTTGGCCAGACTAGTTTTGAACCTCTGACCTCAGGTGATCCACCTGCCTTGGCCTCCCAAAGTGCTGGGATTATAAGCGTGCCTGGCCTTGCTTTAATAAGCTATATGCATTTAGATATGTCTCAATTTTTCTGGACCTTAGATTTCACTTATAGAATGGAGGTTGGAATAGTATATTGAATTGGTATCTAAAATTATTTCAAGTTTTATGATTCTCTTCCAGATAAATTATTTTGCTTTGATTTGAATTCTCTTAGTAAAAGGGAGCTGGCTACTTTTGGGCAATTGATATCATAGTAGAAAGATTAATTTTAGATTGTTCTTTATTTTGGATCAAAATCTTCTTTCTATAACTTCTTCCTGCTAATCTTAAATCTCTCTTAGAAAAACTCAGAATAACTCTATTTTCTTTTTCATGGGCTTGTTCTTCAACTATTTGAAATGGATGACCACATTAAGCCTTGGCAAATCATATTTCTAGCTCTGCCAGAAGTGGTATTGACATGGCCATGTTTAACCATGATGGGCTTGATTGAAGCTCTGAGGACTTCTCAGGCCAGGTGAGACTGTCCTAACCAAGCATCAAAGTTGATAATTGAATGAAAAGGTTCACCCTTACTTATTAGTTAGCTTATAATACGAGGGTCAGAATTTAAAGATAAGAGTGAATTAGAAGAAGATTAAATCAGCAGGAGCTCAATCATGGAAAGACTTTGGAACAGGTAAATTTGGTGAGGAGGTGTCTGGGTAAAGGCTGAGAAACAGGTGTTTAATTGATGGCAATATCCTGAGTTGTAGTTGAGAGGATAGAGGACTTAAATCTAGATTAGAGAAATCATTCATTTCTTCAGTCATTAATTCACCAAATATTTGAGTACTCACTATGTGCCAGGCATGATTTGGGCCCTGGGATATTTCAGTGAGCCAAGATAAGCCTAGCTCTTGTCCAACATGGTACAGGGTACCAAACTGACCACCTGTCAAATGCCTCCTATTAGTACATTAACAATCTGAGATTCCCTGTGCACGTTAAAACATACAGATTTCTGGATCCATTCTCGGTGTGGTTGGATGGGTTTGACAAAGGACCCAGGAGCATAGGAGTATACGCTTTTTAATAACCTTCCTAGATTATTCTGAAACATAAGGCCCACAGGTTACATTTTTATTAAAATCATTGTAAAAGGAGAGATCAGATTTCCCAAGCAATTTGTCCTTTATATGCTTAAAGGGTCCTAAGATATCCTGAAGGGTCCAGACGCCTATATCTGTGGAAGTAGTACTTTCTACTTATCGATACATGGCTTGTTCAAGGCACTGACGACCTGTTTCTCATTCTACATGTCCTGACAACTTCCTGATTTCCACCGCATGTTAGGGATCTGGAGATTGACTCTCACTTACCGATGTTATTCTTTAAGAATAAAGCCCAGAATTATCCTTGGTGTCCTGGATACATTACATCAGCCAGTGGGTATATTCACTTTGGCAGGGCAGTGAATTTTTATTGACACAATCAAAGAATACATTGTTTGTCTTCTTTAGTGGAGTCATGTTTTCAGCTTTTATTGATCTGATAGTCAGTTAGAACCTTCACATCTTTCATATATTTCTCAACTGAAATTGTGTCATCCAATCACCTCTGTGCTTTTGCAAGTCAGCTTCTTTACTCAGGGGCAAAACTGAATCTCAGTCTCTAGTGATTAGATGTTTTGCTGCGTTGACGCTTCCCCCAAGGGCCATGAACAGCCGCTTTAGGGTATTCAATCCCTTTTCTGATTTCTAGAATTAATCCACTGTGCTTCTATCCTTGGATATCAACAGAAATCCAAGTTTCAATACCATAAAGCATAATACAAATGATTATCCCGCTACAATTGTTTACATTTACTGATCAGATCTTAACTCCCAACCCTCCACCTTTTTCAAATCCTTCAGTACCTTTTGGAATCACTGTCACAAGCATACTCCATTCTGTTCTAAACCCCTTCTTTGAATGATCACTTTATGTTCTTGCTTAACTGAAATGTGGCTGCACTGAAAATACATCTCTATAACACATTGAATGGAGACTGTTTTTTCTTCTACACTCCCTATAACTCAAGTGTCTTTTCTATTCTGTATCCCCACTTGAGAACCATTTCTTTCCCTTCTCCTTTAAAACACTAGCTTTTTGTCAGGTTCAACCATCAGACTTTTTAAGCTCCCACTTCCATTACTGCCATCTATAGACACTGTCTTTACCTCCTCCTCTCATAGGATGCCTAGCTCTTGTCTCTCTTTCCACTGGTATAACTTTTTTAAGATTTCCTCATGCATATTGATGATACATACACCTCCTACATTCTTAGAACCTTTAAATAATTGTTTTCAACATTTTCCTCCTGTCTCTCTTGATCATCCAGGAATGATCTTGTCATTACCTATAACTATACTACTCCCAAAATGTTAGCTTCAAATATTTTAATCTTTATCAACTTTTCTTCTTTTGGCTTATTTACTTCAATATTTTTATTCCAACAATCCTCAAAATGCATGAAAATTTGTATTCCATTTGTCTTAACACCTTTTCACTATTGGTTAATCACTCCCAGTCGTAACTTTCAGTAGAACATCCAGTTCTTTAGTCCAGCTATGTGATCCCTTGCAGACCTTGTGATTTCTCTATTCTCTCTCTCCTGAAATTCTATTCACCTGGAATATCCAGAACCTTGATTAAGCTCACTACCATTTTATTTTGTATTTATTAACAAGTATCTCAAAATTTAGAGAAGAGTCACTGATCGGACTTACTTTACATTTATGTCCACTGTTATCAAAAGCAGACTCCACAATGAGACAGTTCTGCTAAATGTTCCTATTAAATTCACTTAGTCACTTTCTGAAGTAACAATTTTATGCCTTTTTGTCAGATATTTAGTATCCACAGCCACATAATGTCTGAGCTGATGACCTTGCATACGATAAATAGAATTAGAAGATAATTACTTCAACTGCACCAAAAATTCGACTACCCTACTGTATCAGTTCCCTTATTATAGTTTCCCTTATTGTAGTTTCTCTCATTATAGTAAAAATGATGTTCCTACTTAAGGCCAAGTCAGCTTTTGCCACAAATTTAATCCACTATTACTATCTTAAGAATTTAATTTCTGCAATTAAACACTTTCTGTCCTGAATCACCCATTTCCACTCTTTCCTGGTTCTTTCAAAATATCTTTAAAAATATTTTTTCTTACCCTCATATAACCTTGCAGTTAGAGTCCTATTTCTCTGATCCTTTTCATGGAAGAAAAATCATGAAAGTAGTTTCTTATATTTGTAGTCTCCAAGTACTCACCTTGCATTTTATTTTCCAACCATTCCAATTAGACTTTGGACCCCATAACTGTATGTAAATAGTTCTTAACAAGCTCACCGTTAATCTGCATCTTCCTATGGCTAATAGTTCTCCATCACCTTGCTAAAGCCATCTACAGTATTTAATGTAATTGATGATTCCATCCATCTTGAAATATATTTTTCTTTTTCTTCCAGGACACCATGCCCTCCTGGTTTCATTCTTACTTCACTAACTGCGTTTTTTAAAATTTTCTTTCACAGTTCCATGTTAATACTATTTGTATTTTGTTGAACTTTTAAGATAACTCCATCTGAATATTTCCCCAGCATGCAAGTCTAACATAACCAGCTAACATAGCCAAATAATCACTACTAGAATATTTAATAGGGGGCAGGCCTAGTAGCTCATGCCTGTATTCCCAGCACTTCGGGAGCCTGTGGCAGGAGGGTCATTTGAGCCTAGAAGTTTGAGACCACCCTGGGCAACATAGTGAGATTCTGTCTCTACAGAAAAAAAAAAAAGAAAAGAAAAGAAAAGAAAAAGAAAAAGGGAAAAAATATTAGCTGGGTATGGTGGCACATACCTATTGTCCTAGCTGCTCAGGAGGCTGAGGTGGGAGGATTGCTTGAGCCCGGGGAGTTAAGCCATGATTGCATCACTGCACTCCAGCCTAGGTGACACAGTGAGACTCTGTCTCAAAAAGAAAAATAATATTTAATAGGTATCTCAAATTGAACATGGCCAAAGAAGAACTATCAATTGTTGTTTTCCAACTTAGTTCAAAGCAATCCCATTACCTCAAGAAATGGTAATGCCATTACCACTTAGATGCTCAGGCTATAAATCTAGATGTTAATAATTCTTGATTCTTATTTTTCTTTCATAATCTAGTCTTAATCTATTAGGTAAGTTCTGCCACCTCTTCTGACAAAATATAACAAAATTCAACCAGTTCTTACTATCTCTATTACTCTACAATAATCCCCAAAGCCATCATTCCTTATGGAACTCTAGCAAGAACCTCTCCTCATATCTCTCTGCATCCATTCTCATCATCCTATAGATTATTCTCCACAAAGCAGCCTTGGTGATATTTTCAAATGCGTGTCCTTATTCAATGTCAAACTCTGCAATGGCGTTATATTACATCTAGAATGAAATTTTACTGTAACCTACAAGGCCTTATGTGATCTGGCTTCCATTTATCTATATTCATTCTCAGTTGTTTATGAGACAACATCACTTTGGCATTCTTTCTGTCCCTTGAACATAGCAAGGTCTTTTCCATCTCAAAGGCTTTGCACTTACTGTTTCTTTTGTTTGAACCATTTTCTTCCTTCTACATGTTTGCATAGCTGCCTGCTCCTTATTCAGGATTTAATGTAAATAGTACCTTCTTACCAAAGGCCATCTGTGGTCACTATAGCTAAAGGAGACCTCTCAGTCACTTGTTATTACATTACCTTATTTTATCCTTTTTATTGACCTAATCAGTTCCTGAAATTAGCATTCTTAGGTTTTTCTTATTTGCTTTATGTGTTTATCACATCCCTCACTTGCATACTGAAACATAAGTTTCTGAAATATTGTGTGCTGTATTTCCAGGTCCTAAAAAAGCACCTGAAAAACAATGAATTTAATACTTTTTGACAGCTGAACAATCACATTAGGATGTTTTTGTTTTGTTTTTGAGAGCATCTGGCTCTTTCACTCAGGCTGGAGTACAGTGGTGTGTTTATGGTTCACTGAACCTCAAACTCTTGGCCTCAAGCTATCCTCTCACCTCAGCTTCCTCAGTAGCTGGGACTACACTGGCACACCATCACACCTGGCTAATTTCTTTTTAATTTTTATAGAAACGGGGTCTCACTGTGTTGCCCAATCTGGTCTCTAACTTCTGGCCTCAAGCAGTCCTTCTGTCTTGGTCTCTCAAAGTGCTGGGATTATAGGCATGAGCCACTGCACCTGGCCCATTAGCATTTTTTATCCAGTATCTGTGTATCTGCTCTATACCTAAATTTAGACATGTGTGGTAGGTTAACATTTCATTTGGTTGATTTTGGTTAATTGTTCTGGCCCACTGAGCCTTCTTTGCATCATGAATCTGTTACCCTTTGTCTATTACCTTTACTATTAATTATTATTTAGCTTTGTACACAAGAGCATTGTTTTCTAGCATATACTTATTTTAACTATTTTTAGAAGCATTTTGCATTTTGTAAAGTGAAAATAACCTAAGTGTTCATCAATGGATGAATGGAAAAAGAAACTGTGGTATGTATATACAATGGAATATTATACAGCTCTAAAAAAGAATGGGATCCTGCCATTTGTCACAACATAGATGAGCCTGGAGGACATTATGCTAAGTGAAACAACTCAGACACAGAATGACAAATACTACATGATACCACTTATATGATGAATCTTTAAAAAAGTCAAATATACAGAGACAGAGAATAAAACAATGATTACCAGGGTGATGGTTGGGGAGTAAATGGGGAGGTATAGGTCAGAGGATACAAAGCAACAAATGTGCATGATGAACAAGTCTAGATCTAATGTACAACATGGGCACTATAGGTAATAAAATTGTACTATATGTGAGATTCATGCTAAATGAGTAGATTTTAGCTGCTCTTGCCACAAAAACAAAAAATAATGAATAACTGTGTGAGATGATGGATATGTTAATTTGCTTCACTCTACTAACCTTTTTACTATCTATATGTATCCTGTAACATGTTGCATGCCTTAAATATAAACAATAAAATTTATTAAAAAATAAAAAAAGTGGAGATTGAGAAGTGACCACCACTTGAGAAGGGGAGGAGGGACATGGTTTGGAATTTAAAAATATCTAAATGTGAATCTTGTCTTGATCCTATTCTTGTTTTTGCAAAAAGTAACAGGTTTCTAACATGTAAATCATTTTGTTTGAAAGGTTGCTTTGAAGTTCAGTGAAATAATGTATATAAAGTATTCAGGGAAAAGTTTGGCCTGGAGAAGTGGTATCAAAAAGAGAATGAGCTATTTTGTGGTCATCGCGGGTTAGGAAAAGGAGGGCTCAACTTATAAAAGGGACAAAGAAAGACAGTATATGCTCATACATATTACCTTACACATTTTAGGTTTACAATTCCATTTGAATTACTAAATTACCTTTCAGCATTTTAGTTTCCTTTCTTCTAAAATAAGGGGTTTGACTCCTAAATTCTTGTAGCTGTAGAGTCTCTGATCAGATTAAATAATTCACATGGGCAACACAAAGAATGTTTTGCCTCGGGCCACCAAGAGAGAGTGCAGTTTTCTAGTTTTAGTTCATTAAATACTCAGTGATTTTTGCATCTTACATTTCAGCCTCTGCCTAGAAGAATAAGTGCAGAGGAAAGAGGAGGCTGGACAAGGGAAGATAACAATGGAACCTGGGCCCTTTAAGAGGAAACAGAGTCGTCCTAGTAGGAGATTGTAATGGAATGCTTCAGCTTGTCAGAGGTTTCCAGGAATCTTCTGTGCAATGAACAGGAGAACCAGTGGATAGTACAGACCCTCAGTGAGTAATGAGACAAGGTTATGTTTTACTTTGCAATTTTGTCCAGAGCCTTTATCTTGAGTAGCTTCCATGTGATTAGCAGTGTAGCAAGTGGTTCAGCATTTGGTGGAGAAGTATTAAAAAAAAATGGAGCCAGAGGCTAGGTGTGGTGGCTTACATCTGTAATGCTAACACTTTAGGAGGCTGAGGCAGGCACATCACTTGAGCTCAGAATTTCGAGACCAGCCTGGGCTACATAGTGAGACCCGTCTCTACAAAAATACAAAAATTAGCCAGGTGTGGTGGTGCATGTCTGTAGTCCCAGCTATTCGGGAGGATGAGGTGGGAGGATCATTTGAGCCCAGGAGGTCGAGGCTGCAGTGGGCCGAAATTGTGCCACTTACTCCAGCCTGCATCGATGAAGTGAGGCCCTGTTTCAAAAAAAAAAAAAAAAAAAATTGAGCCAGAATATGTGGGTTTCAGATCTAGCTCTGCCACTTTTTAGCTGTGTGACCTTCACCAAGGTATTAAATGTCTCTGAGTGTCAATTTTCTCATTTGTAATAATTGGGATATCATCTATCTCATAACTCCTACTTCAGATGGTTGCTCAGATACATTTCAAATAAAATGAAACAATTAATCATTATTTCCCAATCTTTCCTAATAATAAGAATTGCCTGGGGTTTCTGTCAAACATGCAGATTATAAAGTATTTACCCTGAGAAAGTCTGATTTAGCTAATTCTGTTTGATGAGCAGAATTTATGCTTTTAACAATAACCAAGATTTTTTTTTCTTCAGGCAAATTTAGAAGACAGTGAAGTGATAGTGCTATGTTATGGGAATGGGAATGGGAATGTTAGTTAAGATTGTGAGAACCAAAGAGTCCTGAGTTAAAAATGAGCCAGTGCAAGATATTTTCTCTCTTCATTTGGTTCTCATTCATGTAAAGGAGATAGTAGTATATTGTTGTTCAAAGGTATTGCTATTGTGGGGTAGAGATAGAGGGACTTGCTTTGCTTTTGTCTGTCTGTCTATCTATCTATCTATCTATCTATCTATCTATCTATCTATCTATCTTTATCATCTATTTTCATCATGATCATCATCTATAAATTAAGCTAACTACCTAGCTATCATCTATGTATTTATTTACCAACATATCTACCTACCTACCTGTCTATCATATACAATTTACTTTTACTGTGTGTTAGAAGCCAATGCAAACATGTTACTGTGTCACAAATCTGAGTCTCTGAGTACTGACAGATTTAGATCTATCTATTATAATCATATTTTTATACAATAAACCTCAATGTTGTTGGGAGAGAGACAGAAGAGAAGAGACACACAGTGAGCCATATCATGTTTTCTGGTGTTATAATGACAACTGTGTCAACATCATAATTGTTTACTTAAATTAAGTGCAATATTTTCTCATATAACTATGTTTACAAACACAAAACTACAAGGATACCACTTTAATACTGGCATATGGGGCAGGTATTAAACCTTATGGGGTGCTCAATTTATTGCTCTGTGTTTGGTTAAAACTAAATTTTTTTTTTTTTTTTTTTTTTGAGACGGAGTCTCGCTCTGTCACCCAGGCTGGAGTGTAGTGGCGCAATCTTGGCTCACTGCTAGCTCCGCCTCCCGGGTTCACGCCATTCTCCTGCCTCAGCCTCCCGAGTAGCTGGGACTACAGTCGCCCACCACCACGCCTGGCTAATTTTTTGTACTTTTAGCGGAGACGGGGTTTCACCTTGTTAGCCAGGATGGTCTCGATCTCCTGACCTCGTGATCCGCCCGCCTTGGCCTCCCAAAGTGCTGGGATTACACGTGTGAGCCACCGTGCCTGGCAGGTTAAAACTAAATTGATAAAGAAAAATGAGATGCTATTTTTCTTACGAATCAGCAACACATTAGCAGGTGAATTGCTTTTGAATCTCCATAGTTCCAAGAGCCACAGAGTGTTTTTGCTTATCCATTCTCTAATTTCAGTCTACTCCACTTACAAAGTAATACATATGAGATTCATTATCAGCAAGAGACCTGGTGAAATTTAGCAAACTGTTGTGCAGTATTGAGGCTCTTTTACTATTTCCCTCTTGTCCTGAATCTGCCTTTGAGTAAGTACGTAACAGGGACTATAAAGAACTGCTAAGGGAATTTTCCAGTTTTATGGTGCACATATGGTCCTTGAGCCTATTTCCTTTTAGTTGTGGTTCTGTATTTAGTTTCTTTAAATCTTCTGTATATGAAAAGGTTTCGCTCCTACAGCAGTCATCTACAAATGAATCATTACCATGATGTATTAATGGTTACTTTCATATATCTGATCTAGCACTTTACACATCTTGCATATAAAAAAGCCTAAATAAGTGTGTAAGTGACTGATGAATTTTTTCCTTCAATCATAATCTATAAGATACAACTTTTGAACTCTAAAATTTTAAGATCTATTATGGCTAACAAAACATAGGTACAATATGCAATAGACATTTGCAAGTAAAGTACCCCCCCCCATCTTATCAAAAAAGGAACTTGGATTCACCTTCCATGTCTTCAGGTATCCATGGGGGATCTTGGAACATATCCCTCGTGGACAATAGAAGACAACTATCCTATTTATTGTATAACACGTTCAAATAAAATGATATGATATTCTGAGATTGATGAGATCACTTTTGGATAATGTGTCCATATATACCTACATTTTCACCCATATGTAAAATTTAAAATAAATCAAATTGTTATCCAACTTTCCTGAGTTGTAAGGCATCAGCAGCTTTCAATACTCTTTTTTCCTTCTCTTCCTCTCCCTCTCCAAGTGCCCAGTTTTCATAATCTAGTTCCTCTTATGAAGAGTGTTTTGATACATGATAGAAATATGGTAAAAATAAAT
This sequence comes from Pongo abelii, assembly GCF_028885655.2. NCBI lineage: Eukaryota > Metazoa > Chordata > Mammalia > Primates > Hominidae > Pongo > Pongo abelii. The sequence goes on from NC_071992.2 coordinate 36,270,591, forward strand.
GTTTTTGTCCTCTCAGAAGTCTTCATGTTTTAAAGAGTGTCACAGTAAGAGGAAACCTTAAGAACTTACTACAGGTAGAATTTCAGACTCTATTACAAATGAGAAGAGTGTTTTGAAGTGGGAGGGTGAGCAGCCTTTCAGATTTCTCTTGAAATGTGACAGAGGACACTGCCACTGGTTCTTTAGTGGCTATAACCAAGATCCTTTGAAACAGACTGAGCAGTACATGAGAGGGTATTGAGGGAGACAGGCTATGTTTACAGAATTATTTGTAGAATCACTCTAGCATACCTCTCCACTCATATTAACTCTGGCCATTCCTTTCCTAACTAACAGTTTATTCTTCTGCTCTCCTAGGTCAATACATGGTTGGACAACTTTATAGGCACTAAAATATTTTAATTTTATGTCTTGGAACATTTTCTATACATTTTCTCTACCCAAGGATGACTTGGTAATGATTTCCTTTTGGTATAACCCCAGGATAACTCCAAATTTAGTGCCACCTCTGAGATATACAGGACCTGACAAAGCTCAGACTTTGATCCCTATCCCATTCTTCACCTGGTTTCAGAATACAAACTTCTGATGCCATGTATAAGCCTCAGTTGTTCAGCATTTGGTCTTTAATGCATGCTGAAATCTATCTTTCTTACTAACTGGTTTCTGAAAATTATAAAGTCGCACTCACCATGGGCTCAACTATAGAACCCTGGCTGAAACTCTTTGCATAAAGTCCCTGCTGGAGGTACAGCTTCCCTCCATAGTTCAATTAAAAACTGTTCAGGACTTCAAGTCTGGAATGTAAAGAGCTCAGAGCTATCACTACCATTCTCACAACAAAAAAGCCCTGAAGTGAAAATAATGACTAACTCCTTTTAGCACCATCAAAGAGGTCAATGGGAAAACTGCTTCTTCCCAAACTTTAGAGAAAGAGAGGTGAATACAGTGAATCACAGCTTACTGGGGCAGAAGCCTAGGAGCAGACTGCATCACTTGAGCCAGTACAGAGATAGAAACAATTAACTATAATTAAGGAATAGGCTTGAGGCTTACTGTGGATAAACTTGAGAGCTACAAAAAAATCCACAGGAGCCCCGTCTTAGTGAGACCCTCATACTTTTGTGAGTCTTCCCTCTAGGAATCTACCAGGTTTTCACAAAAAAGAACAAAGAAAACCTCCTGTGTGCTTCTGGCATGAGGAAGGGAAAAGTAGCCATCTGAAATATGCTCAGAACATTCTGCTCTTTTTAACATGAACTTCCCTTAAAGGAAAGTATTTTTCCTGAGTCTAACCCCAAATGGAGTTTACTAGTCTAACCAACCAAAGAGAAAGAAAAACTAAACTGCAGCTCACTCCAGCTTCCATCATAGGGGAAGAGAAATACACAAGTCCAACCTATTCTAACATTACTGCCTCATTTAAGGGGCGGGCAGAGACTGAAGAGTACTTTTGAAGACCATATAGCCCAGAGTTAGAGGCTTACAAAAGGAGTAAGACATAGTAACAGGACCTTAGAATGCTTCCTTTCCCCCTAAACCTTATCACCACATCAATAGGGCTCCTGTATAAATAACAGAGGAATGCACCTGAATGAACTGCACATCTCAGATCTTATTCAAGGAGAAGTCTTTAGGGAAACCCAGAGACGACAGAGGAAACAAGAAAAAGGATACCAGAAGAAATTTTAGCTTCTGACCCATACGGCTATAGCAAACAGTAACACAGCCGAATTCCTAGCCACAAAAACGCAAGATCTCACACTTAAAGGTGTATTTACTTCCATTTTTTTCCCCCAGTACATCATGTCCAGTTTCTTCAAGATGACTGACTAGAGGCACCTGGTACTCACCTCCTACTCAGAGAAGAACCAAAATAGCAAGGAATCACACTTCACAAATAGATCCTCTAAGAGAGAACACTGAAATTCAACAAGGAAGTGACAAAAAACACCTAAGGGAAGGAAGGAAAGGTGGCCTCTTTAGCCAGGATCAGCTGGCAGCCTGGAGAGGCTCCCACTGCAGGGAAAGAGTAAGTGAGGGATCCCTAGCAGTCCACATTCCCACCATGAATTCCTGCCATTTTAGCCACAGGAAAGCCCCTTGACCCTCACAGTCACTGAGACTAACATAGGAAGCTGCCTGGAGACCATATGACAATATTGCTCCAGAAGTGCTTATGATGAGTCTCATACACCACTGAGTCCTAAGCAGCTACAACAAGATGCCGTTTTGAGAGCCCGGCCTCCAACCAGACTGCATCCTGACCTGCGGGGAACACCCCCTACTATTGACATTCCCCACTCACAGCTGCCACTTTTGCTGGCTGCTGCTGCCAGGGCCAAAGTGTGAGCCACTGGCAGCAACCCCATCACACCCAGCAGCAGGACGACCAGTGCATGACAAGCACCCTGAAAACAGGATACTCTGCCCATGGCCACAACCTGGGGCTTAGGTGGATGTATTATCGTCATAAAAAACAAACAAATACATTGCAAGAAAGGAAAAGCAGAGACGAATATCTCTCATGAACACAGATGCAAAACCTCAACAAAATATTAGCATATTGAATAAAAAAATGTATAAAAAGAATTATCTCCCATGAGCAAGTGATATTTATCCAGGTATACAAAGCTGATTCAACATTTAAAAAATCAATGTAATTTATTGCATCAACAATCTAAAGAACAAAAATATGACTACATCATTAGATGCAGAAAAAGCATTTAACAAATTTCACTATCCATTCATGATCAGTCTCTCATTCCATTCCTAGTTTGCTAGGAATAGAGGGAAACTTGCTCAAATTGATAAAGAACATGTATGTAGCACCTACAGATAACATTATATTTAATAGTGAGAAACTGGATTTTCAATTAAAATCAGGAATAAGGCAACAATGCTTCAACCCACCATTCCCTTTCAACATCATATTAAATGTCCTATCTAATACATTAAGACAAGAAAAAGAAATGAAAGATACACTCATTGAGGAGAAAAAATAAAACTTTTTCACAGATGACATAATTGTCTATGTAGAAAATCTGAAAAATAGACAAAACGAACAAAAACCTCCTAGAACTAGTAAGCAACTATAGTAAGATTGCGGGATAGAAGATTAATATACAATAGTCAATCACTTTCCTATAGATCAGCAACAAACAAGTGGGATTTGAAATTAAAAACACAATACCATTACATTAATACCCATAAAAATGAAATACTTTGATATATGTCTAAAGATGTATGAGATCTATAGGAGAAAAGCTGCAAAATTCTGATGCGAGAAAAAAATGCATATAGATGAAGATATTCCTTGAAAATGGATAAAAAATCTCAATATTATAAACATATTCATTCTTCCAAATTGGATTTCTAGGTTCAATGCAATTCTAATCAAAATTCCAGCACATTGTTTTGTGTTTTTTTAAATTTGGAAATATTTTAGATTTATTAGATTTCTGATTTTATTACCTCTTATTTTCCATATGGTTTCAATTGTTGTGTGGATTTTAGCAGCCTGATTCTAAAACTTATATGGAAAGGCAAGGGTCCAGAGTAGCCATTACAACATTGTTGTGGAGAAGAACAAAGATGAAGGACTGATATGGCCCAATTTCAAGATTTGCTATGAAGCTACAATAATCAAGGGAGTAAGGTTATGGTGAAATAATAGCCAAATACATCAATGGAACAGAATATAGAACCCAGAAATAGATGCATACACATGTAGTCAACTGGTGTTTGACAAAGGAGCAAAGGTAATTCAATGGGAAAATAGTAATTTTTTTCAACAAATGTTACTGGAATAACTGGACACCCACATGTAAAAAAAAAATCTAGATACAAATTTTACACATTTCAAAAAATAACTCAAACTTGATCATAGACCTAAATGTAAAACACAAAACTATAAACTTTCTAGGGGGAAACATCTCCTTTGTTATCTAGGTGACTTTAGGTTTGGCAATGATGTCTTTTTTGGTAAAACATCGAAAGCATAATCTATGAAAGAAAAAAATAATAAGTTAGTCTTCATTAAAATTTTTAAAAGTCACTCTAAGAGAATGAAAAGCAAGCTATGGACTGAAGGAAAATTGTTGCAAAACATATATCTGATAAATGACTAGTATTCAAAATATACAAATAACTTTTCATTATTATTATTATACTTTAAGTTCTAGGTTACATGTGCACAACATGCAGGTTTGTTACATAGGTACACATGTGCCATGTTGGTTTGCTGCACCCATTAACTCATCATTTACATTAAGTATTTCTCCTAATGCTCTGGTGTTTGGTTTTCTGTCCTTGTGATAGTTTGCTCAGAATGATGGTTTCCAGCTGCATCCACGTTCCTGCAAATGACATGAACTCGTCCTTTTTTATGGCTGCATAGTATTCCATGCTGTATATGTGGCACATTTTCTTAATCCAGTCTATCATTGATGGACATTTGGCTTGGTTCCAAGTCTTTGCTATTGTGAATAGTGCTACAATAAACATATGTGTGCATGTGTCTTTATAGTAGCATGATTTATAATCCAGTAATGGGATGGCTGGGTCAAATGGTATTTCTAGTTCTAGATCCTTGAGGAATCGCCACACTGTCTTCCACAATGGTTGAACTAGTTTACATTCCCACCAACAGTGTAAAAGTGTTCCTATTTCTTCACATCCTCTCCAGCATCTGTTGTTTCCTAACTTTTTAATGATCGCCATTCTAACTGGTGTGAGATGGTATCTCATTGTGGTTTTGATTTGCATTTCCCTAATGGACAGTGATGATGAGCAGTTTTTCATGTGTCCGTTGGCTGCATAAATGTCTTCTAAGTAGTGTCTGTTCATATCCTTGGCCCACTTTTTGATGGGGTTGTTTTTTTCTTGTAAATTTGTTTAAGTTCTTTGTAGATTCTGAATATTAGCCGTTTGTCAGATGGAACAGAACAGAGGCCTCAGAAATAACATCACACATCTACAACCATCTGATCCTTGACAAACCTGACAAAAACAAGAAATGGGGAAAGAAATCCCTATTTAACAAATGGTGCTGGGAAAACTGGCTAGCCGTATGTAGAAAGCTGAAACTGGATCCCTTCCTTACACCTTATACAAAAATTAATTCAAGATGGATTAAAGACTTAAATGTTAGACCTAAAACCATAAAAACCCTAGAAGAAAACCTAGGCAATACCATTCAGGACATAGGCATGGGCAAGGACTTCATGATTAAAACACCAAAAGCAATGGCAACAAAAGCCAAAATAGACAAACGGGATCTAATTAAACTAAAGAGCTTCTGCACAGCAAAAGAAACTACCATCACAGTGAACAGGCAACCTACAGAATGGGAGAAAATTTTTGCAAAAATATACAAAGAGCTCTTAAACCTCAACAATAAGAAAACAAACAACTAAAATATGGGCAAAGATTTGAACCTCATTGAAGAATATAAATAGACGGTAAATAAATATATGAAAAGATTCACAGCATCCTTCATCATTAGGTAATTGCAAATAAACCCATGGGATAGCATTATATACCTATTAGAATGGTGAAAATCCAAGACACTGACAAAACCAAGTATTGGCAAAGATGTGGAGCAATAGGAACTCTCATTTATTGCTGGGGGGAATGCAAATTTATATAGCCCCTATGGAAGACAGTTTGGCAGGTTATTACAAAGTTAACCATATTCTTTGATCCAGCAATTTCACGCCTTGGCATTTATCCAAATGAGTTGAAAACGTATGTCCACACAAAAATCTACACACAAATTTTTATAGCATCTCATCTTTATACATAATTGCCAGAACTTGGAAGCCAGCAAGATGTCCTTCAGTACAGTAATGCTGTAAGTGCATAAACCAAGTGTGGTATACTGTACAATGGGATATTAATCAGCAATAAAATGAAATGAGCTATAAAGTCAATAGAAGATGTGGAGAAATCTTAAATATATGTATATATATATATACACACGTATATATGTATATATATGTATATATATACATATATACATATATACACATATACACATATATACATATATATACATATATACACATATAAACACATATATATACACACATATATATATACACACATATATACATATATACACATATATACATATATATACATATATACACATATATACATATATACACATATATACATATATACATATATACACATTATATATATATACATATATACATATATATACACATTATATATATATACACATATATATATACACACATTATATATATATATTTCTAAGTGAAAGAAACCAATCTGAAAAGGATATGTACTTACTGCATGATTCAATTTTATGACATTCTGGAAAAGGCAAAACTGAAGACAAAAAGAAGATCAGAGGTTGCCAGCGGATCAGAGGGAGGGAACAATGAATAGGTGGTGCATGGGATTTTTAAGGCAGTGAAGATATTCTATATGATAGTATAATGGTGAATATATGTCAGTATACACTTGTCAAAACCCATAGAATAACAACACAAATGGTGAATTCTAATGTAAACTAGGTACCTTCATTAATCATACTATATCAGTATGAGGTTATCAGTTGTAACAAATGTAATACAGTAATGGAAAAGGTTAATGATGGGAGAAAGTGTGTGGCAGGGTGGGGAGTGAGGAAGTAAAGGAAGTCTTTGTACATTCTGGTCTGGTCAATTTTTCTTTAAACCTAAACTGATTGATGCATTTTAAGTTCCTAGTATCCTCCAGATTTCTTGGCTCGTAGATAAATAATGGGTATTAATCCTGGTCTTTCATGTCACGGAGTAATGAGATATGGAAGATTCTCTGAAAGTAAGAAAGGGCTGTCTTTTTTCAGTATTAGTGGTGAGTTTAGCCGCATTCCCGATGCCAGCCAGGGTTTTAGAACTATAGAACATATCCCAAAAGAGGCAATAGTCAATGAGGACTTGTCACATCACCAAACTACATGCAAACCCTGGATTATTCTTTGTCTAAAACAATCTCACCAAATACTCTCATATGGATGATTTTGGACTGCAGTGAGTTGTGGTTGGCTGAGATGTCACATTATTGCCTCTGATATACAGAAAGGTAAAACATGTACCTTACCTTGTTAGAATTCCTACTTGCCAGATTGTTTTCTGCATTCTTTCCTGCAAGACTCTTGGCTCCTCTAATGAAATACCATAGACTTTATAAAAACATAAAGATTATAAAAACATAACTTATTTTTCACAGTTCTGGAGGCAGGGAAGTCTATAAGCAAAGCGCCAAAAGATTTGGTGTGTACTGAGGGTTCACTTTCTCATAGACAGCTGCCATCTCATTGTGACCTCACATGACAGAAGGAGCAAGACACCTCTCTGGGAGCTTCTTCATAAGGGCACTAATCCCATTTATGAGGGCTGTACCCTCATTACATCATCACCACCCCAAAGCCCCATCTCCTAACATAATCAGTTTGGGAGTGAGGATTTCAACATATGAATACTGGGGGGACATAAACATTCAGATCATAGCAACTTTGCAGCTTCAAACTTTTTCAATCCATCTACTCTCCCAGTTCTCAATCATCCTACTTCCTATCATAGTCTTTAAATTAGCTAGTTTATATCCTGACTGAATATTGTCATGTATTAATTGCAAACCTTTCATTAAACTGGGATTCAATCAACATGAAAATACCTTGATATACATTGCTGATTGTATTACCAATATTATATGGATCTTTTCATTTCTAGCCTAGCTTAGGATGGGAGGTGTATTAGTTATTTATTCCTATTTAACAAATTACTCCGTCTTAGTGGTTCAAAGCAACAAACATTTATTATTTTGCAATTCCTGTGAGTCAAGGATTCAGGAGTGGCTTAGTTGTATAGCTCTGGAGAAGAGTCATTCACAAGATTGTACTCAAGAAATTGGGCTAGGGTTATAGTCATGTGAAGGTGTGAATGAGATAGAAGAGTTTATTTCCAAGATGGCTTACTCACAAGGAGGTTGGCAGGATGCCTCAGTTTTTTTGTTGGCTATTGTCAGGAGACCTCAGTTCTTGCCATATGGTTCCCTCCACAGGGGTGCTTGAGTGTCCTCACAACATGGCACTTGGCCTTCCTCAGAGTGTTCCAAGGCAGAGCAAGAGAGAAGCCATAATGTCTTTTATGATCTAGCTGTATAAGTCATATGTTATCAGTTCTAAAATACCCTAGTGGTTATGTAGGTTGACCACATTCATTTTGAAAGGGGAATATACAGGGCCATGAACACCAGGAGGTGAGGATCATTGGGGTGGGGTCATATTAGAGGCTACCACAGTAAGGCATTTGGATGTTTGTTATAATTACAAAATATCAAACTGATCCCTCTCCCCTAAATAAACCACACGGATAAAGGCTAATAAGTATTTTTAAATAACTTGTCTTATATTTAATTAATTAATCCCACAATCTCTTTTTTGGGGTAGATTCCCTATTTCACAGTTGAAAAGGCTGAGTTTTAATACCTAATATTATCCAACTAATAAGCTGCAAGGCCAAATTTTGAACCCAATGAGGGCAATGCTAATTCTGTTTGAATTTCTATAGAATAATAGTCAACATTGTTTTCATCTTGACTTTCTTGATGAGAAAATGTTCATAAAGGCATGCATCCTCATTATACTGGTCATTCATGTGGCTTTCTGCACTGTCAGGCTGCAAATTAAGTTCAATATTCTGCCATCCAGATACAGTATCTCCTCTTCCCACAATTTCTTTTCCACTAATCACTTAGCATTCAAGGTTACTCTGTAGTTGAGGCTCACCACTGTGAAGCATTTAATTTCCAAAGAAATATCATCCATTTGCCATCATTAAAATATAGACTTCAATGTCATCATCACCAATGCTTGGAAATCCCCCATGAAGAAGCTCCTCTTTGCTGTGAACATCAACTTTTGTCTTGCAGATGAAAAAGGACATTTTATCTTCTACTCATGAGTCTTTGTGGCAGCTTCTGCTCTTCCAAATTCATGTTCCCTTGGGGAACGAATGTGTGTAAGAACTGCAATTTTCATTCTAACCACACATCTAAGGGCACAGAGCCCTGAAGATATGATCTGTCTTAGCCTTGATTCATGACTGTTTTAATACCTCCAGTTAGCATTTGGTGCACACAGTTTCAACTTCAATAAAAACACTGTGACTACTGCCAAAGAGGTAGAATGGTAGAGCAAGCTGCACAAATCACAGAGGATGCTAAATTCATTTTGACCAAAAATCTAAGATTCCTATCGTGGCTTATTTAAGCAGCAGAATTATAAAGCTTGGAATTTAATTTGCAAGAGTCAGTTTCACAGATGTTAAATGTTTTGGCTTTCTTTCCACTTTGCAAGCTTGATCACAAATTATGTCTTGGCCCTGCTTTATTTCTTAGTCCCCTGAACTCCAATTGTGGGGTCGAGTTCTGATGGTTCTTTATCTTTCCCAGATCAAAATTAGGGCATTTTCTTTAAAACCTCCCAGGCTTGGAATGACAAAGAAATAGGCCAAGTGCTAAATGGTTGCTGCTACTCTAAATAATATTAAGGATGTAACATAATGGACAGAATCTCATATTATCTTAAGAAAAGCCCTCCGTGTGGTAAAGAGATGCCTTCAAGAGGTCTGAGTTGACCTCAGCATGAGAGTAATTCTCCAGAAAGCAGATTGCATAACAATAGATGATCCATCTCTACGTTACTATCTAAGGAAGCCGGGTCTCATTTAATTCAGGGTGTCAGATGGCATTAAAAGATATTTTAATCATCTTAGATATAACAATAATTTTGTATTTACATGAGAACATTTCCTTATTTTATGAAGATTCATATTGAGATACATAGGACTGACATGACCTATTGTCTGTAATTTAAGCTACATCAGCAAGTAAAATAGATGATGCAAGTATGGCAAAAGGTTATCAATTGTTAAATACAGGTAGTAGATATGTAGACGCTTAATTCACACACTTTTTTAGAATAAAAAGTAAAAGAAGAGCTGAATGAGGTACAAAAATTGGGGGACAAAGTGCACAGGTTAGAACAGTAGAAGAAAGGGTGAGGCCCTGCTATGAGCCATCTTTCTTCTCTGTCCTTCCCTAAGGCAACATTCAGGCTACTGTCTTAATAAATATTGGACAAATATTTAAAGAACATATTTTAGGAAATACTAAATTATGTGTCTGGCTTCAAGTTTGGCTTGTAAAGTAATTCTTTTTAAATCTGTAGCTCAGAAACTAAATCAGTAGAAGGGCAACAAGACCTAAGAAATGAAGGTGAATGAAGTGAAATTAATTAATTTTTGAGCCAAGGTCTTGCTCTGCTCCCCAAGTTGGAGTGCAGTGGCACAATTATCGCTCACTGAAATCTCAAACTCCTGGTACTCAAGAGATGCTTCCACCTAAGCCTCCCTGGGACTGCAGATGCATACCACCAAGCCTGGCTAAATCTTCTGGTATTTTTTTGTAGAGACAATCTTGCTATGTTTCCTAGGCTGGTCTGGAACTCCTAGCCTCAAGTAATCCTCCTGTCACAGCCTTTCATATTGCCAGCATTACAAGTGTGAACCATCACACATAGCCGAGGAAGTGAGTTTAGACAGACAAAAAGATGTTATATCTATATATCTCATGGATAAGAACTTCAAAACACAGTAGTCAGAGGCCATTTTTAAATAGTCCCAAAGGTATTACTGCCTCACTGCATGTTCACAGTGACTATTCCAATTTTTAAATAAAAGTTGTTATTTACAGAATAATTTGCTTAAAGAATAGAAAAGTGAAGTCAATTTTTAAAAATATTTGATAAAAGACGACTTTTTTAACTGTGGTAATCAGGAGCATTCATCAGTTATCTGAAAAATGTTTATTATCTTCTTTCATCAGTGTGTAAAATAAATGATATAAAGTAATACCATAAACCAGGAGGACTCTGTTTTGGAGGCATGTTTGAGAAACTGGTCAGCTATTTTAAACTTCTTTATTCTTTTTTGGTGATGCGGAGTGTGTGCCTATGCATGTGGATTTTATATTTATTTCTCTTTTTTATTTTTGCCATGGTCATTGCCACTTCATTGTTAAGTAATATAGGACATTTATTCTAAAAAAAAAAAAAAAAGAGAAAAGAAAAGAAAAGAAAAAGAAAAGGCTATCTGTGAAAGCACATGGGGTTTCCATGCAGATTAAACTATGTGTTAAGGAAAGTTTAAAAAAAATCTGAAACATACTTTTTCCTCTTCCTTTTTCTTTGCACAATTTGCAAGGGAACAAGCAGTCTGCAAAGGATGACAGTAGAAAATGAGGTAATTAACTATACAACTGAGAGTCAGAAGATAATCCAAAGAGAAGTTGAGAAAGCTTAGGCCAGCTGGGTAATTTAATTTTGTCATTAGTGGTAATCAATGCTTGCTATTCATCAAAATAATCCTAAAATGGGATCAAAGAGAAAGTTCATAGTCTTGATAATGTTAACCTGAAGATTCCTATTTTTTTATTTGTATGCATGTACATAAGAAAATTAGCTGTGATGTAAAAATTTTAATAAACACGTTTTATATTAAATATATAAAAATTATTTATTTATTCATTTCCATAATATTATTTTAGATTCATATTTCCTTGAATAAAATCAAAGTTGATAGAATTTGAAAATTAAATGTGAAACTGTGCATAATTCCTTAATCACAGATTATTTAAAACAATATTGAGTCCTGATAAGAAGTGTTTAGTAAGCATTTTTCCTTAATAAATTATCATTTTGAACCTCTCTTTTCAGCCTTCCCAAGGTATTTTAAATGGAATTCAATTTGTGAATATTTGATTCTATAAAGATGTTTAAAATAGTCAAAATAAGTATATTTCTTCTCATCAATTAAAAAAATGTGTTTTTTTTTTTCATTGTGTTGAGGGGAAAATTCCACAAACATTCTAGCTGTCCAAACTTTTCTGATCCAATAAAGTTGGTAGCATGGACCCTGTAGAAAGTTATTTTCTGACTTAATTTTATAACATAGAGTTAGGAAGACATTTTTTTCTGAAAGCATTGTGGCTTTGACTCAACTCTTGACATCATTTTTGGTTGAAATACACCTAGATAAAAATATACTGTGATTTCTCACAAAAGATTAGGAGAGAAGGGATGTAAAAACAATATCCTTGAGCTAGTATTCTAACCTTAGGCAAAGTATCAGAGTATTATTGGTAAAATTAAGTTTAAGCTTTTTATCATGTATGAAAAGCACAAAAAACAGTTAAGAAAGGCAATGGTGTCATTAATTTTTCTATCTTCCCATCTGCTTAACTCTCTATATCTACCTTCAGATACACATATAAACACATACACATCTTTTAAAGAGCAAGATGAAATTAGAAAGATGTGGGAAACTATAGAAAATGATGTACCAGATGGCAGGAGCTATGGAGGAGACAAGTTCTCTCACCTTCAGCGGTGAGATTACATGTGTCAACAAACCTCCAACACATATACTTTTAAAAAAAATGTAGCACTGTATATAAACTTTTGAATATGGGAAATAAAATTTCACTCTAATTAAGATGAGAAATAGTCATTACACATTTGGACTTGTTCCAGTTCTCACAAGGGCAAATTCCTAAACTGCCATTTTCTTTTCCCATTATAGATTCTGGCACCAGGGCAAGATATATTAGGATTTTAATACCTTAATATATTCTATGAAATATACTAGTGTACTTTACTATTTTGACCTTTTGGCATATCATATTTTGATTCGGGTGGCCATTTCACTCTTTACTCTCAAGCTCAGGGAGGCCATAAAAGAATGGATTGACTATAGCTAGTCACAATACAGAATACTGAAAAGGTCATTGTATCTCATCAACTCTGCTATTATTCATGGAATATACAGGATCTTAAATATTTGATACTGTAGTCTTGTGACAAAGAAATCCAGGAGAAAGTGGGACCGAGAATCACTTCTCATGGCAAAATTGCACCATAATTCAAGAATAAGAAATAGCAGAAGCCTAGTACAAAGGGAAAATCAATCATTTGCACTTCTTTTCCTGTCTTCCTTTTTGGTAAAATTCTATGAGCACGTGCTCTCAAAAAGAAAAGGAGGCATAAAGGTAATCTTAAAATGTTAAAGGAAGAGCTTGACATAAACAGAATTTAGGAATTCGGATTTCTGGTAGCATTTTCCAAGAGTTTCTAGGTCAGATTTGCTTCTATTCTGTAGAAGAGATTATGTGGCTATACATCTAAAAGAAATATAAGGAAATTTACCCAATTTAAGGTATTAGCATAGAATGCCTAAATAACATTTTCTGTACTTGAAATTTTAAAATATGTTTTTTTTCCACCTACTTATAATATTAAGTAGCCAGAGGAGTTCCGGGTTCCTCATCCACAGATAGAAAACTCCTGCGTGGTACCTTAACCACCATGTCTTACAGAGCTGTATTTATTGCTGCTGATATTTTATATTGAATGACTCAAATAAAATCAACCATAAAAATTAAAGGAATAGTGGGTCAAACTGACCAGCCATAAAGAGCCAATTCATCTAGAAGAAATACGTATCACCAAAGAAAAGTTTTGACAAAAAGCTCAATCTCACCAGTAATTCTTTAAATGTAATTTAAGCATCAATTATATTCATTTTCAACGATCTATAATAGAAGAGTAAAAAAAAGATTAAAAAAGCCCACTGTGAGAGTTAGAAAAAATGATATTCTAATGTTTCTCAGGAAAATGTATTGATAAATCCTACTTGGAGGGCACTATTATTCAAATGCATGTAAAATGTGCATAGCTTTAATTCAGCAATCCAACTTCTGTATTTATCCTAAGGAATAAACTAAATGTGTGCAATGACTTATCTTTAAGATAATTACAGTGATAATAATAGTGAAACACAATGATATTAACACTTGTAAAATACTGAAGACAACAGGAGGTTAAATAAATTGCATTCTGTTTACATTATTTAACTTTAGGAAAAGCTTAAGGGCTTAGAAAATGTTCATAATGTTGTAAGTGAAAAAAAGTAAGTAGCAACTTAATATCTTGAATATATTTCCAATTTGTAGAGTGTGTGTATGTGTATGCATGTAGAGGTGATTATTGTATTAAAATCTATTGGTAATTTTAACAATGATTAAGTCTAGGTAATTATATGATGATAAAAATGGGTAATTTTGTGTGAGTGTTTCTGTGTGTGTGCATATATATGGAAAAAAGTTTTGGAGAACAAACACCGAAATGTGAGTAGTAGTTAATTCTGAGACATAAAATTATAATTATGGGTAATTTTTGTATGTGATGTGTTGGTGTCTACTTTTCTGAATTTTCTCAATATTCTATAATCAATATGACTGCTTTAAAAACTGAAGAAAATATCACTTAAAAAAAAAGGAAAAAGAAAAGCCAGGAGAAATGTATTCAAATGGTGATAAGAAATCAGAAAGCTCTGAATTATAGTAATACTTCAGAGACACATTGGAAGATTCCCTGAGCAAATACATTGCTCCTTTGTAAAGTGTCATGTCTTTACCTAGGACTAATTTCCTGAGGTGTGTGTGTGAGCAGTGAGGGAAGCTACAGATAAAAAAACTAAAAAATTAAGAGAAAAAATTCACTGGTTGTTGCAAAACTCAGTTATTTAAAATGTTTAGCCCTTCTAAAGTTTCTACCAGAAACGGACTAGGGAATATAACACAGCCTGAATGTGAGGGTTTAGTGCTTACTAAGCCACTAAGTCACATGATTCATGACTAACAACATGTACTTCTCTTTCACAAATTGTATAAACATCATACACAGCAGACCTTTCTTTCAAAATCATTCTATACCTTGCCAAGAATCTCTTTAAATTCTCAGAAAATTAGTCTGAGTCCCAGAAGTATGGTTTAGATTCTATTGATGTCAAGAGAAAACTTAGCCACTGATTGCTTGATATACTTTAGTTTCTAGTGCCTTAACAAAGATTTGAATTCGGTTAGATTAGTTCAATTGTGGGGCACTTACCAGCATGACATTTTTATTTATTTCTAAGCTGTGAACTGATAGGATAAAAATTCTATTTCATAGAACCCTCTTTGAATTATGAAAATAACAGTTCTTTGGGATATGTCACCCTATCTTGATTTTATTTTGTAGAATACAATGATACACTCCAAATATCAAGAAGAAATTCATGCTACTGATTTTGTTTTTCAGAATGTAATGCATTAATTTGTATTTTGTTCCTGTTATTTTTTTCCTCCTACCATTTTTTAAAAGCTAGCCTTCACAGAAGCTTCTCACAGATATCCTGTCATCAGCATTTGAAATTATGTAGGGGGAGCCCCAGAGACAGGTAAGTAATTTAAAAGGCAGCAAAAGAGAGAAGAGATTTCTTTCATTTTCAATGAAGTAGAGACATCTTTTTTTTTGAGATGGAGTCTTGCTCTGTTGCCCAGGCTGAAGTGCAGTGGCACAATCTCAGCTCACTGCAGCCTCCACCTCCCAGGTTCAAGTGATTCTCCTGCCTCAGCCTCCCAAGTAGGTGGGACTACAGACACATGCCACCACACCCGGCTAATTTTTTTGTATTTTTGGTAGAAGCAGGGTTTCACCATGTTGGCCAGGCTGGTCTTGAACTCCTGACCTCAAGTGATTCATCTGTGGTGGCCTCCCAACAATGAGAGGTTTATACAACCCTAGGTCATACGATGTAGACAACTTACTTCCTGGCCATTCCCTGGTATCTGAGGGAGAATGACATTTAGGCACTGGGGCTCCCAGTCCTGGCAAATATCTTTCTGCTCTAGGGAGGCATAGAAAACACAGAACCATCAGACTTGAAAGAAATAATATGGACCTGGGTCTTTTTAGAATTCTCAATTTGGTTCGCTGTCTCTCAAACCTTTGCCCATCCCTTGGGGAAGAGGGCAGATAGTATAGGAATAAGGTTACTGAGTCGTTTGCCAGTTTTGCGGAATGGAAAATTGGAGTCAAATAGGATTTTCTTTAAAGGGGAAAAATGTGATTTTTTATAATGTATCTAAATTTGGGTTGCAAATTTATATTGGGTACAGAAGTCTGGGAAATATATACAATCTAATAAACTCCTAGATGAAAATCATAGGTTATTTTGGCATTACC
Organism: Pongo abelii; assembly: GCF_028885655.2. NCBI lineage: Eukaryota > Metazoa > Chordata > Mammalia > Primates > Hominidae > Pongo > Pongo abelii. Next base: position 36,286,735 of record NC_071992.2, read on the forward strand.
ATATACTCTTTTCAATCCTCCAAAATGCTTTCCCATATCTTAATTCCTTTGTATTTCTGCATTCCTCAACTTTCTTAAACTGTAATGAATATGAAGTTAGTCTTAGGAGACATGTGAAACGTACACTTCCTTTGTGATATTTTCTTGCCCCTTCTGGACAGACCAATTCATTTCTGCTTCTGAGCACAATTCTGCTTGGTAGATCCAATTCATAATAGATGGATGATAATATGCTAGAGTATTTCCACATTAGGCTGTGATATTTTTAGGTCAGGGTGGGTAATATCTTATAATCATCTTATTTTTTGAGCCCCTACTAGGTACCAGGGACATAAAGCAATAAAGATACTTCACATGGTTTAAAATGTTGCACAATCAATATGTATTACAGTAAGATATGTCTAAAGATATCATCTAGTAAATCCTCTCTTTGTAGATGAGGAAACTGAGTCACAGAAAACTTCTATTGCTTAAAGCAATGTTCCTCAAATTTTAGATTAAGCCCAATATCTGGGGTGCTTGTAATAAAAAGAGTTCTGGATCCTACCCCTAGTTGCTGATGCTATAGGTCTAGGGACTGAGAATTTGCATTTGATACTGCTGGCCAGGGACCACACATTTAGGAACACTGGGCTAATGCCACACTGGTCATTCAATGGCAAGACTAGGATCCAAGTTTCCTGAGTTTACTACACTGAGGTTGCTTGTGATAGTTATTCATGACAACGTTCTTTATTCATGACAATTATGTGACCATATGTAAATAATAAAAATACCATGAGAATTAATTGCTGGTTTTTAGAATTGCATTTAATAAATGAAAAATCCAAGGCAAAAATGGAGGTAAAAGTCTGCCCTCACCCCTTTTAGGGATATTCTTTGGATCAGAAGCGGCTGACCAGTTTGCTTTTCTGGGAATTATTGACCGACCTTCTTCCACTTCTCTCTGGCCATATTCTACTGATATTAATTCAGCATCTTTTTTCTTAGATTTTTCTCAAAGCCTTTGTAAAGCCCCCGAGTTTCTCTCTCCTGACCTACTGTCTCAGAGATGGAGAGTGAGGCTTAGGCTCCTGACAGCCTTTTGTCCACCTTCCTCCCAAACCTCCTAAACCTTCTGGATTTAGGAAAGCTATTTGTTTACTTCCTCCTATCTGGTGCTCTGGGAAAGAACAGCCATCAGAAGCAAGCACGTTTCTAACATTTAAAGACAAACCAATATTAGTTTCATTTTCTGTGTAGATCAGGACTGAATGCTAACATGATTATTTCCTGCCAGGCCATAGAGCACAAGCTGGTATTTGATGGATCCAGGGAGTCAAAAAGCAATAATGTTTTAACACTTACATAAAACCACCCTTTGTTTAATAGGAATAAATAATGTTCCAATCATAGTAATGCCAACTCTCTGCACACAGAGCTGTAGCATCTAATGAGATGGACCTTCAGACGTGAGGCAGGTACAATAGCATCAAGTATGCAACAGAGCAGCAGGAAAGACTCGTCCTAATCCCATGTACCACTAAGGAAAACCGCCGAAGAAAACACCATAGAATTAATGCTTTATGATTCATAAATAAATACCCTGATCATGTACTGAAATTAGGGAAAGGTGATATGAATTTTCAAAATAGAACTCCAACAGTCATTCAGAGCTCCTGAAAGTAAAACTTCACTAATTAGACCAAAATATAAGAAACAGCAGAGAAAAGAAAATAAAGAAAACATTATAAAATCTTCCATCTCCACGTTTCTACAATTTTTCCACACTCCTCACATGTCTAGTTCTCTCCCAAATTACGGAGCCAAATGTGGTTATTGTTGGGGAGAGGGGGTCGGAGTCTTTTGTTTATTTGTTTGTTTGTTTGAAACAGAGTCTAGCTCTGTCACCCAGGCTGGAGTACAGTGGCACGATCTTGGCTCACTACAAACTCCACCTCCTGGGTTCAAGCAATTCTCCTGCCTTAGCCTCCCAAGTAGCTGGGATTATAGGTGCCCGCCACCACACCCGGCTAATTTTTCTTTTTTTTTTTTTTTTTTTTTTTTAGTAGAGACAAGGTTTCACCATGTTTGTTAGCCTGGTCTCGAACTCCTGACCACAGGTGATCCACCTGCCTTGGCCTCCCAAAGTGCTGGGATTACAGGCGTGAGCCACCGCGCCCAGGAGTCTTTTTATTTTTATCCTATTTATGTATTTATTTTAGAGATGGCGTTGTCTTACTTTCCCCAGGCTGGCCTTGACCTCCTGGGCTCCAGTGATCCTTCCTGCCTCACCCTCAAATAGCCGGGACTACAGGCATGCACCACTGTGCCTGGCAAATGTGCCTATTTCTGACTTATGTTGGTTTTCTTTACAATTGCTTCCCTAGCACTAACGACTAAGTCTCGCAAATGATATTGTCTCAAAAAATATTTGTAACCGGGCACAGTGGCTCATGCCTGTAATCCCAGCACTTTGGGAGGCTGAGATTACTTGAGGTCAGGAGTTTGAGACCAGCCTAGCCAACATGGCGAAACTCCATCTCTACTAAAAATACAAAAATTTGCCAGGCATGGTGGTACACGCCTGTAATCCCAGCTACTTGGGAGGCTGAGGCAGGATAATCTCTTGAACCTGAAAGGTGGAGGTTACAGTGAGCCGAGATCATGCCCCTGCACTTCAGCCTGGGAGACAGGGTAAGACTCTGTCTCAAAACAAAAACAAAACAAAACAAACAAACAAACAAAATATGTCTGTAGGATTAATACTTTGAAGACTGGTCCTTTACCTGGAATTTTCTTATTGGGTGGCCTTCCTGGCTCTGTACTTTTCATGGGCTTTCCCTTCCAGTTTCTGTTACTGCAGATATGTACCCCTTTGTACTGACTCTGGCTGCCCACAGTCCTGTGCTGGATGTCTCACCTGGATGCATCCTATCAAAATAGCTGTGTGCCCCCTTCTTAACTTACACTTCTCTGCCCTCACTGATTTTGCCCTATGTCCTAGCCAGCCTTGCTGTGCAAGAAATCGCAGATCTCTTGAATCCTTCATGAGTTTTTTATAGATGCATGCCCTGAAGAATTTCCCAAGTAAGAAAAATCCTAAATAGATTCAAAGATGTAACTAGCAATAGGAGTTAAGATACTATATTCACCCAGAAGAGCATGAGCAAAGGCAATATGGAAATGAACGTGAGATGAATGACACCAGCATTGGCTGCTAATGCCACCTAAACAGTTACATGGGTGACTCCTTTTCCTGGAAGTAAGTTCCATAGCTCATTCAGCAAGTTACACTCCTTTCAGTCATCTTCTTTTCCCTCAGACATATATATATTCTTTTGGGGTTACTGTCTAAAATATCAGCCTGCCTCTTCCTTTAGATCTCTGCCTATATTTTTGTTTTATTTTATGTTATTTTTAGTTTTTGAGATGGAGTCTTGTTCTGTCACCCAGGCTGGAGTGCAATGGCACGATCTCCATTCACTGCGAACTCCACCTTCCGGGTTCAAGCAATTCTCCTGCCTCAGCCTCCCAAGTAGCTGGGATTACAGGTGTGCACCACCACGCTCAGCTAATTTTTGTGTTTTTAGGAGAGACAAGGTATCACCATGTTGGCCAGGCTGTTCTCGAACTCATGATCTGCCCACCTTAGCCTCCCAAAGTGCTGGAATTATAGGCTTGAGCCACTGCTCCCAGCCCTATATATGGTTTTTAATGAGATAACAAAAGGTCCATGCTCACCATGTATTTACTAGCCTCGGTGTTAATAGTGCATGTTGCACCTACCAGGAGTGATCTGTCAGGAGACAGACATAAAGATAAAATGATATCAAGAATAGAGGTATCATTTTAGGACGTAGTGTGGATTATGGCTTCACAGTTTGCTCTGTGAGCTGGGAGAGCCATTTACCTTCATTTATGAGTGAGAAAAACCGAAGTTCAGGGAGGTTAGAACTCTCTCTGCATTCCTCAGAGATTTGGAAACTGAGATAAGAATATCTGAGCACTTAAGATTTTTAAAGAGGTATAATTGATCATCGGTTAAAGTGGATGATTTTCTCTCCCAAAAAAATGGAGGAAGGGTTCAGTGTTACTTTTCCAAATCATTGATCAATTCTTTTGTTTGACCACAGAATATTACATAGTGAATAGGCCATAGTTTACTAATTGCTTGATTTGTTTAGATTTACAAAATACTTTGATTCTTAACTCTTCCCCAAATTGTAAAGTGGTCCAACTAGTAATTGAAGGAATATATTACTTATGCTGCTGTGAAGATAAAATAGTGATGACTATAAGAGTCATTCTTTTCATGTTATGATTACCATTGGGAGTTTAGAACTCCATAAAAGGAGTTGGATGTATGTCCCAGGGAGGCTTTTCTTTACCTTGTAGATTAAGCTTGGCTCAAGTGCTGTTTAAGCTTGTTAAAAGGATGATGCTTGAACCTGAGGGTTGTGCAAACTATTATGTTCACAAAAGACCACCTGATTCCTGTCCCCTCATTAGCTTAGCCACTTGAGAAGGAGACATTCAGGCTGCTCTTTTCTGATGCCCGTTCTGCCTGCCATTTCTCATACACCTAACAGATCTTCTCACAATAATTCTCGTCTCAAATTCACAGCCTGTTATTGTCTCATTGTTTTAAACTGAAAATAAACACAGCCGCTAGCAAGGCTGTCTATACAATATGCTCTCCACTGCAAGCCTCCCACAGAGCAGATGAATGTTTATATGTGAGAGTTCACTTTTCCACGGGGTGGTATGAATGATATTATCTAAGGCTATCACTACTCCTGAATTTCTTCAATTTAAACACTAATCCTTTTTTCTTCATGTTTATTTATTTCTATTTATTGAGATGTAATTTCCTTACCATAAAATGCACAGATATGAATTGTTCAGTTTGATGATTTTGACAACTCTATATGCCCATGAAGTATACACCCATCACATAACTACATTGACAAGATATGGAATATTTTTGTCCTCTGAGAAAAACCCTTTTTGCTCCCTTTTTAATTTACCTAATATTTGTCCTTCCGTATCTCTCCTCCCAGCCAAGTCATTTTCCAGATACGTATATTGCCGCAATTTCTTCTGCCAGAGACAATCTCTCTCTGACTTCATCATAGTCTGGTTTGCCTGTTTGTGGTCATTATATAAATAGATACATACGGTATGTTTGTGTTTGTGTTTGGTTTCTCAACATGACATTTTCAGAGATTAATTCATGTTGTTTATATAAGAAGTTATGTTCCATTTTACCACTTAGTTGTATCTCATTCTATGATTATATAGCAATCTGTCAATCTGTTTCTTTATCAGTGGGCATTTTAATTGTTTACACTTGAAACCCAGGCTACTATGAATAAAGTTGCCATAAATATTCATATACAAGATGTTCATGTATAAAGCATATGTTTTTATTTCTTGTATTTACCTAAGAGTTCAGTTGCTGGGTCATATGGTATCTATTTGTGTATAAGAAGCTGCTGAACAATTTTCAAAAGTGATAGTGTGATATTACACTCACACTAACAATGAGAGCTGATGAGATTTACTGTTTATTTCACATTTTGGCAAAAATTTGGTATTGTCACTCTCTTTGATTGTTGCCATTCTAATGTATGAAATTGTATTTTATTGTAGGTTTAATTTTTATGTCCCTGATGATTAATTACGTTGAGCATTTGTTTATGTTCTCATCTGTTTATTAATGATAAACTGTGTTTGTCATTGTTTCAGAAACATAAGAAATATTCCTCTCTTTATTGAAGTGACTAAGTTTATTGCGCATTTTAAATTGAGTTATGTGTCTTTTCATTGTTAATTTGTAGGAGTTATTTACATATTCTGGTTACAAGTCATTTGCCAGATACATGTATTGCCAGTAATTTCTTCCATTCTGCGGCTGTCTGATTCATTTTCTCAAGAGTGTCTTTTGGTGAGCAGAAATTCTTAATTTTGGAGAAGTCCAACTTATTATTTTTTCTTTTGTGTTAGTATTTTGTGATTTACCAAAAGAATATTTCTCCAGCATAAGGTCACAAAGGTATTCTCCTTTGTTTTCTTCTAGAAAGTTTGTGGTTCTAGCCTTTATGTGTAGGTCTCTGGTCCATTGAAAATTAACTTTATGAGTAAAATAATTTTTAAGTCCTTTATTTTATGGATGAATATCTCAGTGTTCTAGAACTACACATTTGTTGAACAAAAGATCTTGTTCTCACTGAACTGATTTGGTATTTTGGTTGGAATCAACTGGTAATGTAAGTGGGCCTATCTAAACTCTCTACTGTCTTCCTTTGATTGCGATGTGTAATGTAAGTAGACAAAATAATGAAATTATGCTAATTCCACACTGTTTTGATTACTTTTGCTTTATAGTTGGTTGTGGAATTGGGTAGTAAAAATCCTCCACCTCTATTATTTTTCAAATTTATACTGGCTAATCTAGAATTTTGATTAGAATTGCATTGAACCTAAATATTATTTTGAGCAGAACTAATATCTTAACATATTGAGTCTTCTAATATACAAAATAATACATTTTTTACTTATATAGGACTTTTTTCTCTTGTAGCACGGTTTTACAGTGTCCAGTGTAGATATCATAGACATTTTATTGTATTTATTTTAAGATGTTTAATGTCCTTTGATTACATTACAAACTGTATTATTTTCTAAGCTTCACTTCTAATTGTGTTGCCATTACACAGAAATACAATTTTATTTAACATTCCTTTTATATCCTATTTACTTGCTCAATTTTCTAATCAGTGCCAGGAGATGTTTTTGTAATTAAATTCCACCATGTTTTGCATGTACACAATAATTTTATATAAGAATAAAGATAATTTCACTTAATTTTCAATCTTTATGATGTTTATTTCTTGTCTTATTGCACTAAGACCTGCAGTACAATGAATGTTAAACAGAAGTAGAGTGGACATCCTTATCATGTTCTCAATCTTAAAGAAAGATTGTTGATTGTTTCACCATTGATTATGATATTAACAATGAGTTTCTCTGATGTACACCTTTTAAGTTTAAAAATATTTTCTTCTATTTTTAGTTGGCTGAGAGTTTTTGTCATGAATGGTAATTGAATTTAGTCAAATTTAGTCAAAAAGTGTATTTTTTTCTGCATCATTTCTGAAAATCACACTCTTCTTTATTCTTTTAGTGTGGTAATTTACATTGATTGATTTTCAAATATCAAACCAAATAAGCATTCCTGGGATAAATTGCATTGATCACAATGTATTAGCTTTTCATGAATTGCTGGATTTTATTTTTTTCTCATTTAATGAGGAATATTGATCTGCAATGTTTTTCTTTTAGGGGTATTAGAATTATGTATGGTTTATCAAATTAATCAGGAACTATATCTTCAATATCACTTATATGAATTTGTATAGTATTAGTATTATTTTTTACTTAAATATTTGCTGAAATTCAAGCAGTGAAGACATTTACTATTTTCTTTATTAAAATGTTAATTTATTTAATTGACATAGTGTTATTTACGATTTTTATTTTATTTTGTTTTAAATTTGGTTTGTTAAGTTTTCCAAGATACTTGTTCATTTTATTTAAGTTGTCAAATTTATTTACATGAAATTGTTTATAATATCTTCATGTGTTTCACAACTATGGTACATTGTGTGACATACCTTCTTTCATTCCCAATATATTTACTTTTTGTTTTCTCTCTTTTTTATTGATCAGTGATGTTAGGGTTTGTTAATATTATTAATCTGTTCAAAGAATCAATTTTTTACTTTGTTGATTTTCTCTATTGTCTATTTTATTTCAATGACTTCTACTTACATTATTTCCATTTCTACTATGCTTTTAATTTCGTGTTTATTTCTCTTTTTTTTGAGGAGGAGGAGTGGTTGGAATAAAAGAGAAAACATAGGGGAAAGGCTCCATGACATTGGTCTGGGCAGAGATTTTTTTGGATATCATTCCAAAAGCACAGGCAACAAAAGCAAACTTAGACAAATAGGATTGTATCAAATTTAAAAGCTCCTGTCCAACAAATTGAGCAATCAACAGAATGAAGACACAACCTTCAAAATGGGAGAAAATATTTACGAACCATATATCTGATAGAGGTTAATATTTCAATGATTTTGTACTTTTCTTCTTTTCCAAAATATACAGTTAAATGTATAAATTTTCTTCTAAGGGCTACTTTAGCTATTTTCTATGAATTTTGATATGTTGTGCTTTCATTTTTATTCCATTCAAAACATATCTTAATTTTTGTTGTGACTTTTGATTCATGGATTAGAAGTATTTATTCATGGATTAGAAGTATTAGAAGTATTTCCAAGTATTTGGAAATTTTATACATATTTTATGGTATTGATTTCAAATTTAATTTTATTGTCGCCTGAGAACATTCTCTGTATAATAATTATTCTTTGAAAAATATTGAGACATTTTTACATCTAGTTATTCTTTTATGCCATATGCTTTGTTATGGTTCCACAGCCACTGAAAACAATGATTATTCTGAAGTCAATGGGTGTGTACTTCTATAAATATCAATTAGATCTAATTGGCATTGTTCAAATCTCTATAGTTTTACTTATATTTTTGTGTGTCTAATTGTCCTTTTTGTCTGTTTTTGAGACCAGGTCTTACTCTATTGCCCATGCTGGAGTATAGTGGTGCAATCATGGCTCACTGAAACCTCAACCTCTTGGGCTCAAACTATCCTCCCACTTCAACCTCCGAAGTAACTGGGACTACAGGCATGCACTACAATGTCTGGCTGTTTTGTATTTTTTTTTTGTAGAGAAGGGTTTCACCATGTTGTCCAGACTAGTCTTGAGCTCCTGGCCTCAAGCAATCTGCCAGCCTCAGCCTCCCACAGTGCTAGGATTACAGGCGTGAGCCACCGCGCCTGGCCTCTACTTGTTTTATCAGTTACAGAAAGAGCCATATTAAGATCTCTTTGTAAAATTATGACTTTGCCTGTCTTTCTCTTTACCTTCATCAGTTTTGTTTTTTATGTAAAAAACATGCATAGTAATTATGATTTCTATGTCTTCTTGATGAATATTCCCTTTTATCATTATGAAATGCCTCTCTTTATCTCTATTAGTATTTTCTGTCTTGAGTTGTTAAGCTTAGTACACTCATTGTACATATTTTTCACTCTATTGTTTTCTATCTGTCTGTGTCTTCATAAAGTGTGCTTACCAGAGATAGCATAAAATTGGGTATTACTTTTTTGGTTCAGTCTGTCAATCTCTGACTTTTAATTGGAGCTACTATGACCTGAATATTAAGGTAGTTTTTGAAACAGTTAAATTGTCTACCATCTTCATATTTGTTTTAAATTTGTCCCATCTGTTCTTGGTCAGTGACACCTTTCCTTTCGCTTTTTTAGTGAAACAAATTCCATTTTATTTGTTTTAGTTATCCATTTTCACGGATTTAGTCATTATTCCATTTTATCTCTTCTGTAGCATAAACTTCTCAGCCATTTACACATCTTTTGCCTTAAATGTAATTTCTGCATATATGCAAACAATATGACATGTTATTATTTTTACTTTAAATAGTCGGTGGCTTTTTAAAGAAATTTGAGAATATAAATGTAAGTATCTATTAGGTTGGTGCAAAAGCAATTGCGGTTTTATCATTACTTTTAATGGCAAAACCACAACTACTTTTGCACCAACCTATGTATGTAGGTATATATGTATGTATCTATTTATCTAAGACATCTATCTATACATAGATACTTCTCTTCTCTATGTATAAGTATCTATAGATAGATAGATAGTGATAAGGATGGAGAGAATAAGAAAATGCCTTATATTTACTGGTTCTCTTCACTACTTTCCACAGATTCAGACTTCCATTTGTTATTACTTCCTTGGGCCTGGAGATCTTATTTTAGCATTTCTTGTAGTACAGGTCTACTAGAGACAAATCTGTCAGTGATTGTCATTTGAATATGTTTTCATTTTTAAAAGATATTTTCACTGGATATAGAGTTTGAGGTTAGAATTTTTTTTTGCACTTTAAAGATGTCATTTATTTTTCTTCTGTTATTTACTACATCTGTAAAGGAAACAAGAATCACGTCTATCTTTGTTCCCTCTGTGTTATATGTCCTTTCTGTCTTACTGCCTTTTTTCAAGTTTCTTTTTATCTTTGGTTTTCTGCAGTTTGACTGTGATGTGCCAAAGTGTTTTTTACTTTGTACTTGTTCTATTTCATTCACTTATCTTAATTTGTGGATTTATTCCTTTCAATACTGTGAGAAATTGTCAACTATTGTCTTTTTAAACATTGTTATTGCTCCATTTTTTCTTTTTTCTCTTTCTGATGCACCAAATATACATAAATTAGACCATTTAATATCATCCCACTGATTTTGGATACTCTATTTTGTTTCATTCTTTTTCTTTTTGTGTATTAGTTTATTTAATTTCTACTGACCTTTCCTTAAGTTAATTCTTTACTCTGCTGTGTTCAGTGTAGTTTAAGCACATGAGGAGACATTGCCATTTTGATTTTCATTTACAGCATTTTTATTTGCTTCTTTTTAATAGTTTACATTTTTTCATGGCATTTTCTACTCATTCACACATGTTTTCTACCTTTCCCAAAACTCATTTAAAGAGTGTATCATTGTAGTTATAAATTCCCATCAGATAATTCCAATATTTGAGTCTATTCTAAGTCTGCATCTATTAATCATATTTTCTTTTAGCTATGGGAAGCGTTTTCTCATTAATTCACTTAACTTTTAATTTTTTATTATATCACAATTTTTTTGGTAAGAGAGCTATCTATATCAATCTATAACTGAATTAAGTAGTATTACTTTTAAAAAAAAAGGTCAACTTATTTCTTCTGTCAGTCCACTGGTGTCAATATAACTAATAGCAGAGCTGAATTTAAGTTTGGGCCACGTGCAGTGGCTCACGCCTGTAATCTCAGCACTTTGGGAGGCTGAGGTGGGTGGATCACCTGAGGTCAGGAGTTTGAGACCAGCCTGACCAACATGGTGAAACCCCGTCTCTACTAAAAATACAAAAATTAGCCAGGCGTGGTGAAAGACGCCTGCAATCCCAGCTATTTGGGAGACTGAGGCAGGAGAATCATTTGAACCCAGGAGGTGGAGGTTGCAGTGACTCTGAGATTGCGCCATTGCACTCCAAGCTGGGCGACAAGAGTGAGACTCTGTCCAAAGAAAAAAGGAAGGGAGGGAGAGAGGAAGAAGGGAAGGAAGGAGGGAAGGAGGGAAGGTAGGAAGGAAGGAAGGAGAGAGAGAGAAAGAAAGAAAGGAAGTTAGTTTGTGACAGTCTTAGTTAGCTCAATTGAGCAATGCTGCAAACATTTTAAGAGTGGAAACAGGACCTTCCCTTTAGCAAGGATATGAGCCTTTCTTGTAGCACAGGTCTACTAGAGACAAATCTGTCAGTGATTGTTATTTGAATATGTATGTATTTTTAAAAGATATTTTCACTGGATATAGAATTTTGTGTTAGAATTTTTTTAGCACTTTATTGATGGGAGATCACTTGTTTTAGAGCCTAGTTGCAAACGTTTTGAGTTGCTGGGGAATTCTCATTGCTTTCAAATCCTGCCCTTGGCTTTTTGCATCTAGGAGACTTTCTATTCACTGCCCTGCACCCTAGCTTTTCTTTCTTACAGGTTTCAATAATCTATGATTTTTGTAGCTTGTCTGGCTTGTAGTACATTGTTTTGTGAATTTTTTCCCATCCTATAAGTAAACAAAAGTCTGATGTTTAGTTCTTATTTTAGAAATACTAAGGTGTTCTTTTCCTTTTATCAGCTGACTTTAGTTATATTTATTCAGATGAATGTGTGTCTATCTTATAAGGGCATTTTACAAAACGGTGAATGTATTTTATGACCCTAAATGTACACACACTGCTAGGTACACACAGTCAAGACAATCTATAAAGGTGTAAATTAAAAAGAAAAAAATCTTGGCTCTGGTATCTTTAAAAGTTAAGAAAAGAAGTTTTACAAGTGACTGAGTGGTTGTTTTAGTGCCACAGGCTAAGTTTTAAATAACAGTAGTCAGAATTCTGTAAGTCAATGCTAACATTAAACTTAGATGGCATGGTGCAGTGTTGCCAAGGTACCCATCTCCAGAGTGCTCTGGGGCTTCTCATGAAGTCATTTCAAGTCTTGTCCTCCCTTTCATAATTCCTATGAGGTTAGAAGTGGGAGGACATTATTATTCCCTATTTGCTGCTGAGAAGCAAGGTGAAGTCACAAAAGTGCCAGGTGTTTTTGCCCAAATCATAGAGCAGTCAGTCAATCAGAAGGAAGAATTCACAGGAGTGAAACTAGCCTGTCTTTGTCCTGATCCTGGTCAGCTGCCACCTAATCCCTACATGACAAAATCGCCTATTTCATTTTAAATATCTCTTGAGACAGCCTTGAGCCATTGTGGTATTTAATAACCTTTAGCTCAAGAATATTTGTTATGTCTGACTAAACTCTGACAATCTTCCCATGGCCTCAAGATCATCAAGCTTAAGGACCAGACTTAAATGGAAATAAATTGTCAGCTTCATACATTTTTAGGTACCCAAGAATGGTAACCATACACCTAAGAGTTGTCTTGTCTCTCATGCTCAAATCTCCCTATAATTGAAACTTATTAATGTTTATGTGAAATATTCCTTGTTGAAACCACAGATTGGCCCTACTTTATAAAAGTAATATCTACTTTTAATTAAACATTTTTGCTAAATGCCTCACATATGATGAGAGAAAAACCAAATTCTGTCAAAACATTAAAAGAGATTTATCCTTAGCAAATGTAAGTGCCCATAGCCCCAGGGGAAGAGTCTCAAGAGGTCCTGAGAAGGTGTGCCCAGCGTGTTCTGGTAAGAGTTTGGTTTTGTACATTTCAAGGTGACAGAAATTACAGGTAAAAAATCATAAATCAATACATAGAAAGTATACATTGGTTTGACCCAAAAAGGACATTTTGAAGTGGAGGCTTACAGGTCATAGACAGAGTTAGGGATTCTTCAGGTGGCAATTAGTTGAAAGAGTTAAGCTTTGTCTAAAGTAGAAAGGAATGCTTAAGTTAAGATAAGGGGGTCTGTTACCTGTCATTTAATGCCATACCAGAGTCAGGCTGGAAAGTAAGCCACAATGTACCGGGTCAGAAAAGACCTGTTTAAGGACATTTTATGGTTTGTAAGGCATAACTCCTCAGGTTCCTTAGAAAGGAATTTGAGCAAGAAGAAAAAAAAGGTCAGCGTTAAATCCTCATATATATTATTTAATTTTTATGAAAATGACATCAAATATTATTTGATTTAATTTTCACGAAAATATATAAGGTAGAAGCAGAAATATAGAAGGCCATGTCTACACAATTCATGCATGGTAGAACTGGTATATGAAAGCAAGTATGTATGATTCCATTGCTCTTGTTTTTTCTATTCCTATAGTCATTTTCTACTGTTTCTACAACGTATGAAACCAAATTTGGGAACAGTTTTCTATAAAACAAAATAACTTATTATGGGGTTTCTTTAAATCACAAATACCCTTGATGCACTTAGAACTTGATTTGATTATACATATTAGATTTACACTTTTTTTTGTTGTTTTGAGATGGAGTCTTGCTCTGTCACCCAGGCTAGAATGCAGTGAGGCGATGTTGGCTCACTGCAACCTCTGCCTCCTGGGTTCAAGAGATTCTCCTGCCTCAGCCTCCTGAGTAGCTGGGACTACAGGTGCCCGCCAGCACTCCCAGTTAATTTTTGTATTTTTAGTAGAGACCCCATCTCTATAATTCACCATATTGGCCAGGCTGGTCTCTAACTCCTGACTTTCTGATCCCCCCGCCTCAGCTTCCCAAAGTGCTGGGATTACAGGTTTGAGCCACCACGCCCGGCCAGATATACACATCTTTATGGAGGAAAATGTACTGTGCAATGTGCAACTACACTCTTAATTGTCATCCCTGGTTTAATCCTTGTTTTAAGTAAGAGAAGCAATCTGTGAAAGAGAGATGCGTTTTATCCCCCATAGGGCTTAAAAAAGAGGTAAGTAGTTGTTATATTTTGAAATTGGAAGATTTTACACAACAATAAGGAATTTTGAGCTGGTCTTGAGAGAATGGGCAATACTTGGCTTGCATTCCTACATGGTACATGGCAACAAAAGCCTTCAGAAAGGACATAAATTTACTGGAGCTCCACAGTTCTCTGGTCCCTATTGCTTCCTTCTTTGCATTAATTGTTTTGTTCTTGAATGTATTGAATTAACCATTTCTTTCTTTTCTTTTTTTTTTTTTTTTTTTTTGAGATGGAGTCTCACTCTATCGCCCAATCTGGAGTGCAGTGGCATGATCTCAGCTCACTGCAACCTTTGCCTCCCAGGTTCAAGAGATTCTCCTGCCTCAGCCTCCCAGGTAGCTGGGATTAGAGGCTCACAGCACCATGCACAGCTATTTTTTTTTCTTTTTTTATAGTAGAGATGGGGTTTCACTGTGTTGGCCAGGCTGGTCTTGAACTCCTGACCTCAAGTGATCCTCCCACCTCAGCCTCCAAAATGCTGAGATTACAGGCATGAGCTACTGCACGTGGCCAACTATTTCTATTTTAACATAGGTATACATTAATTTAACCAAAGAGCTGAAGTGGTAGCAATGAGCTAACAAATAAGTAGAGTCTTCACTGAAAAAGTGGGCACAACCCTCATTTTTAAAGGCCATTACCAATAGCCATCTATGGAAGCACTGTTATGTTTTTTGTGTTAGGCATTCTGTTATTCTTAGATTTCAGAATACATGGTTGCCCTGTAACTTCAGACTTCCAATGTATTCCAGAAGAGTTGTGATTTGGTAGTTTATCTGGCTTTTTCTCAAGTCTGACTTTCAACTTTTTGCATTTTAAGTGGAGGAAGAACTTAGGCTTTTAAAAAATGCATATTAGCATTATTAACCTCACTATATCATGTATGAATAAAAGTAGTGACAATATTCAAAACACAGTAAGAAAAAGCATGAGGATGGAAATGTACAAGAAAATTACAAAAGTTCGCAAATCCACTATGTGTGTATACACACACACACAGAAACACACACACACACTATATATCTGTGTGGGTGCATATGTATATAATGTGTGTGTGTTCAGAAACATCTGTGGAAATTTTAAAAAATAAATTTAAAAAGTTTGAAAAAATCCACATTATGTGTATTTTGAAGTTGTATATGTTTCAGTTGGACTAAGTTCCAGTGTGGATTTATAAGCAAATACACTTGGGAAAAGCCTATCAAATTCTCACCTAGTTACTGAGAGGCCCTCCTTTAGTTAGTTATTACCAGAGTAAAGAAACAAGGCAGGGAATAGTGACTTGGCTAGAAAGGCAGCAGAAAACCACTCGAGGCAAAGCCTTACATCACAAGCATTGTTTCTGTCTCATCCTTCAGGTGATTAGGCACCATTTATAGCTATGAGTAGAAAATTGACCTGACAAAAATTATGTTAGAAAATTAATTCCATCACAAGTCATTTAAAAATAAATCTACATGGAAGATATATATAATATAATATAATATAATATTATATTATATTATATTATAATAAAATAAAGATAAATAAAATAAAATATAATATAAAATATAATAGCCAAGAGGCTATTATAAACAATGAAGGTCTTCCCTAAGGCTTTGTAGACGAAAAGAATGCCCATTTTCAAGAAATGATTAGGAGCTATTGTCAACTAGATTGTGTGATACAGTTGAATAGAGGGCTGGGAGTGGGGAGTAATTGTTGTGAATCCCAATCTGAACGGAGAGTATTCGCTTTTGTTTTGCTTGTTTTTTGAGACAGGGCTCTTCTCTGTCACCCAGGCTAGAAGGCAATGGTGCAATCATAGCTCACTGCAGCTTCAAACTCCTGGGCTCAAGGAATCCTCCTGCCTTAGCGTCCTGAGTAGCTGGGACTATAGGCACATGCTGAAGTGGCATCATTTGTCTGGGGTAAATACCCAAGATTCGTTTTCTCATGGCCACGGAAAACTAGGATGCAGACACATGAGAGTGAGGTTAAGAGTGGAAGTTTAAAAGGCGAAAGAGAAAAGCTCTCTTGCTACAGAGAGGGGTCCCAGAGAAATGGGTTGTCAGTTCTGTTGTGAAATGCAGTGGGTTTTGGCCGGGCGCGGTGGCTCACGCCTATAATCTCAACACTTTGGGAGGCCGATGTGGGCAGATCATGAGGTCAGGAGATCGAGACCATCCTGGCTAACACAGTGAAACCTCGTCTCTACTGAAGATACAAAAAAATTAGCCGGGTGTGGTGGCGGGCGCCTGTAGTCCCAGCTACTCGGGAGGCTGAGGCAGGAGAATGGCATGAACCCGGGAGGTGGAGCTTGCAGTGAGCCGAGTTCGCGCCACTGCACTCCAGCCTGGGCGACAAAGCGAGACTCTGTCTCCAAAAAAAAAAAAAAAAATGCAGCGGGTTTTACAGATGAACTTGAGGAGGTAGTGTCTGATTTACATAGGGCATGGAAGATTGCTTGGACCAGGTGTGCCATTTGCATAGGACATGAAAAACTGGTTAGGGCTAGGTGTGCATTTGCATAGGGTGCAAATTTCTGGTAGGCCCCACCTTAATCTTTTATTATGCAGATGGGTTCACGGCCTTGTTGGCACCATGTTTCCTGTTACTTTATTGTACATGTGGTGACAAAGAAAAGACGGAGCCTCCGTGTTGAACGTACATGGCCCTCAGATACCTGTTTCTATTGGTATAGCTGCTGGCTTTCACCCATGCAAACTTCCAGCTTGCTTCTCTATGTCTGCAGCTCAATTTTTCAGGTTACTTTTTGTTAGAAAAGAAATGATTTTGGAGCTGCTTTTTGTTAAAGGGGAAATTCTGCCGAGGACTCTGTTGCCCTTACTATCTGCCTAAATAATATCTATCTCCTACATCAATGCCACCACACCTGGCTAATTTTTAAATATTGTTTTTATAGAGACAGGCTCTCATTATGTTGGCCTAATTGGTCTTGAATTCCTGGCCTCAAGCCATCCTCCTGCCTTGGCCTCCCAGAGTGTTGGGATTACAGGCATGAGCCACCATGCCTGGATCAGTATTGGCATTTTTCGATGAGAAACTGAACCTAGGTGGAAGGGGACGTTGGCATGCTTTCTACACATCTGGGAAACTAAGAAATTATTTAAAATTAAAGGTGATGCATTTTCTCAATCAGATTTTTTTTTCCTCCCAACTTAGTTGGGGGATACACAATGTGTCATGCTTTTCTGTGTATGCATTTTTCCCATCCTGCCTAGAAGTCACCCATATGACGGACCCTCAAGAAATATTTATTAATCAAATTCTCCTCTTCTCTATCCTTCAGCTGCAAGAGCTGTGATTAAGACTCCTTATGGAAATGATAATCAATATTTTATAGTACCTTTCACCAGAGGCTATCAAATGTAATGACAGTCAAATATTTTTGTTCTTTTTCAAATTAGAGATCAATCAACATTATCCATTTCTCCATTACCAGTTATACACGGTTGATCAAATTTTTATGCTGATGACTTTATTGCATTGAGGAAGGTTTCAATGCCACTGACCTTCTCCCTTTGAGTGCTTATTTTTCTAGCAGACAAAATTAGCAAGTGTGATAGACAAAGTTTGAAATATAATGTAGTCTTTTTCCCAGTTCTTTACTAATGGTATTATTTTATAACACCTAAGTTAATGTAGAATTTTATAGCTTAAAAATAATTTTATAGACATGATTTTATATAGTACGCAGCATAGCCATATGAGAAAACTGAAGATAAACAATCAGAGCTGCAAAATGATCTGCCTGTTTACTTGGTAGTTAGCAGTCAAATCAAAATTAGAAATTTAGATCTTCTGACTCATCCTGACATTTTACTCTAGGGTTCTCTGATACACACAGATGACGCTGTAACCTCACCCTGATGCTGGGCATCCATCGAGGTCTTTGTTCCTAATGATAACTAAGAGATTGATAGGAATTCTCTTTAGGTATTGAGCCCCCATCCAAGTTCTCTTGACACGTGTAGCAAGTAAGGCTTGTAAGCTCTTTTCCTTATTTTAAATATTCTAAGGCTGAAATCTCCTTTGCAAAAATTATAATAATGAGACCATTATGGCAGTAGGAAAGATCTGTCTAACCAACATCCCTCTTGCCTTTAGCCTTCATCCTGCCTTTAATTATTCTTAGGATTATGCCAAGCTAACTTTGGGAGACATTTAGTTTATAGTTTAAATGATAATAGCCCTTCCCCAAAACTCAGCCACCTTTTTAAAGCATGGCTGGCCTTATGTCAATTAAGCTCTTTCTTTACTGCAATGCCATGGTCTCGTGAATTGCTTTTGACTATACAGTGGACATGAAGGACCTGTCAGGTGGTTACAATGCCATGATGCACAGGCCAACTAAATCTCAGATTTCTTATTTCGATTGAAAGTGTATCAGTCCCAAGTGGTAATGCTGATCACTTTGTTCAGATTTATTTGGCAGTTTTACATCTCTGATATCTAAAACATGGCAATTTAATGTATTTAACAAACCCGTCTTGCTCTGTAAACTGCAATCTTTCACAATATAGAGTTTCTAATACAGGTTGGGCAAGAATAGAAATGCTCAGATCTGTATTATTATCCGACACCATATCAGTTAGCCTTGCTAAACTTCAATTGCTATATCTGCAAGTAACTCATTTAATATTTATTTAATAAATATTATTGAGCTTCTTCTATGTGCTAGCTACTATATGTAGATTCTATATTATTATCGAGCTTCTTCTAAATACTGTTGAGCTTCTTCTATGTGCTGGCACTAAAAACTGGATTAGAATTGCTCTTTTATATAGATATCGGTGATTTCATACATAATGTGTGTAAAGCCCATGACCTTGTGCCATAGCTTGCTGGCTGACTTGGAAAATGAGGTCTAGGACCTGTCCTTTACCAGCCCCCTCTCCACATAAGTCAGCTCAACAACTGTGGACATCGTAGAGCCTGGGACACTGCAGAAAACATTCATGGTGCTGGTGCATCGTGAATGAGTCATCAGAGGCAGAGGCAATGGGCAAGCTGATTAGAACTGAGACAGCTTCTGTTTACATATAAATATCCTGCTAATCAGTGATGACAAGAGAGGAAACATAGGCAAATGCCAGTTAAATGGAGTTTGAAGTTTTTTAAAAAGTACATTTGGTAGCGCTTGCCAGAGTGTGGCAGTGGTTCTTTAATTATACAGGAAGAAATCTTGAAAATGAATTGGCCTTAGGCTGAGTTAAAGGGAATAGTTTTGTAACAGGTTGTCAGAGAACATCTCTGAAAGTAAGAATTACTTTTCATTGCTTTTACAAAATGATAGCACTTACATAGGTATCTATATTTCTCACTATGTGTTTGTGTGTGTGTGTGTGTAGGGGAGAGGGATCTTTTTTGATTAATTACAAAGGAATATTTTTTACATAGATTAATTATGGGCTCAGTCTCAGGTTTGCCTTATTTTATTTTATTTTTTTGAGACAGGGTCTTGGTCTGTTACCCAGACTGGAGTGCAGTGGCATAATCATAGCTCACTGCAGCCTCAGGTTCCTGGGCTCTACCCTCCCACCTCAGCCTCCCTAATAGCCAGGACTACAGGCACATGCCACCATGCCCAGCTAATTTTAAAAATTTTTTTTTTCATTTTTCAGACACAGGTTCTCGCTATATTGCCCAGGCAGGTCTCGAACTCCTGGTCTCAAGAGATCCTCTCTCCTTATCCTCCCAAAGCACTGTGATTACAAGCATGACTGTCGACTGTGGTAACAGGCATGACTGTAGGCATGGCGTCCACCCACAGGTATGCATTTTTTTTTAACGCTGTTTCAGGAAGCAGTTCCTTTTAACGTGTTCCACATCATGGAGCCCACTTCAGGTCCTGGCATTTTATAAGGTATACTCACCATTTATACATTTTGCAGTACCATTGGCTCCTTTTCAAATATACTCACGAATCCATTATAGAGGCTCCTGATCAATTCAAATGACTTCAAAACATTTTATCTTTTAGAATATAGCTTTGTTAGTATTTCAGGACAACTCTACCAAATCCTGCCTGGGGAAACTGTTGTACCTGCTAAGTGGAAGCAATAGGACATAGTGTCTGTTTATGTTTTAGCTTCAAGGGTACTTGAAAGATTAAGGAGTTAAAGAAATTCCATGAAGCCTAAGGCAGGTTTTTCTTCAATTTGTCCATTACTTTCTGTTACATTCCCAAGATTGTCCTTATATTAAAAAAGTAAAATGGCTAAAGCCATATTTGGGGTCTATATGCCTTCCTTTTGATGTTCATCTTCCAGCCTCAATTGCTAGTCAAGAACTTCTGCCTTCCCAGGCTGCTTAGATTTCTGCTTTGTGCTTTGGTATTTTTATTTTTTCCTTTAGAGATAGAGTCTTGCTCTGTCCCTTGGGCTGGAATGTAGTGGTGGGATCATAGCTCACTGCAGCCTAGACCTCTTAGGCTCAAGAGATCTTCCCACCTCAGCCTCCTGAGTAGCTGGGACTACAGGCATGCACCACAACTCCAGGCTAATTTTTCAATTTTTTATAGAGATAAAGAGATGGGGTCTCACTATGTTGCCACAGCTGGTATCCAACTCCTGGCCTCAAGCAATTCTCCCACATTGGCCTTCTAAAATATTGGGATAATGATTATAAGCCACCACACCTAGCGATCTGGTAATTCTTATGCCCAAGTGTGCAAATACTCTATCAGATGTCCCTGAACATCTGTCTTCTAATCCAGTATTTCATGCTTTGGATAAATCTTCATCCAGGAGGCTATCCTTGGTTTAATTAAGAAATCAATTGCATTCTAGAACAGATTATAGCATAAGCATTAACCATTGCTAGCCAAATTCTTCATATTTATGGGAGCCTTCATGATGACACAAGATTTAACTTAATCAAGAGAGTGAAACTAACACTCAGAATTGCAGACACTTTAATAGCCCTTGTAAAAAACTATTTTATGTTAAATGGGACTTTTGTATTTTGTCTGTCAAATTACTTCATACGGGAGGATGACTTTTCCATTCACACACAGGCTACCCTTTCCTTCTGCCCTTGTCTTTATCCTGGAAACATAAAATCGTATTTGTATCATTTGTTTCAAGCTGACCATCCGTTTTTATAGTATCCATAAGCAAAACAAACAAACAAAGGAACACCCCCAAAACTGCCTTCCTGGTAGTTGCAGCTCTCATGAGAATGTCCCAAAAATCTGTCTTCAAATTGAGCTTCACAGCAAATTGCAGAATGGAAGAACATGCATAAGGATCTCATTTTCAGGTGAAGAAATGAAAGTCCCCCCAGGTTGGATGTTCTTGTGGCCATACTGTAACTGGCTTAAGTCTGGCTGCTCACTGCTCAGAGGTCAAAGCCTGAGAAAGCAAGATGTGGTAAAAGGAAAGCAGCTTTATTCAAATGCTAGCTATTGGAGAATGGTCCTCTGTCTCTTTAAAAGGCCACTCCCACTTTGGAGGCTGAGTGAGGGGGTTTAAAAAGGAAAAGATGTGTGAAACATGCAGGAGTGGGGCAGGGGGATGCAGGTCTGTGTGTCTTTTTCCAGTGGTTATCTTGAGTAATTGCCCATCCAGAGGTTCAGTTGGCATCATCCTGACTTCAGCCCAGTGGTGGGGGGCTAACTGTAACTCCCACTAAGCGGGAGGATTCTGCAGCTGGATCTCTACAGCAGTTTGCCATGGTTACTACAGGACTGAACAAAGGGGGATGAATGCAGAAATGAAAACTTAAAACAAAAGTAACTATTTTAAATGAAGGGGCCATTGGAAGAAGAAGAGGGCTCCCAGCTCCTAGTGAGCAAGGGCAGCCACTTGAGCCTCTACAGCCCTTTGTATTTATTGGATAGAAAGAGCAGGGAGCAGGAGGTAACCATTGGTCAGCTGCTTAATTGATCACAGGGTCACATGATTGCTAACAGGCTTCAGATGTGCCTAATTACAAGCAGCACTGCACTTGGGGCATGACTGCCCTCAGCATTCCTTCTGGGTGGCAGACGCAGCTTGTCAGTTTGCAAATATTCTGCATTTATGAGAACAGTTTAATGTTTACTCATATAACCTCCAGTGGTATACAGAGTTGATCACGACCCTCACTCTTTTGACCTGCAACAGATCTCTCTGTCTGGTTTGTTTTAAAATTTCTCAGCATGCACATAATTGGATAAGTGAGCACTGTTCACAGAAGTGCCTGGTGGGAAAAGGTAGAAACAAAGAGTTTCAGAAAACGTTTCAAGGCTGAACACAAGAAAGGAAAACAAGTTTTAGAATGCGTTTCGAGGTTTGGATACTTGATTACAATACAAGTCTTAAGTGGCAGAATTATTATTTAAACTCAAGTGTGTTGATTCTTAAATATCTGAGATTTCTATTACCATATTGCTTTTCTAAAGCACTAAAATTCAAACCCAAACGGTACTGTCTTCATCATAATCTCAAATCATAAAAGCTCAAATCAGAGAAAGTATTTTTCTTCTAAACATTTCTTTTTCTTTAATGCTATTCTCCCATCATGCCCAGATCTACTTTTTTTTTTCTTTTTGTCCCAACATTAATAATCTTTTAATGTCTTTCTTACTATATTAATAGTGGGCTTTCTGGTTCATTCCCTCCCCAAAGCTCCTTGATGTCAAGATGATTTTGGGTTGCTTTGTTTTGGTCAAGCGCCTGGACCAAAGGTCAGCAAACCATAGCTTGCAGTTGGTTTTTGCATGACCTCTCAAACTAAAAATAGTTTTAACATTTTTAAAGGGTTGTTAAAAAATACTAAAGAAGAAGATGTGATAGAAACCATGTGTGGCTCACAAATCCGAAAATATGTATTGCCTGACCCCTTCTAGAGTTTGCTGACTCCTGGCCTAGAGTTTTGCCTGCACACAGTAGGGGCTCCATCTATTTGTTGAGTGAATGTGGGCAGGCATGCACATGTGTTGAAGTGGATTTCTTCCACGGAGTTAACTCCTGGCAATAAGGCCTATCCAACCTGAACTCCTCGTCCTCCCACCGTGAGCCACTGGCATCTGGCAAATCTGATGGTGTTTTCTAACTCGTTGTTATTTCCATCTCCATAGCACAGATGTAGGTTAGGCATCTCAAAATCAGGAGCTATTCATCAGCTAGTGGAGAATATTCATTGTTATTTGGGCTGTCACTGTAATTAGCTCATCCTTTAGAAGCCTTTGCTCCATGGCTTGTTTGTTATTGGAGACTTCTCCTCATCACCAGCATTCACATGCATATTAGCGTTTCAAAAAGCATGTTGCTATTTTGATTTTTCCTAGGAGTTAAGATAAAATATTCAACATCTTTCTCATTCCCCCACACCTCCCAGCCCTTGAAGACAAAGCCCCTTGGTCTGCATGTAGCTAATGGCCAATATTCCAGGAAGCCTTTGATAATGGCCCACATAAGAGAGAAGAGCAGCCAAGCACAAAGTACACTGTAATAAGGTCACTAAAGCTGTAAATTACTGGTTTTCATCCTTAGATATGTCTTCCAGTGGCCTGAGAGAGTTTCGCTTCATTAAATGTGAGAAGTCGCAACTCAAGCTAAATCTGTCTAGAGATATTAAATTCTGGACATATGCGATTACACCAAATGATGCTCCCAACTTGAACAGCCCCAGCTTGATTTTAAAACCGTAAAACCCGCTATCTCACTTTCTTACCAGCGTTTCCTCTGTCTTCACTGTCCCCTTCCCCAAGTACCCCATTCCCTCCCTTAAAAATAGCATTTGAAATATCAGCCAGGGCTCTGGCACAGCCTGGCTGGCTGGCTGGCTGTTCTTCATGGCTCACTGATGATCCCCACAGGTTTTTAGAATCAAACCCTGCCTCTGTTGTTCACAGCAGCCTTTCCTGGCTACATTTTAATTAATTCCGTATGGTACAATGATGATAATTTGGCCCAAAATAAAAGTGAGCCTGAGTTAATGCTGTTATCATTAGAAAGATTGAAGGATCAGAAGCAATTAGAAAGTTCTGGAAGTATTGAGGAGTGTGAAGGGAAAAAGAAGAAACTGGTGCCCCAAACTCATTTATCATATTAACAAATGTGAGAGCATGAGTTCCTGTGTGAGTTCTGCCCTGGATCCTTTCCTTGACTGCATCTGCTAGTAAGTGCTATTTAACATCGGCACAACCTGTGTTTTCTTTATTATATGCGTGGTACTGAGACCAGGCTTGCAAAATCCAGAGGGGACGGAGATGGACAACCTTTTCTGGATCACCTTTGTGATCTCTGTTCACAGGGCTGGATGCGTTTTCTCAGTCACACCCTCTTCTTTTGCGATACATTTTCTTCATAGTTTCTTTTCAAAGTGGGATGATCAAAAGACAAACTTAGGGTATCATTTACTTTTAGCAGTTTTTTACCCATTATTTTTCCCCCTAGTTGCTAGCCCACACCGCTGGGTGTCCTGGCTCTCATTATAGTTCCCCAGTTACAAAGCATTCCCTCAACTCTGAGCAGGATTTTGTTTCCAAACTATTCCCAGAGCTGTTTCCTCTATTATAGTTTATCTATCATGTGTTTAATCTATGGGATGTTTTTACCAACTTGTTGTCCTGAAGAATGGTTCTAATATAAGCAAGTATTTACAACTGATAGCAATTGATGTATTGCCCTTTCCAGTGATATTTGCACCCCAACGTTGACTAATGGTATCAAGTTAAGTCCTTTTATGTCAGAGACAATTTTGGTTTAAGGTAGACCCTCCTGGACTCTGTGACATTTCTTAACTAATTTTGATACATATGGCCAAATTGCTCCTAGGAACATTTAATTTGGTTATACTGATAGTGTATACAAGTTTCCGTTTCATAAATTTCTTGATGGTAATCCACAATATTTTCTGATAACTTTAACAATTCTATGGGCAAAAGTGCATCTTTAAAAAAATTTTAATTTCTTTGAATCCTTTTAAGTTTTAAGATTTTAAAATATCGGTGTCTGTTTTTCTTTTTAAAAAATTTCTGTATATATTAGTCCTACATATTTATTTTGAAGGTGTTTCAAGACAAATAACAAAATAACGTATGAAGATAGTAAACAAATACATACTGAACTCACAGGTAGAATTGCCAGATTAAATATAGGATGCCCAGTTAGGTTTAAATTTCAAATAGACAACACTTTTTTTAGTATAAGTATATCCCAAATATTACATGAGATATTTCTACTAAAAATACTCATTGATTATCTGAATTCAAATTTAAATGAACATCTTTTTTATTATTTGATAAATCTGAAAATTCTATTCACAAATCTCTATCTTTAGTCCTATCTAAAACTATACTAAACTATCTTTAGTTTGGATTGCAGACTTAGTATCCAGTGGGCTCCTCAGCATTTCTATTAGGTTGATGCAAAAGTAATTGTGGTATTTGCCATTAAAATAACTTTTAATGGTAATAAGCTTTACTTTAAAAGTAATTAAAAGTATCTTTTAAACTTTTAAAGTAAAACTTATTACCATTAAAAGTTACTTTTAATGGCAAATACCACATTTACTTTTCATCAACCCAATAGTTGGAGGTCTATTAGGTATCTGAAAACCAACAGGTCCATAAAATATATAAATGTCACTTGTGCTCTGCCGTTTCCCAAGTCTGCTGTTATCCTTCTTTGCTCATCTTAGTTAATCGTATCAGCATCTTTCTGAGGTCAACTACTCTAAGGGTTAGACTTTTTTTTTTTTCGTATACACTCTCTTCATACTCTCAATACCTTAGCATACCCTCCAAAATATAATATGCATGGGGTCCTCCAACTTCTTGTCATCTCCATTGCTACCATCCTGGTCCTAACTCCTTCCTTTCTTAACTAGATCATTGTAGAGCTTCTGAACTAACTGTCCTCTTTGCTAACCATTTTGCAGGTCCATCATTCATTCCCCAAACAGCAATGAGAATGATCAGAGCTTACAACCAACCCTCCAAGAGCTTCCCTCTGCAATGAGAAAACATCCAAACTCCTTTACCAGGGTTCCCAGGTTTCCTTAGCTTGCCTTCAGATTCAGAGCATTTGATTTGTTTTCCCCTTTGGGATACCCTTTTCCCCAAATTTATTGGGCTGCACGTTTCTATTTATTTACATTTCAATGCAAATTTCACTTCCAAAGAGACGACTTTTGATAACACAGACTGCTTTCCTAATGTTTTCCTTCACAGCACTTCTTACAGTTTGTTGTCATTTGTTATTTTGCATGTTTTCAGATTTAACTCCTCTCTCTAGAATGCAAAGTTCATAAAAGAAGATTTTTTTTTCTCATTTGTGCTGCATCCTCAATGTTTAAGATTGTGCCTAGTGGCTGGATAACATGCGATAAATAATACATGCTGAATGCCCAAATGAATAAAGAACAAATGACACGTTAACATATACTGAATATTTACATTATGCAGGCACTTGGCTTAGGGCTTTGCATATTTATCCTGTAGTGTGATACGCAGACCTCAGTTGGGTCTTAGACGACACCAGGCAATAGATATACATCCCAGTCCATTTATTTCTCTATTTATTTTAGGTGACTGTTTCACCCCTTCTCCACTCTTTTCAAAATATCCAACAGCCCCATCTGCCTTCTTCAGTTTCAGAGATTTTGTCTCTTAACTTCACTGAAAAATTGAGGTAAACAGAAGAGGTGTGCCATAGATTCCCACGACCACATCTACCCATGTAGAAGCATCTACACCTGTATACCCAACCTGAGATGTCTGTGCTGTCATCCACAGTCAACATCAACACTTGCTTTTCAAATCCCATCTCTCTTCCCTACTTGAGGGCACTGTTGCAGACATGCTTCCCACTTTGTCTTTTTTTAATCAAATATTTACTCTTCATTATACTCATCAACAAAACATACTTTCATCTTAACCAAAAAAAATGAAAAAGAAGAAATATTTAAAAATCTTTGACTTTACCTTCTTGCAAGCTTCACTGCTCGTTTGCCCACTTTTGCTCTAAAACTCCTTGGTTGAAATGCTCTCCCTAATTTCTCTCCTCCCATAATATTCTTCCTCTCTCATTGAGATATAATTCACATACCATAAAATTCACCCTATTCTCTATTAAAGCCACTTTAATTAGGCATTTGTCCCACTAAATATTGCTACTAAATATTATAATTGGGATCTCTAATAACCCACTTGTTGCTAAATCTAGTCGTTAATGATAAATTTCCATCTAATTTGACTTATCAGAAGCATTTGACCTGCTAGCATTTATCACAACTGTCTTCCTTCTCTTTGATTCGCTTTCTTCACTTTGCTTCCAGGATTTTTGGTTTTCCTGTAACTTCGCTGGCTGCTTCTTCTCAGTCTTCTTTGCTGGATCCTCTTTTTTCAAACTTCCTAGTGGAGCACTCCAGAACTGAGTCCTTGGTCCTTGTCTCTTTATTTATACTTGCATTCTTCTTGTTCTTCTCCAGCCTCTTGGTTTTATATCTCTAGCACAGACTTTTCTCTTAAACTATTCATTCGCATATGTAGCTGCCAATTCCACATCTTTACGTGGACAATGAAGAGATAGCTCACATTCAACGTGTTTATATTTGGTAAGAAACGTGTCCATTTTTGGTAAGAAAAACCCCTGGTCTTTTATACCAAATATGTTCCTCCTGCAGTTTTCCCACCTCAGCGAACGGTAACTCCATCTTTTCAGTTGCTCAGATCAGTTTGGTCAAAAGCTTGACATCTTTGACTACTCTGTTTTTCTCGTATTTCACATGTAGCCAATCTTAACCTTGGATCCATTTCTATATACAGGATGTGACTATATCTCACAACCTCTCTTACTACTACCTTGGTATTACAATACAATAACTTCTTTCCTGGATTACTGCAATAGCTCCCAGCAGGTCCCCCTGACCCTACTCTTGTTCCCCTACAACCCAATCTCAGCACAGCAGCCAGAGTGACAATTTAAATGTAAGTTGGATTTTGTCATTCCTTTTCAAAACACTGCAGTGACTCTCCATGTAACTTAGAGCAAAAGCCAAAATATTGCACAAAGGGAAGCTCACAAATGTTCTATATGAACTGGCTCCTCCTCACTTGCGGTTTCCTCTTCTACTATCCTCCTGTTTGTTCAGTCCACTCTGGCTCCATGTATCCTTGTGGTTTCTGCCTATGTGTGATTCTGCTTAGACCCTTTAATCTGATTGTCCTGTTTGCCTAGAATACATTTCCTCAGATATCTGTTTGGCCAACTCCCTCCTATCTTCCACATCTTTGTTCATCACCATCTCAATGAGGCTGATTTTACACCTCCTGGTACTTCATTTTTAAATTTTTTTGGCACAGCACTTTTGACTCCTGGCATGCTGTAAAATCTATTTATTATTTACGTACCTCTACCGGCTAGAGTATAACTTCCTTGAGGTCACACATTTTTATTTGTTCACTAATGCATCCCAAGCACTTAACAACCCGTCAATAAATATTAATGAATATATGTGGTTGTTAGGAGTGTGGGCTCTGGAGTCAAACAGCTTGGGTTCAAATTTCATCACTGCCTTTAGTAGCTGAGTAACACTGCAAGGTGCTTGGAATTTTGTGATATCATTACTTATCTGGAAAAAACAGAGAGTTAAGAAGGTTATCTACCTCATGGAGTCAATGTTTAAGACTAATTAATCTTTGATTAACTAAAATAACATGCAAATTAAAAAAATGTATACTGCACATATAGCAAACTCTCTAAAATTTTTAGTTATTACTTATTCTCTGCAACAATCTTATGAGATAAGTACTATTGTTATCCATGTTTTCCAAGTAAGATAAATTGAAATGTAGAGAGCTAAGCAATTTGATAAGAGACACACACAGTAAATGGCAGAGCTGGGATACAAATTCAGTTCCATTTGACAACAAATTTAATGTTTAGTCTCTCCTTATAGCTTGTGATGCCTTTGCAAATGGAATATTATTTTCCTATTACATCTTCTAACTGTAGGTATATAAGAAACTATTGATTTTTATGTATTTATCTTGTATAGCTTATCATATGAGCTTTGTCCTTCTAATATTTAACTTAAACATTGTGTCAAATACTTATTTCAAATCTTATTTTAGGTTTTAGTATATTGTGGAAAAATTTCAGAAAATATTAATAATAGATGTAGTAGTACATCCCTGGTTCATTCAAGTAGTTTATTCTATCTATGGAAAAGCTTCTAATGCTTAATCTTTATTACTGTATTCACTGTGGACTTAAAGGATGTGTTCTCTAACTTGCTTAGGAGGTATCTTCTTATTCTTACAGTTTTGTATTTTTTATATCAAGAATGGTAGAATTTATCAACCACCTCCACATATTATTTTACAAAACCTTGGAAGAATAAATGAAATAATAGTTGTGAATACCTATTCAATCTTAGGAAGAAAAGTCACTTATGAATTGCAGGTACTATACAAGCAATAATGATTGGAGGTATATCTGCTGCTATAATGTTGGGATATTTTGAAAGAAACTTCACTTTAAACATATAGGGTAATGTATCAATCCTTTTTCCATGTGAAACCAAAGCTTCAGGCACCTGATAGAAAGGGCAGTGGCTCCTGTGGCTCCTAGAATCACACTATGTTTTGTCTTCCACTCTATTTCAAACCCTTTCTTTCTGCCATGACATCTCTTTTTCTCTTCTGGGGAAATTGACTATTACTTCCAAGTTTCTGCTGCCATACTTTTTAAGAAGGTAGTGATGCCCACCCACTGATATCAGGTGTGGTGACAGTGACTTGCACTGGCCAATAAAATGTGAACAGATGGCATATGTCATGTCTGAGCAGGATATTTAAAAGCCATTGTTTTATCATTATTCCTTTTCTCTCCATTACAAAAGCGTCATGGCCCATATAGGATCTTTTTCAGTCTCAGTCTAAAAATAAATACAAGCAGCAGAACTACCTCCAATTGGTGGTGGACACTATCTTTCCTTAGGAAAGGGGTTAAGTGTAACCTTGGATCCATTTCTATATATAGGATGTGACTATATCTCACAACCTCTCTTACTAATACCTTGGTAGTACAATACAATAACTTCTGTCCTGGATTACTGCAGGATTACTGTTAAGTGTATTATGGGAGTAAAGGAAGGGAAGCAAATAGTT
The DNA here is from genome assembly GCF_028885655.2 of Pongo abelii. Taxonomy (NCBI): domain Eukaryota; kingdom Metazoa; phylum Chordata; class Mammalia; order Primates; family Hominidae; genus Pongo; species Pongo abelii. The sequence goes on from NC_071992.2 coordinate 36,316,936, forward strand.
GTGAGCAAGAGAGGAGCTTAGGAAATCATATTATTTTTCTTGAGCACTCTCTCTTGCATCCTTTAGGAGGATAATACATCCCTAACGCATTGCACCATGACCCACTTGGTCAATAAAATGTCAGTAGAAAGGGTACATGCCACATCTACGGAAAGCTTTGTCTTCCTGCCACAATCAGATCAGCTTTGCCCAGGTAGGGGCTGTTCCTTCAGCCCTATTTCCAGACTGAAGACAAATAACAACAGAAATGCATCAAAAACATAACAAGGAATGCATGAGATAAAGCTTTCTTGTTCTAAGCCACTGATATGTTTGCGGTTGTTTGTTAATATTGTAAAAGCTGACTGATACAACTTCTCCTTCTTCAAACCCTGTTTCTGTTTCTCTACCAACTAAGGTGACCAAAGTTTCAGAGAGCCAACCTGGAATATAGCCAGACCAAACAATATATTTTATGACCTTATCACAAATTTATGCAGAACAGGTATTAAAATAAAATTTATAGTATTCTGTATTATTTACTTTTCTGTTATATAATTATGACAATAATAAATAGTTAATAGTAGAACTAATTAAATAATGTATATGAAAAAACATAGCAGTATTTAATAATGTTTCTTTTTGTTCTGTGGTATAATGGTTTATTTTTAAATTCTTACAAAGCTCTTAGTTGGGTACATAAATTGGAAGGCTATTTATGTTATTTTCTAAAGCCTATAAATATAAGATATTTTTAAAGAACATAAACTCATTAATATGACTAATTAAAAAATGTTACCTATATTTGATTTTAAAACGACATATTTTTGTGCCATACATATTTTTATTTTTTTTTCTGTGTACTTTCCTAATAATTCTTATTTGAATTTCCTGCAGCTTTTAGAATATCATTCTTTTATGTAGTGGTAAAACTTAATGTAGTTAATTGTTGTACAATTCACTTTGACTTGCAGATCTGTATTTATTAAGCCCACCTTGCACTCATTCCTAGTGTCAGTTCAATGTGAACTGAACATCAAGTCAAATATCTTTTAAATAAAAATATCTGAGTATGGAATACTTGAGATTTTACTTACTGCAAACAGCAGATTTTTAAACTTGTAGAAATTAGCTTACACCTCTCCAAAACTGAATTTACTTTTTATTGACTGATTTATTTTGGTAGGCAGCTATTTGTCAATCAAACCCTTTGCATCTTTAAATTTACTATATAGTGTATCTATGTCTACAATGTCAACATTTTAAAGCATATTGGATGTCATCATAAGTTACACCTTTCTTTGCGGAGAATATGGTTTTAAAGCACAGAGGTTATTTGAACTTGTGAAGTCAAAGTTGAATTCCAAATAAGTTAGAGTTTTAGCAAAGAAATTGAGAAAGTCCTATTTAACTTGGCTGCCCTTTTCTAGTGACATTTCTTAAGTTCTGAGACAATCTTATTTTCAACCAAAAGAGTCATTTCATTCCAGTGAAAGTTTTTGTCTCAACCTACACTTAACATTGAACAACTCCAAGGCAATCAGTTCATCTTTCTCCTTATATCCCATCAAGGATTACCAAATAAAAACCTAGGCCTGGCACAGTGGTGCACATCTGAAGTCCCAGCTACTTGGGAGGTGAGGTGAAGGCTCCCTTTTGCCCAAGAGTTTAAGTCCAGCCTATACAACATAGCAAGATCCTGCCTCTAAAATAGGTGGAAAATTACTAAGTAGCTTTGGGAAAACAGTACAAAAATGTTTGTTTTACTACAGTTCTTTTCTTTATTCTCATCCTCAATGTATTCCCATATTAGAGACAGTCATTTTTTTTGCTGCACTCTTTGAAAATATGATTTTGTGGAGGGACAACATTTTAATATCTTTTTCATGGCCTACAGTGATCACAGCCATCTTGCAGGATTGCGCCTACATGGCTGTATCCTTCCATTTCTGTAAAGCAAAATGTCAGTAAGTGCTTCTACACATTTTGAAGAAACTGCAAGTGAACCAAACTTCAGTATAAAAGCACTATATTTCAGCTCAACAGATCACACCTCCTTGTAACGTTATTGTGTATAAAATGTGCAGGATATTAGCAGTTAAGATACTTTTCTGTCTTGCGTAAGAAATCACAGACTGAATGGAATTTGCCAAAATGGAATTTGCCACAATTTACATTTGCACTGTCTACTGAATATGCAGATAGATGACCTGCATAGAGGCTGTAAAGAACTAACACATATGTTATCAAAATTTCCACTTTTGTTTGTCCACATTTTAGTTGCAATATTTGAATCAGGAACTATAAATTTACTCAGTTTCATAGAATAATCAAGAGAGTGATGGGGCAGTGTATGTGCACATTCCCTGGCAGGTCCAAATTCATTGATGCCTGATATTTTCAAGAGAAGCATTGATGATATTAAAAAAAAAAAAGAAAAAAGTATTGATTTAGCAGTACTTTCCTACCTTATACCGAATTTGTGAGATTCCATGTCCATATGGACTGATATATCTCTTTCTTCATTGTGCTCAATCCCAAATTATTTTTGACATATTGTGTAGAATGCTCTGTTCTGGTTATTTTCTTTCCTAATCGTATCACCCATTATCGAATCAACACAGCTATTTAGCCTTTTTTTTGTGGTGATGTCTAGCATTGATATTGTCACCATTCTCATTTTTATTACCTGAATTCTTAGAAAACATGGTCATCATATTTAGAATGTTCAAAATTAAACTGGCATCATCTTGATTAAAAAAAGAACATTTTATTCACAGATTGTTAATGCTCATGATTACAATGTGCTTAAGTTGGACATTTAGGTCACATTTAAGTCACTTGGAGTGATGGAACAATGGCTGAGCTACTGTGCTAAACCACAAAACACAGTTGCCAACATCAGCAGTCAGAGGACAAATCCGTGACAGCAACTCCAGCAGGTGAGAAATCTATGTTTTAGTCATTTGATACTAAAAACAGTGTTCCTTTCAGACCTACTATGTTTTGGAATATTTAGTGGGGTTTTCTGCTTATCCCTGAAACTTTTGCACTGATGACTGAATTCCAGGACTTTTGCATTCCAGAGAAGAGTTCCCTGGGATGCTCAACCATCAGTGCTGAAACCAGGGTAGTTCTAGACAAGCCTGGAAGGTTGGCAACAATAAGACCATCCCTCTCAGTGTGTTATCTCATGTGGCTGTTTGCCAAGACACAGTTGGGACACCTGTGGCTTCTATCATCTTCTATTGTCACCTTTGGCTTCATCTTTTAGAACTCTAATGTTAGTCACCAGGACCCCTGGACTCCAAAGTCTAAAGAGGTTCTCTTTTCAGAGGAAAATATTACAACACTTATCTTTTATTATTATTATTATTTCAATAGGTTTTTGGGGAACAGCCAGTGTTTGGTTACATGAATAAGTTCTTTAGTAGTGCTTTCTGATATTTTGGTGCACCCATCATCCATACCCAATGTGTAGTCTTTTATCACTCACCCCACTCTCATCCTTTTCCCGAAGTCTCCAAAATACATTGTATGATTCTTATGCCTTGGTGTCCTCATAGCTTAGCTCCCACTTATGAGTGAGAACATTCAGTGTTTGATTTTCCATTCCTAAGTCACTTCATTTAGAATAATGGTCTCCAATTCCATCCAGGTTGCTGTAAATGCCATTATTTTGTTCCTTTTTATGGCTGAGTAGTACTGCATGGGATACTACATATACATACATATATATATACACAAACACAACATTTTCTTTACCCACTCATTGACTGATAGACATTTGGTCTAGTTTCATATTTTTGAAATTGCAAATTGTGCTGCTATAAACATGTGTCTGCAAGTATTTTTTTAATATATATAATGATTTCCTTCCCACTGAGTAGATACCTAGGAGCGGGATTGCTGGATCAAATGGTAAATATACTTTTTTTTTTTTAAAGAATCTCCGCACTGTTTTCCACAGTGGTTGTATTAATTTACATTCCCACTAGCAGTGTAAAAGTGTTCCCTTTTCACCACATCCCCGCCAACGTCTATTTATTTTTTAATTTTTTGATTATGGCTATTCTTGCAGAAGTAAGGTGGTATGCATTGTGGTTTTGATTTGCGTTTTCCTGATCATTAGTGATGTTGAGCATTGTTTCATATGTTTCTCCGCCATTTGTATATCTTCTTTTGAGAATTGTCTATTCATGACCTTAGCCCAATTTTCAATCGATCGTTTGTTTTTTTCTTGCTGATTTGTCTGACTTCCTTGTATACTCTGGATATTAGGCCTTTGTTGGATATACAGATTGTGAAGATTTTCTCCTACTCTGTGGCTTGTTTATTTATCCTGCTGAGCATTTCTTTTGCTGTGCAGAAGCTGCTTAGTTTAATTAAGTCTCATTTATTTATCTTTGTTTTTGTTGCATTTGCTTTTAGGCTCTTAATCATGAAATCTTTGCCTAAGTCAATGTCTAGAAGGGTTTTTCCGATGTTATCTTCTAGAATTTCTGTGGTTTCAGTTCTTAGATTTAATTTTTTGATCAATCTTGAGTTGATTTTTGTATAAAGTGAGAGATGAGGACCCAGTTTCATTCTCCTCCATATGGTTTGCCAATTATCCCAGCACCTTTTGAGGAATAGGATGTCTTTTCCCCACTTTATGTTTTTGTCTACTTTGTTGAAGATCAGTTGGCCTTAAGTATTTGGGTTTATTTCTGTGTTCTCTATTCTGTTCCATTAGCCTATATGCCTATTTTTATACCAGTACCATGCTGTTTATAGTTTGAAATTGGGTAATGTGATGCCTCCAGATTTGTTCTTTTTGCTTAGTCTTGCTTTGGCTATGTGGTCTCATTTTTGGTTTCGTATGAATTTTAGAATTGCTTTTTCTAGTTCTGTGAGAAATGATGGTGGTATTTTTTACTGGAATTGCATTGAGTTTTAGATTGCTTTTGGCAGTATGATCATTTTTACAGTATTGATTCTACCCATTCATTAGCATGGGATGTGTTTCCATTGGTTTGTATTGTCTGTGATTTCTTTTGGCAGTGTTTTGTAGTTTTCCTTGTAGAGGTCTTCACCTTCTTGGTTAGGCATATTCCTAAGAATTTAATTTAATTTAATTTTTTATAGCTATTGTAAAAGTGGTTGTGTTCTTGATTTGATTAGTTGCTTGGTTGCTGTTGGTGCATAGCATAGCTACTAATTTTTGTATATTAATTTTGTATCCTGACACTTTGCTGAATTCATTTAACAGTTCTTGGAGATTTTTGGAGGAGTCTATAGGGTTTTCTAGGTATACAATCATGTCATCAGCAAACAGTGACAGTTTGACTTCCTCTTTACTGATTTAGATGCCCTTTATTTCTTTCGCTTGTCTGATTGGTCTGGCTAGGATGTCCAGTATTATGTTGAGTAGAAGTGGTGAAAGTGGGCATCCTTGTCTTGTTCCAGTTGTCACTGAGAATGCTTTCAATTATTCCCTATTCAGTATAATGTTGGTTGTAGGTTACCTTAAGTTACATCTCTTCTATGCTGATTTTGCTGAGGGTTTTAATCATAAAGGGAAACTGAATTTTGTCAAATGCTTTTACTGCATCTATTGAGATGATCATGTGATTTTTGTTTTTAATTCTGTTTATGTGGTATATCACATTTATTGACTTGCATATGCTAAACTAACCCTGCATCCCTGGTATGAAACCCACTTGATTGTGGTGGATTATCTTTTTGATGTGCTGTTGGTTTCGGTTAGCTAGTATTATGTTGAGAATTTTTGCATCTGTGTTCATTACGGATATTGGTCTGTAGCTTTCGTTTTTTGTTATGTCCTTTCCTGGTTTGGTATTAGAGGGATACTGGCTTAATAGAATGATTAGGGAGGATTCCCTCTTTCTCTATCTTTTGTCCATTTTTTTTTTTTTTTTGAGACAGAGTCTCACTCTGTTGCCCACTGCCCAGGCTGGAGTGCAGTGGTTCCATCTCGGCTCACTGCAAGCTCCACCTCCTGGGTTCATGCCATTCTCCTGCCTCAGCCTCCCAAGTAGCTGGGACTACAGGCACCCACCACCACGCCCGGCTAATTTTTTTGTATTTTTAGTAGAGACGGGGTTTCACCGTGTTAGCCAGGATGGTCTTGATCTCCTGACCTCATGATCTGCCCGCCTCAGCCTCCCAAAGTGCTGGGATTACAGGCATGAGCCACTGCACCCGGCTAAGTCCATTGTTTCTATGTTGACTTTCTGTCTTGATGACCTGTCTAGTGTTGTCAGTGGAGTATTGAATTCCCCCACTATTATGTGTTGCTGTCTATCTTATTTCTTAGGTCTAGTAGTAATTGTTCTATAAATTTGGGAGCTCCAGTATTAGGTGCATATACATATATATATAGGACTGTGATATTTTTCTGTTGGACTAGTACTTTTATCACTATATAATGTCCCTCTTTGTCTTTTTTAACTGCTGTTGCTTTAAAGTTTGTTTTCTATGATGTAGGAATAGCTACTCCTGCTCACTTTTGATTTCCATTTCAATGGAATATCTTTTTCCAACCCTTACGTTAAGTTCATATGAGTCCTTATGTGTCAGGTGAGTCTGTTGAAGACAGTAGATACTTGGTTGGTGAATTCTTATCCATTCTGCCATTCTGTATCTTTTAAGTGGAGCATTTAGGCCATTTGCATTCAATGTTAGTATTGAGATGTGAGGCATTCTATTCATCGTGCTATTTGTTGCCTGAATACCTATTTTTCCCACTGTGTTATTGTTTTATAGGTCCTGTGAGATTTATTCTTTAAGATGTTTTAATTTTGGTTTATTTTGAAAATTTGTTTCAAGATTTAGAGCTCCTTTTAGCAGTTCTTGTAATGCTGGTTTAATAGTGGCAAATTCTTTCAGCATTTGTTTGTCTGATAAAAGACTGTATCTTTCTTTCACTTATGAAGCTTGGTTTTGCTGAATACAAAATTCCTGGCTAATAATTGTTTTGTTTATGTAATCTAAAGATAGGACCCCTATCCCCTCTAGCTTGTAGGGTTTCTGCTGAGAAAACTGCTGTTAATCTGATAGGTGTTCCTTTATAGGTTACCCAATGCTTTTGCCTCACAGCTGTTAAGATTCTTTCCTTCATCTTGACTTTGGATAATCTGATGACTATGCGCCTAGGTGATAATCATTTGTGATGAATCTCCCAAGTGTTCTTTGAGATTCTTATGTTTGGATATCTAGATCTCTAGCAAGGCCAGGGAAGTTTTCCTCGATTATTCACTTTGAAGGAGGTGGATTGCTGCTGCAGGCTCCCTGGGACAGCCCAGGAGCCATGAGTTGGCTTGCTTTATCAGGCAAGGCTTGTAGCCTGGGGCAAGTTCTCAACCCTGCTCGCTGGTTGCCTGGAAATAAACTCAGTGCTGTTGGAGGGGACATGGTGAGAGTGAGACCAGCCTTTTGGGCATTGGACTGCATGAGGGCTGGAGGAGGACTGTGGTTGCTGGCTTTCCCCCACTTCCCTGGCAACCTGTGTGATGCACAAAAGGCAGCCATAATCCCCCAGGAACATAACACCATTGGACTGGGAGCCATGTCTCCACCCTCCACAGCAGCTGCAGCAAGCCCTGCCCAAGGAGAGTCTGAGCTCAGACACACCTATCACACACCCCAGCCTGGTGGTCTTTCTCTATGCAACCTGGTAGCCAAAGACAAAGGACACAATCTCTTGGAAGCTCTATGGCCCTGCCTACTGCCTGAGAAACCTGAATACTTATCCAAAGGTGACCCTAGGGCAAGCTTGTATCCTCCCTATTATACCATAGCTAACACACTCTTGAAAGTGCCACCTCCTGGTGGGAGGCCAACCAACACAAAACCAGCAGACTTAACAAAAATACAACCAAGGACCCTTACAGAGTCCACTTCACTCCCTTGCTACCTCCACTGGAGCAGGTGCTCGTATCCATTCCTGAGAGACTTAAAAATGGATCACATCACAGGATTCTTTGCAGACACTCCCCAGTACCATCCTGGAGCCCAGTAGCTCCACTGGGTGGCTAGATCTAGAAGAGAAATAACAATCACTGCAGGTAGAAGGATTCAATATGGCTGAATAGGAAAAGCTCCGGTCTGCAGCTCCCAGCAAGATCGATGCAGAAGGCAGGAGATTTCTGCATTTCCAAATGAGGTACCTGGTTCATCTCACTGGGACTGGTTGGACAGTGGGGGTAGCCCACAGAGGGCAAGCTGAAGCAGGGTGGGTCGTCGCCTCATCTGGGAAGTGTAAGGGGACAGGGAATTTTCTCCCCTACCCAAGGGAAGCTGTGAGGGTCTGAGCCTGAGGAACATTGGCACAGATATTGCACTTGTCCCACGGTCTTTTCAACCCTCAAACCAGGAGATTCCCTCCGGTGCCTATCCTACCCGGTCCCTGGGTTTCAAGCACAAAACTGGGCGGCCAGTTGGGCAGACACCAAACTAGCTGCAGGAGCTTTTTTTTTTTTTTTCTTTTTTCCATACCCCAGTGGCTCCTGGAACACCAGCGAGATAGAACTGTGCACTCCCCTGGAAAGGAAGGATGATGCTAGGGAACCAAGTAGCCTGGCTCAGCGGGTCCCACCCCCATGGAGCCCAGGAAACTAAGATCCACTGGCTTGAAATTCTTGCTGCCAGCACAGCAGCAATCTGAGTTCCACCTGGGATGTTCCAGCTTGGTGGGGGAGGGGGGTCAGCCATTGCTGAGGCTTGAGTAGGAGGTTTTATGTCACAGTGTAAACAAAGCTGCTTGGAAATTCGAACTGGGTAGAGCCCACGGCAGCTCAGCAAGTCTGCTGTGGTCAGACTGCCAGATTCTTCTCTCTGGCCAGGGCATCTCTGTAAAAAAAGGCAGCAGCCCTAGTTAGGGGCTCATAGCAGATTTAAACGTCCCGCCTGACAGCTCTGAAGAGAGCAGCAGACCGCCTAGCACAGCGTTCGAGCTCTGCTAAGGGTCAGACTGCCTCCTCAAGTGGGTCCCTGAGCCCCGTGCATACTGACTGGGAGACACCTCCCAGTTAGAGGCTGACAGACACCTCATACAGGAGATCTCTGGCTGGCATCTGTCAGGTGCCCCTCTGGGTTGAAGCCTCCAGGGGAAAGAACAAGCAGCAATCTTTTCTGCTTTGCAGCCTCTGCTGGTGATACCCAGGAAAACAGGGTCAGGAGTGGACCTCCAGCAAACTCCAGCAGACTGACAGCAGACAGGCCTGACTGTTAGAAGGAAAAGAAACAGAAAGGATTAGCATGTCCACTCAAAGATCCCATCAGAAAGTCACCAACATCAAAGAACAAATGTAGATGAATCTACAAAGGTGGGGAAAAACCAGTGCAAAAAGGCCGAAAATTCCAAAAACCAGAATGCCTCTCCTCCTCCAAAGAATCACAACTCCTCGCCAACAAGGGAACAAAACTGGACGGAGAGTGAGTTTGACGAACTGACAGAAGTAGGTTTCAGATGGTGGATAATAACAAACAACTCCGAACTAAAGAGGCACGTTCTAAACCAATGCAAGGAAGCTAAGAACCTTGAAAAAAGGTTAGTCGAATTGTTAACTAGAATAACCAGTGCAGAGAAGAACATAAATGACCTGATGGAGTTGAAAAACACAGTATGAGAACTTCGTGAAGAATACACAAATATCAATAGCTGAATCAATCAAGCAGAAGAAAGGATATCAGTGATTGAAGATCAACTTAATGAAACAAAGCATGAAAACAAGATTAGAGAAAAAGGAATAAAAAGGAATGAACAAAGCCTCCAAGAAATATGAGACTATGTGAAAAGACCAAATCTGTTTGACAGTTGTACCCGAATGTGATGGGGAGAATGGAACCAAGTTGGAAAACACTCTTCAGGATATTATCCATGAGAACTTCCCCAACCTAGCAAGACAGGCCAACATTCAAAATCAGTAAATACAGAGAACACCACAAAGATACTACTCGAGAAGAGCAACCCCAAGACACATAATTGTCAGATTCATCAAGATTGAAATGAAGGAAAAAATGTTAAGGGCAGCCAGAGAGAAAGGTCAGGTTACCCATAAAGGGAAGCTCATCAAGCTAACAGTGGATCTCTCTGCAAAAACCCTACAAGCCAGAAGAGAGTGGGGGCCAATATTCAACATTCTTAAAGAAAAGAACTTTCAACCCAGAATTTCATATCCAGCCAAACTAAGATTCATAAGTGAAGGAGAAATAAAAGCCTTTAAAGACAAGCAAATGCTGAGGGAGTTTGTTACCACCAGACCTGCCTTACAAGAGCTCCTGAAGGAAGCATTAAACATGGAAAGGATCAACCAGTACCAGCCACTGCAAAAACATACCAAATTGTAAAGAACATTGACATTATGAAGAAACTGCATTAACTAATGGGCAAAACAACCAGCTAGCATCATAATGACAGGATATCAAATTCACACATAACAATATTAACCTTAAATGTAAATGGGCTAAATGCCCCAATTAAAAGACACAGACTGCCAAATTGGATAAAGAGTCAAGACCCATCATTGTGCTGTATTCAGGAGACCCAACAAACATGCAAAGACACACGTAGTCTCAAAATAAAGGGATGGAGGAATATTTACTAAGCAAATGAAAAGCAAAAAACAACAAAGATCAGAAGAGACAAAGAAGGTCATTACATAATGGTAAAGGGAACAATGCAGCAAGAAGAGATAACTATCCTAAATATATATGCACCCAACACAGGAGCACCCAGATTCATAAAGCAAGTTATTAGAGACCTACAAAGAGACTTAGACTCCCACACAATAATAGTGGGAGACTTTAACACCCCACTGTCAATATTAGACAGATCAATGAGACAGAAAATTAGCAAGGATATTCAGGACTTGAACTCAGCTCTGGAGAAAGTGGACCTAATCGACATCTACAGAACTCTCCACTCCAAATGAGCAGAAAATACATTCTTCTCAGCACCTCATGACACTTATTCTAAAATTGACCACATAATTGGAAGTAAAACACCTCAAATTCAAAAGAATGGAAATCATAACAAACAGTCTCTCAGACCACAGTGAAATCAAATTAGAACTCAGGACTAAGAAACTCACTCAAAACCACACAACTACGTGGAAACTGAACAACCTGATCCTGAATGACTACTGGGTAAATAATGAAATGAAGGCAGAAATAAATATGTTGTTGGAAACCAATGAGAACAAAGACACAATGTACCAGAATCTCTCAGACACATTTAAAGCACTGTGTAGAGGGAAATTTATAGCACTAAATGCCCACAAGAAAAAGCAGGAAATATCTAAAATAGACACATTAACATTAAAAGTAAAAGAACTAAAGAAGCAACAGCAAACAAATTCAAAAGCTAGCAGAAGACATGAAATAACTAAGATCAGAGCATAACTGAAGGAGATAGAGATATGAAAACCCCTTCAAAAAATCAATGAATCCAGGAGCTGTTTTTTTTTGAAAAAAATCAACAAAATAGATAGACTGTGAGCCATACTAATAAAGAAGAAAAGAGAGAAGAATCAAATAGAAACAATAAAATATGATATAGGGGATATCACCACTGATCCCACAGAAATACAAACTACCATCAGAGAATACTATAAACACCTCAACACAAATATCACCACTGATCCCACAGAAATACAAACTACCATCAGGGAATACTATAAACACCTCAACACAAATAAACTAGAAAATGTAGAAGAAATGGATAATTTCCTGGACACATACACCCTCCAAGTCTAAGCCAGGAAGAAGTCGAATCCCTGAATAAACCAATAACAACTTCTGAATTTGAGGCAGTAATTAATAGCCTGCCAACCAAAAAAACAAGGACCAGATGGATTCACAGCTGAATTCTACCAGAGATACAAAGGGGAGCTGGTACCATTCCTCCTGAAACTATTCCAAACAATTGAAAAGAGGGAATCCTCCCTAACTCATTTTATGAGGCCAGCATCATCCTGATACCAAAGCCTGGCAGAGACACAACAATAAAAGAAAATTTCAGGCCAATATCTCTGATGAACATCGATGCGAAAATCCTCAATAAAATACTGGCAAACTGAATCCAGCAGCAAATCAAAAAGCTTATCCACCGTGATCACCTCGGCTTCATCCCTGTGATGCAAGGCTGGTTCAATATACGCAAATCAATAAACACAATCCATCACATAAACAGAACCAATGACAAAAACCACATGATTATCTCATAGATGCAGAAAAGGCCTTTGATGAAATTCAACAACACTTCATGCTAAAAACTCCAAATAAACTAGGTATCGATGGAACATATCTCAAAATAATAAGAGCTATTTATGAGAAACCCACAGCTAATATCATACTGAATGGACAAAAACTGGAAGCATTCCCTTTGAAAACCGGCACAAGACAAGGATGCCCTCTCTCATCACTCCTATTCAACATAGTATTGGAAGTTCTGGCCAGGGCAATCAGGCAAGAGAAAGCAATAAAGGATATTCAAATAGGAAGAGAGGAAGTCAAATTGTCTCTGTTTGCAGATGACATGATTGTACCTTTAGAAAACCCCATTGTCTCAGCCCAAAATCTCCTTAAGCTGATAAGCAACTTCAGCAAAGTCTCAGGATACAAAATCAATGTGCAAAAATTGCAAGCATTCCATTCCTATACAGCAATAACAGACAGAGAGCCAAATCATGAGTGAACTCCCATTCACAATTGCTACTAAGAGAATAAAATACCCAGAAATGTAACTTACAAGGGATGTGAAGGACCTCTTCAAGGAGAACAGCAAACCACTGCTCAAGGAAATAAGAGAGGACACAAACAAATGGAAAAACATTCCATGCTCATGGATAGGAAGAATCAATATCATGAAAATCATCATGCTCCCCAAAGTAATTTATAGATTCAGTGCTATCCCCATGAAGCTACCACTGACTTTCTTCACAGAATTGGAAAAAACTACTTTAAACTTCATATGGAACCAGAAAAGAGCCCACATAGAAAGACAATTCTGGGCAAGAAGAACAAAGCTGGAGGCATCACACTACCTGACTTCAAACTATACTACAAGGCTACAGTAACCAAAACAGCATGGTACTGGTACCAAAACAGAGATATAGACGAATGGAACAGAATGGAGTTCTCATAAATAACACCACACATCTACAACCATCTGATATTTGACAAACCTGACACACACAAGCAATGGGGAAATACTTAATAAATGGTATTGGGAAAACTGGCTAGCCATAGGCAGAAAACTGATACTGGACCCCTTCCTTACACCTTGTACAAAAATCAACTAAGGATGGATCAAAGACTCAAATGTAAGACCTAAGACCATAAAAATCCTAGAAGAAAACCTGGGCAATACCATTCAGGACATAGGCATGGGAAAAGGCTTCATGTCTAAAACACCAAAAGCAATAGCAACAAAAGCCAAAATTGACAAATGGGATCTAATTAAACTAAAGAGCTTCTGCACAACAAAAGAAACTATCATCAAAGTGAACAGGCAACTGACAAAATGGGAGAAAATTTTTGCAATCTATCCATTTGACAAAGGGCTAATATCCAGAATCTACAAAGAACTTAAACAAATTTACAAGAAAAAAACAAACAACCCCATCAAAAAATGGGTGAAGGATATGAACAGACACTTCTCAAAAGAAGACATTTATGCTGCCAACAGACATATGAAAAAATGCTCGTCATCACTGGCCATTAGAGAAATGCAAATTAAAACCACAATGAGATACCATCTCACACCAGTTAGAATGGTGATCATTAAAAAGTCAAGAAATAACAGATGCTTCAGAGGTTGTGGAAAAATAGAAACACTTTTACACTGTTGGTGGGAGTGTAAATTAGTTCAACCATTGTGGAAAAGTGTGGTGATACCTCAAGGATCTAGAACTGGAAATACTATTCAACCCAGCAATCCCATTACTGGGCATTTACCCAAAGGATTATAAATCATTCTACGGTAAAGACACATGCACACGTATGTTTATTGTGGCACTATTCACAGGAGCAAAGACTTGGAACCAACCCAGAGGTCTATCAATGATAGACTGGATTAAGAAAATATGGCACATATACACCATGGAATACTATGCAGCCATAAAAAGGATGACTTCATGTCCTTTTTAGGGACATGGATGAAGCTGGAAACCATCATTGTCAGCAAACTATCACAAGATCAGAAAACCAAACACTGCATGTTCTCACTCATAAGTGGGAGTTGAACAATGAGAACACATGGACACAGGGAGCGGAACATCACACACTGGGACCTGTCGGGGGTGGGGGGCTAGGGGAGGGATAACATTAGGACAAATACCTAATGTAGGTGATGGGTTGATGGGTGCAGCAAACCACCAAGGCACGTGTATACCTATGTAACAAATGCACATGTAACACAGAACTTAAAGTATAATTTAAAAAAAAAAAAATCACTGCAGTTTGTTACTTCCCCTCCATAATTCCCTGAAGTGAAAAACATGGTGGGAAAATGTACTCAACAGAAACCTCCACAAACAAACTCAGAGAATTAATTAATTTTGAATTATTAAGGAGTATACAAATATTATCATATATTTATTTCATGTATTATAATATTTAATTAGAAATTTAAGTTGCAGCTAGAGATTTTTTTAATAAGTATTTTTCTATGTACAGGCCCTGAAATTTTTTGTTAATACTGAGCCTTTCAGATTTGCTGCTTGTTTGGCCTTTCACTACATTAAAGTTTCTTTTGAATTATTTCTAAAAATACTCTTATTTTTTATTGTTGAAACTAGACTGATACTCTTTGTTCCTTTGGACAAGAGACCATATTCTAGGAGGTAGAATTCTGAAGCATAAGTACACAGTATTAGCAGTATAAATGACTTGCATTTTAATTTTAATACCTGTGATTGTTAGAGAACCCAGGATGCCTGGATTCCTCTGTTCCTTAAGGGAGGCCTGGAGACAGGTTCAGTTGGGTTCTGGAACTGAGGAGCTCTGGTGCTCTTATTCTAAAATGGTCTTCTTTCTTTCTGTTTTCTGACTTTGAGAAGCATTGTTCTGGTAGCACTCCTACCTCTCCTTTCCACTCCTCTTTTATTTTCTTTAGTTCCTCTACTTAATTTCTACAACTGGGAAAGTTTATCATTCATCTTCTCCCTAGTGATACAAGACTGGGCATTTCCACAATTTAAATAATTTAAATAATTTTTATTTATTTTAATATTAAAAAACTCCTTTCTGAATAACTTCAATGATTTGTCTTGCTGTAATGTGACCACAATATATAATCTCAAGTCTATTTAAAAGAAGAACTGGCCAGGCATGGTGGCCTACATCTATAATTCCGGCATTTTAGGAGGCTGAGGTGGGAGGATCACTTGAGCCCAGAAGTTCAAGATTAGCCTCGGCAATGTTGGGAGACTCTCTCTACAAAAAAATAATAAAAAAGTAGCCAAGCATAGCGGCACATGCTTGTAGTCCCAGCTACTTGGTAGGCTGAGGTGGGAGGATCACATGAGCCTGGGAAGTCAGGAACAATGAGTTATGATCGTGCCACTCACTCTCTGTTTTTTTAAAAAAAGACCTGCTGATGATCTATAAAGCATGCATTTTGAGGTTACTTTCTGTTTTTTAGGGACCACTTCGCTCATCAGTGAATTTACTTTACTTCGATATCTTTATGACCAAGATATTTGTGGGACAATAAAAAAGATTAAGTGGTGCAGCCTTTAATCCAAAGTGAGAGCTGAAGAAAAGTTAACTAGCAAGAGTTAGGCTCAAACAGGCTTTCTATAACATGTGCCAAATAACTAAACCTTGGACAAATGGACTGTTGTATTGACTAGAAATTGAACGTGCATTAATGGCTTGATGTTACCTTAACTCGACTGTAAGACACAATCTTCTTTGATGTATTAAGCTTAACTTGACTCAGTTTCATTCTAATATGTATTAAATGTCAAATGTGTTGTCATGTACTATGCTAGTTTCTTCAAATATTAAATTTGATAAGAAATGATTACTATTAAGGAATTTATAGTTAAGTGAGAGATGCTTACAAAACAAGGTTCTTAGTTCAAATATAGAAGTGTTTTTAAAGTGTACACGAAAAATGATCCTGGTTAATTTGCTGATAGCAAGAAAACAAAAGACATCATGGAAAGATGATCATAATGGGCCTTGGAGGAGTTTTCCAAATTAAAAAAGAAAGAAAAAACCATATTTCTAGATGGTTAGAATAGCATGAAGAAAGAAATGGAGAAATAAAACTTCGGTATCAATGAGACATTGGTATCAATGAGATTCGGTATAAATGGGGTAGAGATTATAAATGGGGCTGGGAATAAGACAAAGCAGGAGAAATGCAGGAAAATGTGAAATAAGATAAAATTGGGGAAAATGTGGGAAAATACAAATGCTTAGTAACTTAAATTTACCTTTTTAAGAATTCAAGGTCAGTGAAAGGTTGTGGATGTAAAAATGATCAGATCTGTGCCTAAAAATTTCATTCTGGAAATAGTGTCAAAAATTAAATGAGAGTCTCAACTAGTACAATAGAGTGAAAATAAAAGGAACATGTTAATATGAACATTTAACTAAATATGGAATTTGGTATATGGCAAGTGGTATATGATTAGAGGTATGTTTCTTTTGTATATCTTGATGAATTTATTTATTGAAGTCTAGAATACAGGAGAAGGGCCTAATTTAGAGAAGATGTTGACTTTAATTTTGCCTATAATAAATTCATACTCCATATAGATTTTCAGGTGAATATAATCCTTTGTATTTAGGTGTAGAGCTTAAGAGAGAGATCAGGATTAGAGATTTAAATTTAGAAATAAAAATGTAGAGGATTATTAGGCAGGAGTGATGGCATCCACCTATAATCTTAGCTACTGGGGAGACTGAGGTGGGAGGATAGCTTGAACCCAGGAGTTTGAGGCTGCAGTGAGCTATGACTGTACCACTGCACTCCAGTCTGAGTGACAGAGCAAGACTCTGTCTTAAAAAAAAAATGTAGATAATATTGGAAACCTGGTATTTGAGGATTGGAAACCTGGTATTTGAGGATATCACTCAAAAATGCCTCTGAAGCAACAAGAAAATAGGGCATGGGCAAAATTCTCAAAAGCAACATATTTAAAATTACCAAACTGTCAAAAATTTATATTAGCTTGCCATATTAATTAAATATGCATATTTTAAATTCTTAGAGATAAAAGGTGTATAATTAACAAGTTAGTACAAAGGAAAATTTAGTAATTAAAAAATTGAAAGTCAAGAAAGGAGCAAGGGAAACAAAATAAAAAGGAAGATAGCAGCTATACATCCACACATATCACTAAGTACAGTAAATGCAAATAAAATCAATGCTACAGTTAGATGACAAACATGTCTGCTGCTTGAAATGTAAATTGGTACAATCACTTTGGGAAACACTTTGTCAATGTCTGCTAAAGTTAAGCATATGTAAGCACTATCATCCTGCAATTGTACTCTTAAGTATATACCTTTAGAAACTAATACATGTTGCAGCTACTTGGGAGGCTGAGGCAGGAGAATGGCGTGAACCCAGGAGGCGGAGCTTGCAGTGAGCTGGGATAGCACCACTGCACTCCAGCCTGGGTGACAGAGCGAGACTCGTCTCAAAAAAAAAAAAAAAAAAGAGAAACTAATACATGTGGGCACAAAAAGACCTGTTCATAACCACACTGTGTAATTCCCCCAAACTGACAAAATCCAAATATCCATTATCAGCAGAATAGTTAAATAATATGATTGTATACTTATACAATGGAATACTATACAGTAATAGGAATGAACAACTACTACATATGTGAACATAGATGAATCTTACAAGCATAACCTAGAAAAACAAAACAAAACAAACACTGTAGACACACAAAAAATCCTGCACTATATGCCTCTATGTATATGTAACTCAAAAACCAGCAAAACGAATCCATGATGACTGAAGTCAAAATATTGATTGTCTTAAGGGAATTAGTGACTGGAAAAAAGTAATTAACTCCTCATTTTGGATATTTGTTCAGAATACATCATTGTGTTTACTTTGGAAAAATTTACTAAGGTGTACACTTATGATTTAGGATGTTGTATTTCAATAAAATGTTGTCTTAACAAATATCAAACCTTCCTCAATAAGGCATAACTATGCCTACTAATTTCAGGGTGAGGGAAAAGCTTAGATTAAGTAGATTTGGGAATAAAGACAATATTTAATATTTGAGGGATATACAATCTTAATTCTTGCAATTCTGCTGAAAATGTCAGACAGATTTCTAGAATCATTAAGCACATTATCTGGAGTTTATGTGGATTGAGGCTACAAATAGCTGGCTGTCAATTGGTCAATGAACGGGACATTATAACATGATCCTTTTAGGAAATTTGCAAGCAATTCTTGGTACTGTTTGTAAAGTACTGTGAGAAGAAAATGTGAGACATATATAAAGTAATATTCTATTTACCAAACAATGAGGTATCACTGATCTGGTGTCCTGGTTTGCATCTAATTAAACTCACATAATTATAGACGTTACTGCATGCCCTGTGCCACATACCGGTTTGGTCGTAAGAGAATCTTAAGTCTAAGTGCTCAGATCTGAGAGAATAAACTCTGTGTTTCCAAGAAGCCCTCAGGATAAAGTGTCTTTTCTGCCTCTTTTTTCTGACAACTAGTTAGTACTTTTTAAAAATTGAAATCTGACTCCACTTAGCTTGCGGCAACACTGCTGTGGTCATCATGGATCACAAAGTATTGTGGCCTCTTTAAAAGTCTGAGTGAATAATTTAATTCTGGCCAATAAATATAATAAGTTCCTTCAGCCTAACCCTGCCCTTACTTGTGGGACCGATTAATAAAGGTGAAAAGTGAGTCATGTAAGTGGTGCATTGATTCTTTTAGAAGCCATCGAAATACTCTGACCACAAGGGAAATCATGGAGACAAGATTTGGAAATCATGGCCCATCAGGGATAGACCCGTGAGCAGAGTGCAGGAGGGTTGCAAACTCCTGTCTTCTCCAGATTCCAGCTAAATGCCTCCATTTAAAAAATGTTCTGGACAAATTATTTTTAATATTCAACCCTAAAGTTGAGTTTTTGGTTGACCAGGATGGTTGGGCCGTGAAGCAGTGGTGGGATATAGGGAGAAATGAAGGACAAAGAGTTTATGATGTCTAGTAGCAGGGCACATGGTTTCACATAAAGTAAATTCATTGCATGGTTTGTTAAAGATTCTAAGGACAAGAGGTGAGACATAAATATAAGTCAAATTGTTCATCAAATAAAACAATTTTCCTTGCAAATGGACATTCAATGATGACAGAAAAAAGATCAAATGAATGTAGCCTGATTTTTTCAGAATAAAAATGATTTTAAAATTTCCAATTCATGCTTCCATCCTTTATAACCAATAATATAAACAGATGCACAGGCACAAAAAACCAAAGCAAAACACTAGATTTTTTTTTCAGTTATCAAGAATTCTGATAGAGGAACCCCCCAAGAAAACTCTACTATATTCAATCCAGAAAGAACTTACTGTATTTTATTTTTGCTTCCATTCTAAGAGACCAATTCATGGTGTATAAGTATTTTATGAGCCACTGCTTTATCTTCCAGAGAACTCCCAACACTAGTTACTTGTTAATTACCAACTGTTTCTTAGTTACATTGAAATTCTAAAATAATAATTACTATGAACATATTCCATTATTTTATAAGAAGCCCCCTGTGGTGCACATTTTATTAGCAGAACGAACATGATTGCTACTTTGCTTGTATGTTTTATTTATTTCCATACAGGTTTGATTCCTTTGCAGCTTCTCATTTTTGCCTGTTGTATAATTCATGATTTATACAACATTATAGTAGGTATATGACACCCTCATGTTATTAGCTACACTATAATTTCCACACCATGTACAAATGAAGTTTGGCCGGGGAAAGTTTTGTTCATTTATTTATTTAATTTTACCTTTTGGCATAAAACCTATTTCTAAACCATTTCCTCAAGACACTTTTTGCACTTGAACCCATATTTTAAAGTTTCTGTTAACCTCCTTGGACACAGAATAACATTTTAAAAGACCAAACAACCGCATTAATTGCTGTGGATTTCTACCTCATGTTGGTATCTAACAGGAAATTTGAAAATAATATGTTTATAAAAGCAAGAGCTAAGTAGAGTCTGACTTCAATCAATGGGAATTTGATATGTTGAAATTGAAATGCAGTCATACTTCATCAATTTACTTATGACATTTAATCAGAATTGGTATCATTTATGATATATATATATATATTTTTTTTTTTTGACAGGGTCTTGCTCTGTTGCCTAGGCTGGAGTGCAGTGGCACGATCTGGAGTCAATGCAACCTCTGCCTCCCGAGCTCAAGCCATCCTCCTACTCAACTTCTCAAGTAGCTGGGACGGCAGGTGTGTACCACCACACTTGGCTAATTTTTGTAATTTTAGTAGAGACAGGATTTCACCATGTTGCCCAGGCTGGTCTCGAACTCCTGAACTGAAGCAATTCACCCACCTCAGCCTCCCAAAGTACTGGGATTACAGGTATCAGCCACTGCACCCGGCCCATTTCTGACACTTCCATCAATTATAGGATGTAAAGGAATTTATTTGTCCAATAGTGACTAAAGTACCACTAGCTCATTGAGATCAATTTTAAAAGGTTAAACATAGGGATTTAATTTTCAAACTATTTTAGCTTTTGTATTTTGAAAGGTTTGCATAAGAATTCAAGTTAAGACATTACTTTGACTATAAAATTTCTGAAACCATTTCTTTAAAGTATCTGCTTTTTTTTACTAGTCCTCTCATTTTTTAAAATTATACTTTAAGTTCTAGGCACATGTGCACAATGTGCAGGTTTGTTACATATGTATACATGTGCCATGTTGGTGTGCTGTACCAATAACTCATCATTTAGCACTAGGTAAGTTGGATTCCTAGGTATTTTATTCTCTTAGTAGCAATTGTGAAGGGGAGTTCACTCATGATTTAGCTCTCTGTTTGTCTGTTATTGGTGTACAGGAATGCTTGTGATTTTTGCACATTGATTTTGTATCCTGAGACTTTGCTGAAGTTGCTTATCAGCTTAAGGAGATTTTGGGCTGAGACGATGGGGTTTCTAAATATACAATCATGTCACCTGCAAACAGGGACAATTTGACTTCTTCTTTTCCTAATTGAATACACTTTATTTCTTTCTCCTGCCTGATTGCCCTGGCCAGAACTTCTAACACTATGTTGAATAGGAATGGTGAGAAACGGCATCACTGTCTTGTACCAGTTTTCAAAGGGAATGCTTCCAGTTTTTACCCATTCTGCATGATATTAGCTGTGGGTTTGTCATAAATAGCTCTTATTATTTTGAGATACGTCCCATCAATGCCTAAATTATTGAGAGTTTTAAGCATGAGGGTTTGTTGAATTTTGTCAAAGGCCTTTTCTGCATCTATTGAGATAATCATGTGGTTTTTGCCTTTGGTTCTGTTTATATGCTGGATTACGTTTATCGATTTGCCTATGTTGAACCAGCCTTGCATCCCAGGGATGAAACCCACTTGATCATGGTGGATAAGCTTTTTGATGTGCTGCTGGATTCGGTTTGCCAATATTTCATTGAGGATTTTTGCATCGATGTTCATCAGGGATATCGGTCTAAAATTCTCTTTTTTTGTTGTGTCTCTGCCAGGCTTTGGTGTCAGGATGGTGCTGGCCTCATAAAATGAGTTAGGGAGGATTCCATCTTTTTCTATTGATTGGAATAGTTTCAGAAGGAATGGTACCAGCTCCTCTTTTTATCTCTGGTAGAATTTGGCTGTGAATCCGTCTGGTCCTGGACTTTTTTGGTTGGTAGGCTCTTAATTATTGCCTCAATTTCAGAGCCTGTTATTGGGCTATTCAGGGATTCAGCTTCCTCCTGGTTTAGTTTTGGGAGGGTGTATGTGTCCAGGAATTTATCCATTTCTTCTAGATTTTCTAGTTTCTTTGCATAGAGGTGTTTATAGTATTCTCTGGTGGTAGATTGTATCTCTTTGGGATCAGAGGTGATATCCCCTTTGTCATTTTTTATTGCATCTATTTGATTCTTCTCTCTTTTCTTCTTTATTAGTCTTGCCAGCGGTCTATCAATTTTGTTGATCTTTTCAAAAAAACATCTCCTGGATTAATTGATTTTTTGAAGGGTTTTTTGTACCTCTATCTTCCTCAGTTCTGCTCTGATCTTATTTATTTCATGTCTTCTGCTAGCTTTTGAATTTGTTTGCTCTTGCTTCTCTAGTTCTTTCAATTGTGATGTTAGGGTGTCCATTTTAGATCTTTCCTGCTTTCTCTTGTGGGCATTTAGTGCTATAAATTTCCCTCTATACACTGCTTTAATTGTGTCCCAGAGATTCTGGTATGTTGTGTCTTTGTTCTCATTGGTTTCAAAGAACATCTTCATTTCTGCCTTCATTTCATTATGTACCCAGTGGTCATTCAGGAGCAGGTTGTTCAGTTTCCATGTAGTTGAGCGGTTTTTAGTGAGTTTCTTAATCCTGAGTTCTAGTTTGATTGCACTGTGATCTGAGAGATAGTTTGTTATAATTTCTGTTCTTTAACATTTGCTGAGGAGTGCTTTACTTCCAACTATGTGGTCAATTTTGGAATAAGTGAGATGTGCTGCTGAGAAGAATGTACATTCTGTTGATTAGGAGTGGAGAGTTCTGTAGATGTCTATTAGGTCCACTTGGTCCAGAGCTGAGTTCAATTCCTGGATATCCTTGTTAACTTTCTGGCTCGTGGATCTGTCTAATATTGACAGTGGGGTGTTAAAGTCTCCCATTATTATTGTGTGGGAGTCTAAGTCTCTTTGTAGGTCTCTAAGGATTTGCTTTATGAATCTGGGTGCTTCTGCATTGGGTGAATATATATTTAGGATAGTTAGCTCTTCTTGTTGAATTGATCCCTTTACCATCATATAATGGCCTTCTTTGTCCTTCTGATCTTTGTTGGTTTAAAGTCTGTTTTATCAGAGACTAGGATTGCAACCCCTGCTTTTTTTTTGGTTTTCCATTTGCTTGGTAGATCTTCCTCCATCCCTTTATTTTGAACCTATGTGTGTCTCTGCAAGTGAGATGGATCTCCTGAATACAGCACACTGATGGGTCTCGACTCTTTATCCAATTTGCCAGTCTGTGTCTTTTAATTGAAGCATTTAGCCCATTTACATTTAAGGTTAATATTGTTATGTGTGAATTTGATCCTGTCATTACGATGTTAGCTGGTTATTTTGCTCATTAGTTGATGCGGTTTCTTCCTAGCATCGATGGTCTTTACAATTTCACATGTTTTTGCAATGGCTGTTACCGGTTGTTCCTTTCCATGTGTAGTGCTTCCTTCAGGAGCTCTTGTAAGGCAGGTCTGGTGGTGACAAAATCTCTCAGAGTTTTCTTGTCTGTAAAGGATTTTATTTCTCCTTCACTTATGAAGTTTATTTTGGCTGGCTGTGAAATTCTGGTTTGAAAATTCTTTTCTTTAAGAATGTTGAATAATGGCCCCCACTCTCTTCTAGCTTGTAGAGTTTCTGCCGAGAGATCTGCTGTTAGTCTGACGGGCTTCCCTTTGCGGGTAACCTGACCTTTCTCTCTGGCTGCCCTTAACATTTTTTCCTTCATTTCAACTTTGGTGAATCTGATAATTATATGTATTGGAGTTGCTCTTCTTGAGGAGTATCTTTGTGGTGTTCTCTGTATTTCCTGAATTTGAATGTTGGCCTGCCTTGCTAGGTTGGGGAAGTTCTCCTGGATAATATCCTGAATAGTGTTTTCCAACTTGGTTTCATTCTCCCCATCACTTTCAGGTATACCAATCAGATGTAGATTGGTCTTTTCACATAGTCCCATATTTCTTGGAGGCTTTGTTCATTTCTTTGTATTCTTTTTTCTCTAAACTTCTCTTCTTGCTTCATTTCATTCATTTGATCTTTAATCACTGATACCCTTTCTTTCAGTTGATTGAATGGGCTGCTGAAGCTTGTGCATTTGTCCTGTAGTTCTTGTGCCATGGTTTTCTGCTCCATCAGGTCATTTAAGGTCTTCTCTATGCTGTTTATTCTAGTTAGCCATTCATCCAATCTTTTTTCAAGGTTTTTAGCTTCTTTGAGATGGGTTCAAATATTATCCTTTAGCTCAGAGAAGTTTGTTATTACCGATCTTCTGAAGCCTTCTTCTCTCAACTCGTCACAGTCATTCTCCGTCCAGCTTTGTTCCATTGCTGGTGAGGAGCTGCATCCTTTGGAGGAAAAGAGGCGCTCTGATTTTTAGAATTTTCAGCTTTTCTGCTCTGGTTTCTCCCCATCTTTGTGGTTTTATCTACCTTTGGTCTTTGATGATGGTGATGTACAGATGGGGTTTTGGTGTGGATGTCCTTTCTGTTTGTTAGTTTTCCTTCTAACAGTCAGGACCCTCAGGTGCAGGTCTGTTGGAGTTTGCTGGAGGTCCACTCCAGACCCTGTTTGCCTGGGTATCACCAGCCGAGGCTGCAGAACTGCAAATATTGCAGAACGGCAAATGTTGCTGCCTGATCGTTCCTCTGGAAGCTTCATCTCAGAGGGGCACCTGGCCGTATGAGGCCCTTATTGGGAGGTGCCTCCAAGTTAGGCTACTTGGGTGTCCGGGACCCACTTGAAGAGGCAGTCTATCCATTCTCAGATCTCAAACTCTGTGCTGGGAGAACCACTACTCTCTTGAAAGCTGTCAGACAGGGACATTTAAGTCTGCAGAAGTTTCTGCTGCCTTTTGTTCAGCTATTCCCTGCCCCCAGAGGTGGAGTCTACAGAAGCAGGCAGGCCTCCTTGAGCTGCGGTGGGCTCCACCCAGTTTGAGCTTCCCGGCTGCTTTGTTTACCCACTCAAGCCTCAGCAATGGTGGGCGCCCCTCCTCCAGCCTCGCTGCCACCTTACAGTTCAGTCTCAGACTGCTGTGCTAGCAGTAAGCAATGCTCCGTGGGCATGGGACCCTCCAAGCTAGGTGCGGGATATAATCTCCTGGTGTGCCGTTTGCTAAGACCATTGGAAAAGCACAGTATTAGGGTGGGAGTGACTCAATTTTCCAGGTGCCATCTGTCACAGCTTCCCTTGGCTAGGAAAGGGAATTCCCTGACCCCTTGCGCTTCCCGGGTGAGGTGATGCCTCACCCTGCTTCGGCTCACTGTCCGTGGGCTTCACCCACCATCCTGCACCCGCTGTCCTACAAGCCCCAGTGAGATAAACCCGGTACCTCAGTTGGAAATGCAGAAATCACCCGTCTTCTGTGTCACTCATGCTGGGAGCTATAGACTGGAGCTGTTCCTATTCAGCCATCTTGGAGGATGGCCTTCCACCCTCTCAATTTTTATTGAGCATCCACTACCTGCTGCACAGTGTGCTAGGCCATAAAAGATGGTCGAAACCAAGGTCTGGTGTTAAAAACACAGGAATAGGAGGATAGTGCTTCTAAAATAGCCAGATGGTTTTTGAGGAAGCATAGCCTATTGGAAAGGATATTGGACAGAAGATTGGGAAGGAAGGTTAGAGCCAAAATGTAGGATGCATTAAATGTTAGGCTAAGGAATTCATTTGGAGCAATAATTACTATTATCAGGTTCTACTTAAACTATTTCTCTAGCCTCCTAACCAATATCTTTGCTCCCAGGCTCATCTAATATTTGCCTACCCATCAAGGTGAGAATGGTTTTCCAAATTGTAAATCTGCTCCAATCACTCTGTTATATACCTTTCTACACAGTTTCTGATTTCTTAAAATCCAAACTCCTGAGCTAAGCACACAAGGCCATTCATGTTCTGTCACCTGATTTCTTCCACAGCTCATTTCATTTCTCTCCATCTGATCTTCCAGCTTCTTAAAGTATCTTAAAAGCATCATATTTTCTCAGTTTGCAATAAAGTCCTCTCTGAACAAAAAGGCTCCTGGATACCATTTTTATCTGAGTCCTTCATTTCTTTCTAAAAAGAGCTCATAGAGCATCCTTCTTTTGGATGTCCACTCTTACAAAGTCAGTGTAGTTTAGGCATTTCCACTCTGTGCTGCCATAGAATGCCACAGAATGCTGTACATACCTCTATTTTGAAAATTCTATTATCAAATTGCCCACTTATTTAAAAGTTTTCCCCTAATTCACTGTGACCTCCTTGAGGGCAGAGATTTCGGCTTTTCTCTTTATGTAGAAGGACTACAATGGATGTTCAAATACTTGTTGGATAAATGGATGCTTAAGCAATATGTGGCATGATTTGGGATGTGCTTTAGAGAAACTAATCTAGCAACAGTGAGAATTGGTTAAGAGAGACAAAAGAATACTGAAATATGGGAGACCAGGGAAAGTTGAGGAGGTCAATGTCACAAACATTTTGGTCTTACCAGTAGCTAATAATTACTAATGTCACTATGCAGACTCTCCTGTGAGAACTATTTTTGCTCTTATGGCTTTGACTATTACCCATAGATAGATTGCTTCCAAATTAATATTTCCAGTCTTTATCTGCTTCATAAATTTCAGAGAGGCACTGGAATGGAGTAGAAATATGGTGTTTGGAGTCAAATAGATCTGAGTTTCTATTGGGACTCTGACGTTCAACACTATTTGTTGAGCTAGTCTTCAACAACATATTAAAAAATTGAGAGCACTGGGCTTTTTCTGGGCAAGAGGAACAATTTTTATGATGAGGAATAAAGTATAAATTGGGTAAGGTTTACAATAGAGTCCTCCTATGTCCAATTTCAGTGCTTCCTTTCAATCTTTGCATCCTGAGAGAGATCCTTCTAAAATCCAAGTGTAATCTTGGTAGTCCCAAATTTAAAAATCCTTCAATGGTTAATCTGAAGAATACAGTCTAATATTTCTAGTCCAGCCCAAATACATAAGTCTTTGCCTTTCTTTCCAGTCTCATGCTCAAGCCATGGTCTCTTATGTGACCCAGATAGTGCCACTGCTTTCTTGAATTCATGCCTTGGTAGGACTGTTTCTTTTATAAGGGTTCATTTTTAATTCTTCTCTTGATGAACATCTTCATTCTTCACGATAAGCCTAACTGTAGTTTTGGGGATGGAGGCAATTTCTGAATCTGTAATTAAGGGCATTAATTTCCTCAAAGTATATGTTAACATGCATATTAAACTGCCCTCATGTTTACGTAAATATCCAAATAAAATGTATGTGGAATCTTTTATGTGGCTCATACATTTCAGGTTATGGAGGACTATAATGGCAGAGCAAGACACACATGGTCCTTTCACAAAGCATACAATGTGAGCTAGTTGAAGTATATGAGTTATTTATGTGTAAACTTCCCTCATGTTTAAGTGGGCATTCAACTGAAATTTACATGGAAGCCTCTATATGACTCATAAAATACTAGGTACTGAGGTTACAGTGGTGACCAAAAAACACATAGCCCTTTCCTCAAGGAGGTTACATTTTGGTTGATAAAATAAAGTTCAGCTAAATAAGGTAAAATAAACTTCTATTTAAAGCAGGGCAGAGAAAGATCTTCCAGATGTTTTTAACTTCTTCCTTGTAATGGAATAGAATGGTGATAATGCTTATTGTGCTCCAGGATTACAAACTAGATAAGAGATATGTGCTATCCCAGTGCCAGAATCTCAGGGGAGACAGATGAAGCAGCATTGCCTTCAAGGTAATATCAATACGAATGCTGCATTCCATGCAGATGTATTTGTAGCATTTCAACCACCAGTCAGCTTTGAATCTGTATTCTAGAATATCCAGAATCTCATTTCTAATGCCTGAGGAATTCACAGCCATAGAAGTTGAGTCATTGTTCAAAGTACTGTGTCTTAAATTTAATTAAAGGATGTTTAGGCAATCCTGGCCAAAGGAAAAAAAAAAAGAAAAAGAAAGGAAGGAAAGAAAGAAAAAAGAAAACCAAGAAACGCAGGTATATTCTAATTGAAAATAGGTCACTCTAAATCAGTTATCCAGGATGGTTTGTCCATCTCAGCAAGAAAATAGAGTAACTTGCTTTCAGCTATTTGGAGAAAAATAAAATTTTGCAATTCTAATAAATAATGAAAATACCTCCCTGGAGTTTTTGAGTCTATTCTTAAATTTATCCATTTTGGAATATAAATTCCTTTAGGGCAAATATTATATTATGTATAACAACAAGAAATGGCACCTGCTTTATAAATATTTTAGAAACCCCAGAAACTAATTGCTGGGGGAGGGGAGTCATTGGTTATTAGTTCCACAACAAGAAGCAACTGTTGCAGTAGCACCAATGTGTAGGATGACTGAAACCCTAGACTCAAAGATAAATTGAACCAGATTGCTAGTTAGGATAGTGATGAAAACGAAGAGCTATTTCTTCTTCTCCAGTCTTCAGAAAAGATATTCTTTAGATATTTCATTATATTATCTCTATGGCAATGTTTCTCAGCCATGGCCACATGTTAGAATTATCTGGAGTGCTTATAAAAGATACTAATGGCTAAATGTCACTCCTGGAAATTCTGGGCTAGGGTTTAGACATTCTGGTGTATGCAATCAGAGTCAAAAATCACTGCTCTATGGGGTGTTACTTACATTTGTTTTTCATTTTATGTAGAATGAACTCATGGTGACAGCCAAGGGTCATTTTTCCAGGTCAATGTCTCTCTGGCTTACCTTCCCGTGTCCTCACAGGATTAAACTGCTGCTTAGGTCCATGTAGCAATCTTCATCCTCAGATATTAGCAGTCCTGAAATGAGTACTGCTGCTGTTAAGACCCATAGGTTGATTCCAATCCTCTAATAGACTAGCCCTGATTTTTTAAAAAACATCTGGGCTGTAGGAATCTGTAAGAGATTCTTGAATCTGTTTATACTAGTTCATAAAGTAGGAACAAATATATATATATATTTTTATATATATTTATATAAATATATAAAATATATAAATATATATTTTATATATTTATATCTATATATTTATATATTATATATTTTTATATATATTTATATATTTATATATATATTTATACATATACATAAAATAATTGGTGTTATGGCTGAATGTTGCCTCCTCAGATTTGTGTGTTGAAGTTCTAATGCCCAGTAATTTGGAATGTAACTGTACTTGGAGTTAGAATATTTAAAGAAGGAATTGCCTTAAAAAGGAGGTAATTAATGTGGGCCCCAATCCAATAACTGGTATCCTTATAAGAAGAAGAAATATGGACACACACATGTACTGAGGAAAGGAAAGATGATGTGAAGGCAGGAATAAAACAGGCATCTACAAGTCTAAAAGAGAAGACTCAAAAGAAGCCAGTGCTGCTGACACTTTGATCTCAGATTTCAAGACTCCAAAAATAAATTTATGTTGTTTCAAGTCACCCAGTGAGTGGTATTTTCTATGGCAGCCCTAACATACGAATGCAATTGATTACTGCAAAATTCATGGTGGTAGAAATTTGCTGATGTCCTCCATAACATTCACTTTTGGGAGAACCTTTTTTCCCAATAAAAATATCCTAATTTACTGTTTAGAAATTAATTATTTCTCCATTCTTTGCCAGGTAGTTTTTCCTAACTCAACTTCCCACTCTAAAAATGGGATCTGGTTTATGCAATCATAGCTCATTCTTCAGTATATTGGGATGGACATTTAAAACCACCAGAACCAGTGATATGCAGTGAGGTATTTTATAAGGCTTCTAGATTAGGAAAAATTCCTTTCCCCGTGCAGTTATAAAAACAAGACATTCTCTTTCTACTGGACATACCTGGTGAATGGTAGAGCTCTGGATTTACCCCCTATTTTTTTTTTTAACAGTGAGAAAAACTGGACTGAGAATGAGACTAATAGGTAATCAGTGCAGAAATATAACTAGGAAAATGGAATTTTAGTGATATCTTTTAAACTCTTGATCAAACTCTACCTGATTGAACAACTTTTGGAGTATTTAGTGTTGTGAAGAAATAAACCTTCATGCTTAAGCATGTTGAATTGGGTTTTCTTTTATTTATTGACATATAAATAGTCCAATATGGTGCATTGTTACTCTATGAGATTCTCTCAAACATTTTTGTCATATTATGCTTACACAGAATCCAGTCTTTACTCTGGTCCACAAAGTCTTATATTGCCTGGAGTCTTGCCTATTTCTTTAATTCTATCTCCTACTACACTTAACCTGATTCATTCTGCCTTAGATACGTTGGCCTTCCCAATAGGACCAATTTAATTTCCACCTCGGGACTTTTGTAAGTGCTCCCTCATCTGCCAGGATGTTCTTCCTCCAGATCTTCATATGGTCTGCTCATTTCCTCATTTCATTCAGTCTCTACAATGAGAGCTAAATTTGTGTTCATCTTGTTTACTACTCTCTCTCAAGTATTTAGAATACTGCCTGGCACATCATAAGCACCCAGTAATAGCACAAATGAATGAGTGACTTAAAACCATGAAAAATACTCTTCCTGTTCTGACTTTTGAAGACCTCTCAGATATTTTCCAATGAGAGACATGGCTTGAGTTATGTATCTATGTTGGCATCTTGAAGCAAAGAGAGTTGATGTCAGTGGAGATTTGGGACAATTACCATGCTCTTGCTTCATACGTTTGTTTTAAAGTCTTCAAATAAGTCAAGAAAGATAGATGCAGGCTAATTCTGCTGGCAAGAAGTACTCTTTAGAGTCTGCAACTTCACAGGGCTCAAATGATCCAGAGTCACCTGAATTTAATGAAATATCCCCAAGCCAAGTCTTAGAATTACGGTCTTTGGCAATTAATGCTTTTGTATTTAGATAAAAGAGCGATTGAGATTGTAAATTCAACTTATGCTGTAATTAAACAACCCCCATGATCAGATTTTGAACTAAATTTTTGGCTAAATCAACCTTTAGAGAGAATGTCTTCTATGGTTTTTTGGCCTACTGACTGTGGCTTGAGCTAAGAATTTCAAAATATTGCTTATAATTTTATTTCTTTAAATGTAGAGAATAGCACATTCTTTTTATGTATTCTCACATAACATTCTATAGCAGCCACTCTTTGATATGCTAAAGTTCCTCCTTTCATAGGCACTTCCTTGCAGGTGTTAGTACCACAGGAAACAATTTTATAACGTTTTTGTTGATGTGTCCCTTGGATCACCAATATCCTATTTTCTAATAACATCTGGAACTCATTTCCTTGAAACCAGAGCAGGTGAGATAATCTATACCAGATTCCATCCTTGATGATCTGTCTGCATCTAGTGTGTGTGTGTGTGTGTGTGTGTGTGTGTGTGCATGTGTAATTTGTTGGATTTTAATTGTAAGAAACTGAAACCACTTAAAATTTTTCAAGCAGAAGGAGATTTAATAAAAGAAACAGGTGCTTATGGTATCAGTGGAGGGGTGAAGGAGTAGAATCTGGTCAGCATCTCCAGTAATGACTCTTGAGCACAACCACTGAATTAGCCCACCAGGGGAGTAGCTGCCTCTGCCATAATCTGTTTTCCATGTTTGGACTCAGAGTGATGTCGTTCAAATGTAATATGAGCACCCTATGACAAAGTCCAAAATAATAAATGGACTTCCTTTGCTCTTTGGATAAAGAACAAATTTCTTACTACAACTTTTCAGGTCCCTTGTGGTGTAGACCATACCCTCTACTGTGAATTTTCCTCACACTATGTTTCTCGTTTCCTGCATGCCAGCCACACTCTTTTCTATCTTTTTTGCTTTCCATGCTCTCTCATAGGAGGAAACTTGGCAAACTTTGGTAGAGAGGGTCTGTAGTTTCACAGGGTTCAAGTAATGCAGAGTCATTTTGATTTAACAAGACATCCCTATGCCAGGTCTTAGGACTGCAATCTTTGGCAATTAATGCTCTCATATTTAGATTAAAAAGCTGGTGAGACTGTGCACACATCTATCTATCCCATCCACTTTTAATTTGCTGGTTCCCTTGTAGTTAGTCTTTATGATATGATTTTGGATTCCAGTAATCAGATATAGTTATTTAAGCTTTATATTCTGAAAGTGAAGTAAAAGTCATTTTCTTGCTGTTCAGGTGTCTCAGTGAAAAGTACAAGGCCTGAGAATATTGAGTGTTTCAGTAGCAGTATTCCAAGTCTAGTAATTAGCTTGAGGGATTGTTGGTCCTGAAGAATTCCCTACCTTTCTGATTGTGACTACAACTTTGCTTTTGTTTTTAATGATAGTTTGCTGCATTTGTAATTTGTTTTTTAGAAAAAAAAAATTATTTTGTGTAAAGCAATTTGTGCATTTTACTCCATTGTTTACCAGCTTCTATTGTGGTTGTTTCAATTTCTGCTATTATTCTAATTTTTATTGCTTTCAGAAAATCTGTTTCTCTCTGATTCCTTTATTTTTTATTTCTCTGATCTTTGATGTCCTGCACTTTCACTACAACAGGTTTATATGGGAATTTCTTTTCATTTATCATGCCTAATATGTACTGTGATTCTTGGATATGTGGATTTGTGATTGAGAGATACAATTTTACTTAGTCTGAAAAACTTTCATCCATTATATCTACACATATTGTGCCTCCATTCTTTGTTTTTTGAACTCAATTCATACGTATTTTATACATTTTCAGTCTTTTATGCATATTTCAAACATTTAATCTTGCATCAGTGTACTACATTCTGTATCATTTTATTGGATTTATCTTCAGGTTTGTTAAATCTGCTGTTAAATTTGTCCATTATTATTTTTTATTTGAAGAGCTATAGTTTGTATCTCTAGCTGTCCTTTTTTATTTATCTCATCTATCTATTGATTACTGATAGCTTGTTACTGCAAACTAATCTTTGACATTGCATTATTCATTTCTGCATAGGATTTACATATGTGACTATATATCTGTGTCTTATAATCTCAATATTTGAAGTTCTTGGGGGTCTAAATATATTACTTGTTGTTTCTACTGACTTTTATTCATAGGAGCCACTTCCGTAATTGCTTAGTAGTCCTTTTAGTGGTAAATAGATGGCTTTACCTTAACCTGTATCACTTGAATTGAGAAAGATTTCCTCCAGACAAGAACTATTGATGGTCAGGTTACATGACCCATCTGGGATCACTACACTCTCTTTATGAGTTTAGCTTGTCCCATATGTATCCTGGTAGGTGACCCAATTCACAGGAGGAACAAAGCTTTGCAGCATGAGGGCTCTGATGCAGCATCCGTCTTCCAAGGAAGTCTGCCTATTTAGGTTCCCAGTCATTCTATCTGAAATTCCCTGATGCTGAAGCCTAGGTCATATTTTAGAAAGTGACAAATATCTTTGGAGAAAACTCTCCTACTTTTGTGAGATTGCGTTAAAGATTTTTCAAATGAAGTATACATTTGTTTTTCTAAAGTGTAATAATTCCACAGAATGCCCAGTCATCTATATGCCAAAAGCTGAAGTCTATAGTTATTTAAGATTGATAATATTATTCAAAATTATGAGAAAACAGAAGACTTTGAGATATTTAGGAATTTTTATAAACATAGTCTTACTCTAAAACAATTAAGGACACAGAAATCAGATCTTTTACTGTAAGACTTTGTGCTAAGCTCAGGCAGAAGGAGTTCGATGCAGCATTATGATCTTTGTTTCTTCTCTCCTGCTCATTCCTCTTAATTCTATTTCCAATATCACACCCAGGAGTCAGTATAGTCTCGTGCAAACCTCTCCTTTTGCCTCCACAAGTCAAATGAATTTCTTAATTGTAAATATGGTTTTCCCTTTGTTGAAATTATGGAGAATTTTAGGGTGTTTTTTTCCTCTGGGATAACCAATACATCGTTCTCATTGTCTCTCTCCTCTCTGATTCCCATGGCAGGTATCATTATTTGTTACAGTAGTTTGTGTTGTTGTTATTGTTGTACAAAGACTTCCAATTCTTTTCAATGCAGAGCTCCAAACATTCAAAGCCACTCAGTTGGAGTTGGTGCTTCAGGAAAAACCTGACTTTATAACAGGCATGAAGTCCACTTAGGGGAAACCCAGGAGAACACAACTGGGGAGGATTTTTGTATGTTTCTTCTCTCTGCTTCATATCTGGACACACTATGGCAATGTTGAAAAAAAAATGCATATATGCAGCCAAGATGAGAAATTAAGCTTTTGAATTGAAGTTATAATACTCATACAGAAGAGTGAGTAAAATATAAATTGACAGATAATTGTATTATCACTATAAACATTATCACTGCACAGCTATACTGTATATGTAGATGTAATTTGTTCACTTTATGGCTATATTGAGT
The DNA here is from genome assembly GCF_028885655.2 of Pongo abelii. Classification (NCBI taxonomy): domain Eukaryota; kingdom Metazoa; phylum Chordata; class Mammalia; order Primates; family Hominidae; genus Pongo; species Pongo abelii. Next base: position 36,351,235 of record NC_071992.2, read on the forward strand.
TGTGTTGAATTAACTTACCACAAGTTACTTTTTCATTTTACTGTGATGGACAGTAGGGCTATTTCTAGTATTGTCTATTGAGAATAGTGCTGCTGCTCTATGTGATGATTCAAGTTAATAAAATTGTATTATATTAGGGATTTTCATTAAATAAGTTGATTTTAGCTGCATTTGTTATGAAAAACTATGTGAAATGATAGATATGTTGATCTTCTTCACCATAGCAACTATTTCACTATCAACACATACCCCATAACATCATGTTGTAAACCTCAAATATACACAAATGGGAAATTTATTTTAAAAATAGTACTGCTATTTTAAAAATAGTTATTGTCCCTGATTTTTTGGACCATGTTCATACACATTCCTATTGGGTACATGCCTAATTGTAAAATAGCTAAGTTATTGGTAGAATAAGATTTATCATTCAAACCAGTACACTTTGAGAGTAAAAAAAAGTACTATACATCATTATACCAGAGCAACAGGTATAAATTGATTATATTTTGTGCAAATTAGGATATGCGAATATTCTGTTCATAGGATATGTATATGTCCAAATTTAGTAGATAATGCTATATATTTTTCTGAGATTATATACATTCCATTCCTACCAGAACCATGTAAGAGGTCCAGTTCTTCACATTTTCAACAACAGCTTGGTATTAGATGATGTGTAGTATTTTCTTATTTTGTTTTTAATTAACATTTCTGTGATTATTGATGTTAAGCAGTTCAAATATGTAATGATAACTTGGAAAACCACTTTTGGGAATGCCAGTTTTAGTCTCTTGCCCATTTTTTTCTACTATGTGTCTGTTTTTGTATTGGTTTGTAGATTTGTTTTTATATCCTGGAGAGAAGCCAAACTGCATTTATATGTATTTCCATATAGATTTTAAAATTAGCTTGTCAAGATGAATACCAACACCAGAAACAAAAGCCATTTCATTTTGATTGGAATTGCTTTTAACCAATAGATCTAACTGGAGAGAAGTGATATCTTTATAAGTGAGTTATCCGTGGTCTTTTGACCCCTATGGTTTCATAAGAAATTCTTCTTTGAAAAAGGAGATAATAAGGAATACAAGATGCCATTGCTTCACTTCCCAAGCCTAACTTGGAGCAGAGGGTGATGGCATTAGAGAGTCCTGCATGCTTGTTAGTCTTTCTTCTCCTGTGTCTATCCATTTCCAAGGTAAGAATAGTCCATTTTTTGTACAAATTGCTTCAAAGAAGATGCTATAATGTCATTGCCGAATTCCTTTGTGAATCAATCTATGAAGAAATCATTCTAACAGTATAATCCAGAAATTGAATTAGAAAATCAGAAATCATTTGGTCATCTGGAATTACATATAAACTATTAACAAAGAGGTTATCTACCATTCTTTCCACTGCCAACTGCTCTTGTTGCATCATTCTCTCATAGCATCTTTCAGTATGAAGCGCCAACTTGATCAACTTTTATAGTCACAAAATCTTTGTTTTTTTCCATATTTGTAAATCTCTGCATTTTTTATGACCATCTGTTCATTTTCTGTTTCCCCGGATACAGAGTATAGTTCAATCCCAGATACTCCATTTTTTTCCTCTTTATTTTTATTCAAGCCAAATTCTATTTTTTTCTTCTTCTTTTTTTTTTTTTTTTCTCCTGGAGAGGAGGAGTTAACTCCAGGACCTAATAGTATTCCATCTGAAGTGATAGCCACTTATTTCTCTTGCATATCATGAAGATTTCCTTTCCTATCTTCCCAAGTCCCAGTTCTCATTAACATGGCTCCAGATTTCACTCATGCTGGTGAAACGATTTCTGTCAATCTTCCTTCAGTAATTATCTTAATTCCCACAGAAAGCTCTTTTTATCCTAAAGGTTCAGAGACCCATTCTGTAAAAATGATTGTGATTTCTTTTCAAGCTTTCAAGTTGTTTTGTTTGCAGTTTTCTGGGTGACTATGAGAAGGATGTTACAGCCAGAGCATCACAAGAAAAGGGCTGGGCAAACAGTCTCAAAACCTTCTTTATTCTTTCCTAAGACACATTCCCCAGATATGCTGCTACTTTTTCTGTACTAACAAATTCCCTAGCACTGGCCCTTTTTGCTCCCCATAGAAACTATGATTTTCAAGCAACTAACCAATTATTGTATCTTCATCGAAAACATACATGCCAAGCAGCTGGATGGGAGCTGTGTAGTGTGGCATTTAAACTTGAGTGTTTTGGAGTGAGAAGGCCTGAGTTTCAATCCCATTCTCTCAAATAATCAAGTACAGTTACTTTAATCAGGGCTGCTAATGCACACTTTAACAAACTACCTTACAATTTCAGTGGCTTAACACAACACAAGTGCATGTATTTCTAGCTATCATAAAATCCAGTTCAGATGTTCCTCAGCTATCCTGGAGAGCCCTACTCCAGATGATGACTAAGAGATCCATGCCCCTTCTGTGTAGTGATGTCTGCTATCCCCTGGATGTTCTCCTGAATCCCTGCATTTATCTGGGCATCAGTGTGTAGCAAACCATAGATGATCTCACAGAACATTTGGGGTGCAAGGGGAGAAGAGGTGAATGTTATTTCCATTCACATTTTGTTGGGTATAACCACAAATATGGCCTGATCTGGATGCAAGCATACTGAAAATTATAGTCTTCCATGTTCCGAGGTGAAAATTAAATGGTTAATACCAGGAAAGTTTCTTTATTGAAGTTTCTTCAAATGTTAAGACGGAGCTAATAGTGGTCCTCACCTCATAGGCTGGTGTGAAAATTTCTGACTATAAGAAGTATGTGATAAATATTTATTATTATTATACTTGGAACAGGTGGCACTATGGCTTTTGAGACCAAACTCCATTTGCAGTAACATCAAAAGCTCTTGAAATATTGGGAGCCCCAGGGGCAGAAAAGGAACTGAGAAAACAACTTGACATTTACAGCCCAAAAGGGTGGGGATAGGAGTGCCTGCTTCAGCTGCTGACGAGGCAGCAAAGAGACCTACAGATTGTTACCGGGCCGCTCCACAAAACAGGTTTTTATTATGAGATCACTTTCACTTACACCAAAACAAGAGATGTTCTTAACCTGAAACCCTTAAAATCCTGAGACTCTAAGACGGGGAGTAGACAGAGTGCTGTGAACACTCTGAGATGGTATGTAAGTAAATGTTCGTCATTCTAAGAACATTTTTCCTAAAGAGAGAATTTCTAGTGTCGCCACCTTTAGAAGGGGTTGTGTCTTATAAAAGTCGAGAACTATCGGTCTTAAAGGACGAATGGTCTAAAATGTATATGCCATGGTTGGTATTTAGTTAATTACCCGTGGGCGCTTATTTTGGATGGAGAGAGTGAGAAAGCATTAGGAAAAGGGCAGTTTCCCTCCTCGTCCTGTCCGTTGTCTCCTGTGTCTGCCCTGTTGTGTTGCAAGCAAAAGCTGTGGAGGTGGTGATGTCTTTATTTTGCACTTTTCAGACGGGAGTTTTCCTGACATTATTACATGGGGCACTGCATTTCTAGACTTCTCCTTTTGTCATTGATTTTATCTTTTTAAAAATTTGCACCGACGATGTTCATGTGCTGTTTCACTGTTGGAGCCCATTTTCCTTAATTGAGTTATATTGACTAGATGTTATCACAGCCTCTGTTCATCCTACAGAGCATTTTGGACTCTCTTCTAATGCTACAAATTTTGATCAGTTGGAGCTCACTTCTCTGCTTCATTGCTAAATGGATTTTATTTTTTTAATGAGTGCAGGACACCTCCAGTCCTTTACTCCACCAGTTTTCCTAGTGACTCATGACTCCGGCGAATCTGCTATCATGATGTTGTTTTCTGTGAGTGTCTGCAGACTTAGGGCAGACACTGGTCTTATAAGTTGAAAATAATTACCTAATCGAGGGTTCACATTAGATTTAGGGTCTATTGACAAATTAGACATTATTGAAAAAGGCAAAATCCTGTTTTTCAATAACAAATACAAGAAAAACAGATATCTATAATTCTGGCTAGATGGCAAAAATCCATGGTTTTGTAGAAATATATATGAAAAGAAAGGCAGAATGCTTTGATCAAAAAAGAGTGAGCCCCAAATGCCCGGTTGGTTTGTCCTCTCGTTCTCCTTCTTCCCTCCACCAGGCCTTCCATCTCAGTAAATCCCATCATCTTCTTCCCAGGTGTTTAAGCTTCGAACCTGGAGTCTTTCTGGATTGTTTTGTCTCCTTCAACATCCATAGCTTTTAGCAAGTCTTTTAAATTTCTACTTTCAAAATATATTTCTTTTTTTGTTTGTTTTGTTTTGTTTTGTTTTGAGATGGAGTCTCGTTCTGTCGCCCAGGCTGGAGTGCAGTGGCGCAATCTCGGCTCACTGCCAACCTTCGCCTCCCGCGCTCAAGCGATTCCCCTGCCTCAACCTCCTGAGTAGCTGGGACTACAGGCACATGCCACCACACCCGGCTAATTTTTTGTACTTTAGTAGAGACGGGGTCTCACCATGTTGGCCAGTATGGACTTGATCTCCTGACCTCGCGATCCACCTGCCTCGGCCTCCCAAAGTGCTGGGATTACAGGTGTAAGCCACCGCGCCCGGCCCAAAACATATTTCAAATTTGCCCATATCATTCCATCTACACTGCCACCACCTCTTCCATGCCATGTTATTTCTACAAGTCCCTAATCCTCCCAGTGGGCTTGTTTCCTTCCACTTTCGCCCAGTCTGATCCATTCTTTATACAGAATCAACAGTGATCTTGCTCACATGTCAACCAGAGTATGTATTCCCTGTTTAAAACTCTTCAATGACCATCACTGCATTTAAAATAAAATCAAAACACCTTATGTTGGTCTGCAGAACCCTAACTCTCTTCTATCTCACACCGTGGCACTCTATGCTTGGTTCACTAAGCTTCTATTTCTGGAAAATACCATGCCAATGCTGGCATCAGAGCCTTTGAACATGCTTCCGTCTCTGCCTGATAGGTTATTGTCCTTCATTCTCTGTACAGCTCATTTCTTTTTCTTCTAGGTGTCTCAGCTTTCTCTTTTCAGAGATGCTTTTCCTGACCACCTGAGGGACCTTTCTTTTTTTGTTTTTCCTTATGCCAATCCTTATGTATTTTCCTTCTTAGCACTTATCATTGTCTGTACTTTTGTTCAATTTTTCTTTACTTGTTTTTATTTTACCCATTATTACATTATAATATAAATTCCTTGAAGACAGTGATCATAACAGTCTTGTTAACCTCTTTTTAAGAAAAAGCACAATATATAGTTTATGAGGGAATTGATCATTAATTTTGTGGATCCTGTGTTCAAGCCTATGTTCTACCTTCCTTGTACTTATGGATCAGTAGTATAAGAGTCCATCAGGATCGTAGCTGAAATGATACCTCATCATCCATTCATGGAGCAGATTTCTATTATGTGCTCAGTATGTGCTAAGCAGAGTGCCAGAGGCTAAATATTCAAAGGTACAAGAAACACCATTTCTCATGTCTCCAGGAAGCTTACATGCTAGTTCAAAAGAACAGGTTTCCTCAATCATCAAATAATTTGTATAAATTGGAAATTGTAATAAATGCTACAAGTGAGAAGTAACAGGTATCATGAGAGCACGTTTTCCAAAGGAAAAAAAGGAACATCCAGAAAAGAAATAACATGGACATATGGGCCATGACGAATATGAGAAAACAGGGAAAGTCAGAGATCTGGATTGCTGAGTGGGAGGGACTCTGGGTTGAGGGCAGAAGGAGGTGTTTGTATAGACCAGAGGCGAGGATCATAAAACATCACCGGTTAAGTGTTTTGTCAAGGCTGGGAGAAGGAGGACAGAAGATAGTAGGAGTCAGTAAGAATTGACACAATCAGATTGATGTTTTCAAGGAATCAATCTGTTTGCCAAAGTGAACATTAGAGAGTTCAGTCAAGGGGAGGTCATCAATAGCTTTAGAGTGAGTTTTAGTGACGTGATGGAGATAGATATTTGACTGCATGAAGTCAAGGAGGAAATTAATAGTGAATAAAAGGACACAACAAATGGAAGAAGGTAATTAAGAATCTATTAAATATAAATCTATTATTTATTAGTCAATTCCAGGGGTAGTAAACTGTGAAATAATTTGTGTATGTGTAAACAATTGACCAAGTAATTATAAATGGAGAAAATTAATTCTGATGTGTTTAGGCTTGAATGTTTTGCTCATTGCATATACTTCAATCTAAAATTGTCAAGGTGTCCCCACTACCAGTATTTATAAATAGGTCAAATAATAGTCACTAAAGTAGTCTTAGGTTATGCACCAAATACAGTGAATCATACTATAACTGATCTGGCTTTTAACACAGGTCTTAGTTCCTAAATGGAATACGCTTTCTCTCATGGGGGAAATCTCGCAAAAGGGCCACTGTGACCACACATATGAATCTTATAGTTTATATCTCTTTTATAGACTAACACTCCAAATCTATAGCTTAAGATATTTACATATATTCCTAAAGAGAAGCATATATTTATATCTGTAATTTGAATTAGATGTGAAGGTAAGGAATTTTCTCCAATAGACTCTTTCAAAATTTTCCTTTAACTCCACCACAGTCTCTGGTTACTTTAAATGCATTGCTATCTATGCGTGTAGATTTTAACCTTATCCAAAATGCGCAAAAGTATAAAGCATCTTCAAAGCCTCCCCATCTCTTTTTTTGTTACATCAAATGTATCAGATCTAAATGCTTTTGTCATCACTTGCCACAGATAATAGCATATTCTGATGCTGAAGTCAGTATAAAAGTTTATGATGTTATTGACTTCACACAGTTCCATCAGACCTCAGTATTACTGATTTAATGACTCCTCTTCCTTTTTTTTTTTTTTAAATTCAACTCCACAGTTAACCCATGGTTTATTGGAGTGCCAGAGCTCAAGGTTTTTACTACACATAAACAAACTTATTTCCAAGGAAGCCCACCCATAAATAACTCACCAACCATCCAAATGCAGAGCCAGAATATGATAAATATCAAGAAATTGGAGAAAACAAGCCTACGTAGAACTGAAATCTCTTCTTGCTCTTTGCCTGTTGAGTATACTTCCTAGTAAATAAAAAAAAAAGTAATTTAAAGGAAAATGTCACCTGGCATGTAGTATATCTGTGCCTCACAGCAGATGGCATGGTTCTGCATCGGGAGAGGGATAAAATGCCACATGCATGGCTGGAATGGAAGGATTTTGAGCAAGTGGCGTTGCTGGGAAGCTAGCCGGCAGGCTCTGACATTAACGGTTTTATTAAGTTCAGCTGTGGGCTGGAGCAGCCTTTGATTCTAGTATTTGGTAGTGGTTTAATGGCTGTTCCTCTGTTTCATGCAGGATAGTGTGAAAAGTAATTGTAACGGGTGGCAAGATTGATAGGATTGAGGTGGATGGGGAGATAATATGCTGTATTCTAACTTTTTCATTTGCTCAAGAAGAAAAGGAAACATGGATGAATTACTCAAAGAGTGGGATTCAAAAAGAAATTATCTGAGACAGGTAACACTATGCCGCATATTAAAAATTGTCTAAATTATGGTTCCAATGAATCCTGCATTGTGTATAAAAATTACACACCGTACTGTGAAGTCATAGTCCAGGACAAAAGTGAGTTTGTAAACACACTGGCCTCTAAAGACGCTTAGCATGCATTTAGCAGCTTGATATTTGCAAATATTGGGGTGTCGTCTACAAATACCAGGTGTGGCTTTTCTCTTGTTTCTCTTTCAAATGACTCTAAGAAGGCAAGAGATGAGACTGTATGATTAGAGTTTATTGTGCTATTTACCTGTTGACCACATTACGCAGTAATACCTGTTTGCTTTCTAAAGAGGTTGTTCTGATGTTTTCATTTTGTCATTGTAAGACAGCCTTGGGTGATAATGGATTATGCTTTCAGCAGGTCAGTAGAGCTATTTGCTCCACTGATCATTTCCCCAAAGGACTGTAAACAGCATACAGCATGCATGGACTTCAGTGTAATCTCTCTGGATAGTGTAAATAGATGCCTGCTGGTTCCGGATAATAGTGTCTTCATTCCTTTTTAAGCTGGAAGAAAGAGATTCTGCCATTGATGGATTGATAATTAGATATGTATAGGATTTCAAGTTTTTGCATTTTCTCTTTGCTACTTAACATCAAGCATCACTAACGCAAGATGTAAATTATATCTACATTTGTGTGCCATGAAGCTTTTGGCTACACAATGCTAAAGTAACCACAGCAATGTGCCACATAGATGACAGTGGCCCTATAAAATTATAATGGAGCTGAATTCTTATCACCTAGTGACATAGTAACTGCCATAATGTTGTAGCACACTTTCTTTATTTTTAAAATAAATGTTGTGTAGCCAAGGTGGACAGTGTTTATACAGTCTACAGCAGTGTACAGTAATGTCCTAGGCCTTCACATTTACTCACCACTCACTAATTTACTCACCTTTGTAAATGCCCTATACAGGTGAACCATTTTAAAATATCTTTTATACCATATTTTTATTGTACCTTTTCTGTGTTTAGATACAGAAATACCATTGTGTTACAATTGCCTACAGTATTCCATACAGTAACATACTATATATGTTTGTAGCTGAGGAGCATTAGGCTATTGCATATGGCCTAGGTATGTAGTAAGCTATACCATCTAGATCTGTGTAAGTACATTCTATGATGTTTGCACAAGGACAAAATTGCCTAATGATGCATTTTTTGGGATGTATTCCTGTCTTTAAGTGAAGCATGACTATAGTTAATTCGATAAATGTAATAAAACCAGTTATATATATATATGGAAATTTCCTAATAATGTCTCCTGTTGAGCTAGTGATGTTAGTATTATATCAGCATGGCCTAAAACAAATACATTTTATTATGTATGAATGAAGAGATGTAATACAGAAGGCTGTCAAAAGCTATATTTAGGTGGGTACTTTATGCAAATACAAATGTTCTTATCCATTCCTCACATCATTTTGATCTCTTTTCTGTTTTCTTATCCCTTTTTGAAGCACAGCTACTCACCCTAATACCTTTAAAATTATGACAAAAGACATAGTTTCCAAAATGTTTGTGTTGTTTTCCTTCTAAAGTAGAATAACAATTATTTTTAAGCAATAATGGTTAAATGTAAATAAACTTTAATGGGTATGGATGAAGTGCAAGTACACACATTACAGCTAAAATCCAAAATGCCTCTAGTACTTTGCATATGGAATTACATTGTAAGTGACCTATTTTCTTAGTTACAAGAAATGTAATTTTCCCACATTACTATAATATTTTTTTTTTCCAAATTTTACTCCATTCCTTAGACAGGCAAAGATGGCAGGTGGTTAAATATGTAAAAATGGGAGATAAAATTAGAAATATAAATAGGCACAAATTTGGAGCTTCAGCAAAAAATAATTTGAGTATCTATGGAATGGTTTTTATATTTTCAAAGGATACTTTTTTTTTTCCTTGAAAAAAAGTGTTTGTTTTCATCTATCAAAAAAAATGCCTAGAAATGTAACTTAGGCAATTTCACAGTATGATTCCTGAGGTGAGGAAACTCTTCTCAAAACCAAGTCTATCGTATTAAACTATAAAACCACCAACTCTGTTGTGGCTCTGCAGAAAAGAAAATTATGCTCCTTTCTACAGTCCCCTCAAAATCCGTGCCCTGATGGAACTTGCATTCCAGTTCTTTGAAACACCTTGACATTAACTCCTTAAACTCATTATTTATTTCCTCCACTTCTTTTTGTTTTTGTTTTTGTTTTTATTTTCAGAGATGGGGGTGTTCCTATTTTGCCCAGGCTGGTCTCGAACTTCCGGGCTCAAGCAATCCTCCTGCTTCACCATCCAGAGTAGCTGGGATTATAAGGGCCCACCACCCCTGGCTTTAACCCACTATTTGTAACCTGAAGCCACCCTCCCCTCACCTTCTCTTTCACGGAGGCATTTGTTTCCTGCAACATCACAAAGCTGCTTTTTTACTGAATACTTTGGCGGAAAATGAAATTGACTAAATGGATAAATAGACGATAGACAGATAGATGATATTGACAAGAATTGTTGACTGGGATTTTATTCTAATTTCTAAAAATACCTAATTGGTATTGTTATATAGAGACAAGGAGAGTTCATACTAGGATACCCTTTGGGAAATGTTCCGATTTGTGTCAGAGGCATGTGGCCTTGTGCTTTGCATAGATCAAGAAAGATGATTTCATATGCAGCAAATTCTAGCTTAATGTCATTATCATAAACACAACTTTCTTTGCTCTTCATCATATTTCTGTGAAGTCTTTACCATCCAGAGGAAATTTTAACAGTGTTAAAAACAGGAGCTGTACTTGCATCAAATAATCAGAAAAGGAAGGCAGCAAACAGCAACCTTAGGCCACTATAGTAGACGTTCATTCTTTATATGCTAAATGTAGGAGGTTCAGGGGCTGCTAAGCCAAGGAGTAGATCAGCATAGGCATTGGTGTTGGGTGGGTGGTGGGGGAACTTGAAAGAGTAGACTCAAAGGGCTCAGGGTGGTGGCTATTTATTAACAAGTGTAGAAGTATATTATTATCTTAATAAAAGGTATGGGCCAGGAGTGGTGGCTCACGCCTGTAATCTCAGCACTTTGGGAGGCTGAGGCCAGTGGATCACTTGAGGTCAAGAATTTGAAACCAGCCTGGCCAACATGGTGAAACTCCATTTCTACTAAAAATACAAAAATTAGCTGGGCGTGGTGGCATGCACCTATAATCCCAGCTATTAGGGAGGCTGAGGCAGGAGAATCACTTGAACCCGGGAAGCAGGGGTTGCAGTAAGCCAAGATAGCACCATTGCACTCCAGCCTGGGCAACTGAGCGAGACAAAGTCTCAAAAAAAAAAAAAAAAAGTATGAAACACTGGTACATGTTGGTGAAAACCTACTCCTATGGTCTGAATGTTTGTGTCCCTCCAAATTCATGTTGAAATTTAATCTCCAATGCAATAGTGTTAAGATATAGAGATTTTAGGAGATGGTTATGTCATGAGGATCCACCCTCCTGATTGGGGTTAGTGCCCTTATAAAAGGGCTTGAGGGAGTCTGTTTTGCCCTTTTTGCCCCTTCTGCCTTCCTCATGAGGATGCAGCAAGAGGTGCCATCTTGAAAGCAGACAGTAGGAGCTTGGTCTTGGATTTCCTGGCTTTAGGAATTTTAAGAAATAAACTATTATTTTCAAATTACCCAGCCTATGGTATTTTGTTATAGCAACTCAAATAGACTAAGATACCTACCTTCAAAATGTCTCTTAAATACATTGTCTGCATGTATTATCTATGTTCTATAAGTTTTTCTTTTCACGTAAATGGAGAAGATAGTCTTATTGTGTTAATATTACCAGTTGAGGAGTTTGAAAGTTTATATCCTAGTCACAGCACCATCGCAAAATAAGTCCTATGATTTTGGTCAAAGCACTTATCTATTAGTTTCTTTTTCTGTAAAATGAGGATTATAGTATTTTTCTTGGGTATTTAAAAGAACTGTTGTGAAAGTCAGTAAGAGCTAACTTTTGAGTATTTAATATATTGCTGGCCTTATAGCAAATGCCTTATGAGGAGTAACTCATTTAAGTTTCACAACAATCTGATGATACAGACACTTTCTTCTTCATTTTGTAGAGGAAAGAACTAGAACACAAAGAGGTGAAGAAATTGCTTAAGGTCACATAGATGAAAAGCCCTAGGACTCACATTTGAACTTGGGTGAGCGATCTCCAGAGTCTTCATGCTTAATCCCTATGCCCCAGTGCTGTCTTTGGAAGATGGCCTTTTGTAAAACAGAACATCTTATATATGTGGAAAACACTGTCACTTTCAATATTTTTATCATTACTTTTTTTTACAACTAGAAACAAAGTCTAAGAATATTTCTGGTTCTTCCAAGAATGATTATCAGCCCAATTTAAAGGGTTGGCTTTGCAAATCATTTTCGATTATAGAATCTGTAGGAGTACAATTGCCACACCCAGTTTTTATCTGTGGGTTGTTACTATTGGTGTATGTTTAGTTCATTTTTATTAGGATCCATGCTTTGCCTCAGAGACTATAAATGATCCTATTGAATGGCACAGATTTTACTTATCAAGAATCTCTGATGAAGTATTGGTACATAATACTCAGGCTCAATAGTGGTACTAATAGTGAAACTGTTAACATTTGAGTGTTCATCACATATTGAGAGCTGTGCTAAGCACTTTGAATGGTCTACTGCATTTAGTCTTTCTAATAGAACTGTAGGATAATTTATTTTTATTATCACTCAATTACCGATGAAAAATCCTAGATGTAAAGAGTTTAAATAGCACATGTAAGGTAGAGCATGACTCCAGTTCCATCCAATAAAACGCCAGTTTTCATTACAAAGCTGTATGTCACATAAGGTACCTACTACCTATAAACTAACTAAGCTAAGAGTATATAAAAATTTAAAAAATGTATTTAGTGGATAAGCATGATCTATATATGGAGTTATCAGCTAAGTAGCCCTAACATTACTTAAAATTATGCTAAAAAGGCCAGGTGTGGTGGCTCACGCCTGTAATCCCAGCACTTTGGGAGGCTGAGGTGGGCGGATCACGAGGTCAGGAGTTCTAGACCAGCCTGACCGACATGGTGAACCCCCATCTCTACTAAAAATACGAAAATCAGTTGGACGTGGTGGTGCATGCCTGTAATCCCAGCTACTCAGGAGGCTGAGGGAGGACAATCGCTTCAACCTGGGAGGTGGAGGTTGCAATGAGCCAAGATTGCGCCACTGCACTCCAGCCTGTGCGACAGAGCAAGACTCTGTCTCAAAAAAAAAAAAAAAAAAAAAAAATTATGCTAAAAAATATAATTATTTTTAAAAATTATTACGCAGTGAGTGAGATTATATTTCTGGAAAATAACCCATTCTAAAATTAACCTGTAAAAGTAAAGACGCCTTAGGAAAAAAGTGTTTAATCAAGAAAAACATGATTGGAATACAGTCGTAATCAGCAAGAAGAAACTCTCAAGAAATACTCTGTTAAATGTTGTTAATAAATTAAAGAGTGGTCAGCATGGCAACTAGAGAAAAGGAGAATTTGTTACTTTTTTCTATATTCTGAGGAGCAGAACTTTTTGCCTTTCCATTCATTCAAAAAACATTTATCTTATGCTTATTCTATAAAAAGGTACTGTTGTAGAACTATTAACAAATCAAACCAAATCCCTGCCCTGATGGAACTTGCATTTTAGTGGCGGTAACACAAAATAAATACACCAATAAGTATATAATATCAGGAAGAGAAAAGTGCTTTGGAGACAAATAAAACAGGGTCAGGAGACAGCAAGTGATGTGGTGACGTTGTTTTTGATGGGTTGGATTAGGAAGGATCTCTCTGAGGAGAGATGAGAATAAATTGAGAGCACAGATCAGGAGTCTACCTGGGCAGGCAGAGGGCATTTGACAAAGGTAAATGTGAAGGCTTCAAGGCAGGCATGTGCCTGTGTGAGGAACAGCAAGGAGGTGCATGCTGGAACAGAATGAGTAAGAGAGAATGTCGAGAGATGAAGACACAGGGCCAGAGGGCAGATCAGGGGAAGGGTTTTTTACATCACAGTACAATTTTAAATTTTACTGTGTTATGAAACACCATTGGGTAATTTTATGTAGATGACATAATCTGACTTCAGTTTAGAAAGAATCACACTGGTTGTTTAATGGCGAATAAAGAATTTGAGGTCAAGGGTAAGAGAGTAAGCCCAGGCTATTGCAATAATCCAGGTGAGAAAAGGTGTTGATGTGGCCCATGGTATAAGTAGTGGAACTGATTGGAGTGATTGGACTCAGAATATAGTTGAAAGTAAGAGTTAAAATGATAAGAAGAACCCTACATAGTTATAGCTATAACTTTTCCACAGGAGAAGGAAAGTGGCATCTGCATAATCTATAATGTATATTTCTCTTGATACTTAAAAAGCATGTTAACTTAGTAAAGGATCTGAGAAGTCCTGTAGTAAAAGCACCTTAAATTATTTAACCTAAAATTTATCAAGTCAGTTTCACTTTGGAAATCCTTTTCTTCATGTAATAGTGGTTAATAGACACCAGAACTCACATTTTTACATATACTTCAGAAAATGTGTCATTAAAATAATGCAAATTATTACCCTTGTTTTAAATTCAAGATCATCATGTACATTCCTGGATAAAAGCTGGCTTCTCATTTAGATTTCAGACAGGGAGAAAATGTGATTATGGAAGGAATGAAAACCCACTTTTTTCAGCAATTTATTATTGAAAAATAATTAATTGTGATTCTAGTTCACATTTATTATTCTAGGAACATTTATTCTATTTTTTTTTCATTTAGTTAGCATGAGTTATTCTCCAGGAATTTGATCATTTCTAGGTACATTCGGACAAAATTGAATTCTATGTATATCAAGGGCCAGATTTTGATGACCGAAAGTATTAAGAGTGATACTTTGGCAAGAATCAGGAAATAAGTCTCAGCTGAAAATAATCAAAATTTTATGGATTCACATACCTCAAAACTGAAGAATTAGGTCTCATTTTAGTCAGAGCTTCATGCGGCTTCCCCACAAACTTGACCAGAACTTATTTTTTCTTTCTACATGTTTAATTCTGCTCCCAGGAGTTGATAACATTCTCATCAGCCTTCCCCTATAGTGATCTGAAAATGGCTACAGGGGATCTTGCGAGAACTTGCTCCCTCATTGTAGCCCAAAGGGAAGAGAAAACATTTCCACAGAAGACTTGGATTTCTATCTCATTGAACCAGCTTAGGTTGTATGAACATCTATGAACCAGGAATGTAGAAATGCCAAAGTTATTTAGTCCTGAGGTACATAGATTTCACAGGGAAGATGGGTATTTATATTAAAAGTTGGATGCTATTACAAAGGAAAAAGAGATGAATAAATTTGATGTGGCTCAAAACAGCAAAATTCTACTATACCTAGTTCCTATTTACCTACCACAATAAGCAGATAGTGTTGGTTTAAGTTTTGAATATTAAAATCTCATACTAAGGGTTTTATTTATAATCCAATCTTTGTTTTCTTACACAAAAACTTCTAAATTTTGTATTTTTAAAAATTTTAGTATGTTATTCTGTTGTTTATTACCAATTTGTGCCTTCTGAAAACTAGTTTGATTTGTGGTGAAGACCCTGGCAAATTCTCTAGCTGTAATTGTCTAATTTATAGACAATGAAATGATTTATTATGCTTTCACAAAACTCTTTATGATGCAAAACAGTCTTAAAATTAAATACAATTTTTGTATATTAAGACAATCCATGTTCATGTTCTCCAATATTTCTGATTATCTTCGGTCAGTTGTCTTTGCTATAATTTAACATACGTTAGGCACATGATATAAAAATATGTTTATAATAAGGGACCTAAAAATATCTTTTTATCTGTCAGTGTCATGAATTGCTATGGTTTGCCATGGTTACCACGGGACTGTACGAAGGAGGACGAATGCAGAAATGAAAACTTAAAACAAAAGTAACTGTTTTAAAGGAAAGGTAACACGGGGAAGAAGAGGGCTCCCTGCTTCTAGTGAGCAAGGGCATCCCTGACTTTCCACAGCCCTTCGTATTTATTGGGTAGAAAGAGCAGGGAAGAGGAGTTAATGATTGGTCAGCTGCTTGATTGATCACAGGTTCACGTTATTGCTAACAGGCTTCAGATGTGCCTAATTAGCAGAAACACTGCAGTTGGGGCGTGACTGCCCTCAGCATTCCTTCTGGGCGGCAGACACAGTTGTCAGCTTGCTAACATCCTGCATTTATGAGAACAAATTTGCTGTTTACTCATATAGCCTCCAGTGATATACTGAGTTGATCACAACCCTTACTCTTTCGGCCTGCAACAATGAATGGCAAATGGTATGGGAAAAGTATTATAATCTGTGAGACTGAAATAACAGTGATTCCTTAGCATTGTTTACTTTCTAATAGGGCTTAAGAAACTATGCAAATCATTACTTTCATTCCTAGTTGGTTAAAAGTTACAAGTCAGACAAGAATCAAGCAAGTTTGAAAAAGACTATCTTTTATTGTTGTGTAACGACTCAACTGTAACCTTTTCATAGACTTGCAAATCACCGAGCCATGAAATCACTGAGAATGGTAGACCAGTTCTTGATCATTACATATTTTCCTGATGCCTACTGCTTCCACACATGCTATTTCATCAGCATAGGTTATAGCTGTATCTATACCCAGGAGAAACATATGCAAATTTAACAAGAACTATACAATAGTTTTCTCTTATCTGCAGGGGATAAGTTTCAAGACCCCCAGTGGATGCCTGAAACCTCAGTTACTATGAACCCTATACACACTATGTCTTTCCTATATATGCATATCTATGATAAAGTTTAATTTCTAAATTAGGCACAGTAAGAGACTAACAACAATAACTAATAATAAAATAGAACATTCCTAACCATATACTGTAATAAAAGTTACGTGAACGTGTTCTCTCTTTCTCTCAAAAGATCTTACTGTTTTTGGACCACACTCTCAAAATATCTTAAGTTTCTGGACTGCGAAATTATGGCTAAAGTGTAACTATTATAATTATGTGTGGTATTCAAGGCAGTCCGCAGACCAGGGGTGGGCTCAGGGATGAATGCTACATGGTTTCTGCTCTTATGAAGCATACAGCATGTTTCAAGGCTCAGGCACATGGACATCATTTTCCTTTTATTGTAATTAGCGAACTAAGGATAAAGTAGTGAGAATTCAGTAGGAGGATAAGAGGAGTATCAGTATTAGTCTGTTCTTGCATTGCTATAAAGAAATACCTGAGACTGGGTAACTTATAAAGAAAATACATTTAATTGTCTCATGGTTACGCAGGCTGTACAGGAAGCATGATGCTGGGATCTGCTTGGCCTGTGGGAATGCCTCAGGAAACATTCAATCATGGTGGAAGGCAAAGGGGAATCAGGCATGTCTTACATGGCAAGAGCAGGAACAAGTAGGGTGGGGGAGGTATACACACTTTTAAACAACCAGATCTCATTAACACACACTCACTATCAGGAGAACAGGACCAAAGGGGAAATCCATCCCCATGATCCAATCACTTCCCACCAGGCCTCTCCTCTAACATTGGAGATTACAATTCAACATGAGATTTGGGTGGGGACAAAGATCCAACCCATATTATTCCGCCCTTGGCCCCTCCCAAATCTCGTGTCCTTCTCATGTTCTAAAATAACCATGTCTTGCTAACAGTTCCCCAAGTCTTAACTCACTCCAGGATTAACTCAGAAGTCCACAGTCCAACATCTCCTGAGACAAGGCTAGTCCCTTCTGCTTGTAAACCTGTAATATCAAAAGCAAGTTAGTTACTTCCAGGATACAATGGGAGTATAGGCATTGGGTAAATATTATCATTCCAAAAGGGAGAAATCAGCCAAAAACAAGGGGCTACAGACCCTATGCAAATCTGAAATTTAGCAAGACAGTCAATAAATCTTAAGGCTCAAAAATAATCTCCTTTGACCTCATGTTTCATGTCCAGGGCACATTGGTACATAGGGTGGGCTCCAAGGACTTGGGAAGCTCTGCCTCTGTGGCACTGCAGGGCCCAGATCCCATGGCTGCTCTCAAGAGCTGACATTGAGTGCCTTTGGCTTTTCCAGGCACACAGTGCAAGCTCTCAGTGTATCTACCATTCTAGGGTCTGGAGAATGGTGGCCCTCTTCTCACAGCTCCATTAGGCAGTACCCCAGTGGGGACTTTGTGTGGGTACTCCAACCCCACATTTCCCCTCCATACTGCCCTAGTAGAGGTTCTCCTTGTGGGCTGTACCTCTACAGCAGGCTTCTGTGTGGACATCCAGGCTTTTTCACACATCTTCTGAAATCTAGACAGAGGCTCCCAAGCTCAACTCTTGCATTCTATGTACCTGCAAGCTTCATGCAATGTGGAAGCTGCCAATGCTTACAGCTTGCACCCTCTGAAGCAGTGGCCCAAGCTGTACTTAGGCCCCTTCTAGCCATAGCTAGAGCTAGAACAGCTAGGATGCTGGAGGCAGTGTCTTGAGGCTGTGCAGGGCAGTGAGGCCCTGGGTCTTGCCCAGGATACCATGCTGTCCTCCCAGGCCTCTGGGCCTGTGATGAGAGGGGCTACTGGGAGGTCTCTGAAAATGCTTTTGAGGTTTTCTCCCCATTGTCTTGGCTATCAGCACTTGCCTTCCTTTTAGTTATGCAGGTAGCTTGAATTCTTCCCCTGAAAATGGGCTTTTCTTTTCCACCACATGGCCAGGCTGCAAATTTTCCAAGCTTTTATTCTCTGCTTTCCTTTTAAATGTAAGTTTCAGTTGCAGGTCATTTCTTTGCTCACACATATGAGCACAGGTTGTTACAAGCAGCCAGGACAAATCTTGAATGCTCTGCTGCTTAAATATTTCCTCTGCCTCTCTCTCAAGTTCAAAGTTCCACAGATCCCTAGGGCGGGGGTACAATACAATCAAGCTCTTTGCTAAGGTGTAACAAAAATGACCTTTGTTCCAGTTCCCAATAAGTTCCTCATCTCCATCTGAGATTTTATGAGCCTGAACTTCACTATGCATATCACTATCAGAAGTTTGGTCACGACCATTTCACCAGTCTCTAGGAAGTACCAAACTTTCCTTCATCTTCCGGTTTTCTTCTAAGCCCTCCAAACTCTTCCAACTTCTGCCTGTTGCCCAGTTCCAAAGCTGCTTCCACATTTTCAGGTATCTTTATAGCAATACTTGACTCCTCAGTATCAATTTTCTGTATGAGTCCATTATCACATTGCTATAAAGAAATATCTGAGACTGGGTAACTTATAATTGGCTCATGGTTCCACAGGCTCTACAGGAAGCATGTTGCTGGCATCTGCCTGGCTTCTGGGGAAGCTTCAGGAAACTTTCAATCATGTTGGAAGGTGAACGGGAAGCAGGCATATCTTACATGGCTGGAGCAGGGGTTGGGGTGGAGGGGAGGTGCTGCACACTTTTAAACAACCAGATCTCATGAGCACTCACCCACTATCACAAAGATATGACCAAGGAGGAAATCTGTCCCAATGATACAATCACCTCCCACCAGGCCTCTTCTCCAACATTGGGAATTACAATTTGACATGAGATTAGTGTGGGGACACAGATCCAAACCATATCAATACTCTTGGAGTTGGCACAGATAAACAAATATGCCTTTTTTTGTTTTTTGATGGAGTTTCACTCTTGTCGCCCAGGCTGGAGTGCAACAGCGCAATCTCGGCTCACTGCAACCTCAGCCTCCCAGGTTCAAGCAATTCTCCCGCCTCAGCCTCCCGAGTAGCTGGGATTGCAGGTGCCTGCCACCATGCCTGACTAATTTTTGTATTTTAGTAGAGACGGGTTTCACCATGCTGGCCAGGCTGGTCTTGAACTCTGGACCTCAGGTGATCCACCTGCCTTTGCCTACCAAAGTGCTGGGATTACAGGCGTGAGCCACTGCGCCCAGCCACAAATATGTCTTTTAGAAAGAAGGATGAGAGGTGTGTAATACCAGAGGTCAGGACACCTCATATATTACAACAACTAAACACAGTATCACTTGAGCTAAATCTCTTGACCTCTCTAGCTGGTATTCCTGCAAAAGAATAATTTTCTTTTTTGTCTATACATTCCCATTCCCATCTTTACATTTAGTGGCAGGTCCCCAACCCCAATACACACAAGGAACGGTTCTCAAGTAATGCTTGTTATGAAATGAATACAGTTATAAAACATGGCGTGTGTACTGGGTGGCCTCTAAATGCTTTTCCAGAGCTAGTGTTCAACGATTCTAAGAGAATTTGGCATGCCCTTGTGTTCCTGTGTTATCTCTGAGTCTCTTGCTTTCTTAAATAGACAGGGTGTTTGTGAGGAGAGCAGGCCCAGAAGCAAGGAGCGGAATGATAATTCATGATTAACAGGAATGCCACCTGCCTAAAGATGTCCTTCCTGAGAAAGGTCAGCTGTTGCTATAAGTAAATATACTTCTCTGGCAGGGTGAAAATACTAGACTGTACTTTCTCTCTTTCCTCCCTATATTTTTCTTTTGTACTGTTGCCTCTGCAAATGTTGATTTCTTGTGAAAACATGAAAGGTCAGAAGTGAGCGTGTTAAGGAGAGGTGGATGCATTTCTTTTTCATTTGTATTTATATAGCTAAGGAAGATTGAGCTAGAATAGAAGTTGATCCATGTTATTGAACTGTGGGGCTGACACTTTGAGCACTGAAGCTGCTATCTTCTTGGATAAGACTATTACAAGAGAGGGAAGAGATAGCAAATGTTTTTCAGAATAATGATTTAGAGGCAGTAGAAGAAAATGAGTGAACATTAGGAGGTCCAGTGATACATTAACTGGTCAGTCACACTTAGGCGAACAAAATTCAGCTCCCTAAAAGCTCCTGCCTATAGAGGTAAATAGAAAGAGGAGATAAAATGAGAGTTATACACAGGAGGCAGCCCAGCAAGAACTGTTTCAGCCATAGAAAACATTCGGGTTCAGTTCCAACAAGACAAAGGCAGCTACACATTTGAACAGGCACGTTAGTAGAAATATATAAAGGAAAATATACGGAACTCATATGAAGCCATTTCTCCATGGGGTTAAGGATTAGTGGCTGGGCTGATGCACAGATTTATAGATGTTAGAGTAGCTGAGGTGATGATAGCTCTTTTATGATGCTTACCAATCTTTATTGTTTACCTTTTGAAGAAATATTTAGCTTGCTTTATTACTGTTTATTTTGGCTACTTAAGTAAAGACAACAGTGGCTGCTAAGAACTCACTGATGTATACACACATCAAGGCTGTGTTGATGACTTCTTTTATTTACTCCAGGAAGCCCCTACCCACACTTATCAGTTGAGGTATGTTGGTAAAAGTAAATTAATTTACAACAGTAGTCGCTAATTTTTTTTATTTCTCAGAGCACAAGAATATAAACTGCACATACTTATACATACAGACATATGTATAGTTGTCCACTTTTCATTTCACTATGATTTTAAAATAAGCAAGCAGTGTTATTAGTTTTATAATTTTTATAGAACATTTTAATACAAAAGACGAAGGATATACTCAGAATAAATGGCAGCTATCTATTGAACAAATTTTAATTAGGAAAAATTCATTAAATTGACCTCATTTTCTCCTGCCACACACATTTGAAAAATTAACTATGGATTGGCATCAATCCTTGGTTGGCATTTGTGATATCATGACCTGTGGCACAAATACTTGGCCCAGGGTAAATTTACCCTCTCTCTTGTCTTTCTGCTTCTTTCTGTTTCACTTTTTTATTTTATTCTCTCGGCTCCTCTTCTTCCATTTTTCCTCCTTTGTGTCTCCCATGACTTTGGATACAAGAGACACAATTCATATGTTCTCATATCAAGGTTGCTGACAGCTGTATTAGAAGCTTTTCCTGAGTTGTTAAAATACGTGCTATCTAGGCAAGATCAGGTGAGTTCAGGTATTTTCAGTGAAATAACTCAGAAACAGAAAGTCAAATGCCATGTGTTCTCACTTATAAGGGGGAGCTAAGTAATGTGTGTACATGGACACAGAGTGTGGCAAAATAGACATTGGAGACTCTGAAGAATGGGATGGTGCAGGGGTGAGGGATGAGAAATTACTTAATGGGTACAATATACATTATTCAGGTGATGCTTACACTAAAAGCTCAAACTTCACCGCCACACAAATATATCCATGGGACAAAACAGTACTTGTGCCCTGTAAATATATACAATGAAGAAATAAACCTAAAAAATAAATTAGAAAATATGTCCTATCTAGGTTGCTATTCAGTTAAACAATGGAACAAGCTTTCAGTCCTAGGCTAGAAATGACTAAGTGAAAACTCATTTGGGGTAGAGGGTGAGAAATGCTCATTGCTGAGATAGGACTGAAGAGCTAAGTGTAAAGCTGGGGTGAGGGCATGGGACATTTTGGAAAGTCAGCTATCTAGAAAACAGAACTGACACCAAAGTCCAGGCAAGACAGTATTAAAGGCAGACAAGAATCATAGAGCAGGTGTGGACACTAGGGCTGCAGTGAAAACAACTGGGAGTAACATACAATAGGGATTGTTTGTGATGATTTGCACCTGTTATTTTTGAATTCTCAAGGTTTCAGATATTGTTGATTATTACTCTTTCATTTTTGACAATGACTTCTTAGTATCATAGATACCATGAAACAAACTGTATTGATTGGAACTGAAACATCAAAATATACATTCTCCTATGTTTCCAATTAGTGCATAATACTTTTTACTTCTTAAATGAAATATACCTTAAGAAAATATTATTTTATATTTTGAATGAGAAATTTGCTTATAAAGAAATTATAAAAGAGTTTTTGCATAAATGTTTGTTCATACTCACCACTCACTGTCTTCAAAATCACATTAAAAGGAAATGAGCCCCAAAACATTGGCTATATTTTTATTTTAATTGAGTTTAGTAACCTTTTATAATTTACAAAAATTCTGAGCAGCCTGAGAGTCTTCTTAAGTTAGTTCTCTTCAAACAGTGATTATTTTCCACTGCCTTTGGAATGTTCCATTTGGTTATCATGTGAGCACAGTAACATCTGACCGTCTCAATCAGTTAACCCAGTCTACTCGGCACTCCTTCCTTATTTCCCCTTTTCAACAAATACTATTCTTATTCTCTTAGTCAGCCATAGGTAAAAGTTCATGCTTCACTTGGACTCCTCACCCCACTTCACACCTGACCCACAATATTTGTTGCTATGTGTGCTTGATTCCGTATTTTTGTATCATTATTAAAATCACCTTCCCTCTCAGCATGTCCACTTTGACTCTAACTTAGGGCATGATTCCCTCTTGCCTGCATTTTTAACAATGCTGGTTTTATGTGTTGCTTTTTCTTCAGTCAACTGTTATATTAATCTTTCTGAAGTGCAATTTTAAACGTATTATTTCAACTTCAGTGTCTCCTTATTACCTATGAGACAAGACTCGAATTTATCAGCCTAATGCTTAATATCTTCACGACTGATTTTATCTTCTCATTCCAATCTTACTTTGACTAGAAGATTCTTATCACCATAGAAAAATGCTTTTATTTTTCATCTTACAAAAAATAACCTGCAAAAGAAAGGAAAATGATGTGTGGATCAA
Organism: Pongo abelii; assembly: GCF_028885655.2. Classification (NCBI taxonomy): domain Eukaryota; kingdom Metazoa; phylum Chordata; class Mammalia; order Primates; family Hominidae; genus Pongo; species Pongo abelii. The sequence continues at coordinate 36,374,454 of NC_071992.2, forward strand.
CTATCTCCCTACCTCTATGCTTGTCTCTTTCTACCTGTTCTCAACACAGCAGATAGGCTGATCATTTAAAAATACAAATCTAATCAGTCTCCTCTTCTGGTCACACCCCTCCAGTGGCGTTCTATTTTTTTTTTTTTTTTTTTTTTTGAGATGAAGTCTTGCTCTGTTGCCCAGGATGGAGTGCAGTGGCGCAATCTCGGCTCACTGCAACCTCTGCCTCCCAGGTTCAAGCAATCCTCATGCCTCAGCCTCCTGAGTAGCTGGGACTGTAGACATACAGTACTACATCCAGTTAATTTTGTATTTTTTGTAGTGACAGGGCTTCGCCTTGTTGACCAGGCTGGTCTTGAACTCCTGACCTCAAGTGGTCTGTCCATCTCAGCCTCCCAAAGTGCTGGGATTATAGGTGTGAGCCACCGCACCCAGCCCCTCTGATGGCTTCCTAATGGTCTCAGAGTAGAAGTCCCTCTCTTCCTCAAGGCCCTTCGTGAACTGGCCTCTGGTTTCCTTGCTGCCCTCGTTTACTGTCTGGTCTTATTACCCTCCTATTCCAGGCTTGCTTCCACTTTTGGGCTTCTGTATTGGCTTTTTTTTTCCCTTTTTTATTCAGATTAGGATGATTTTCACTCACACATCTATTAATAAATACATGAGTAGCTCAGGTTTTGATTTGAAAGTCACCTTCCTAGTCAACTTTTCTTCCAACATTTTGTTTCTGTTTTTTGTGTTCCTGTCTTCCTTTTTAAAATCTTCTCCTATAATATGTATTTCAAACTGTAGATCTTGTGTAGAATCTGGCAACTCAGTAGACTCATGACAAGAATTTTTGTCTGTGGTGTCCACTCCTATACCCTAGAACCTAGAATAGAGTCTAGCACATTGTGAGTATTCAACAGCTAACTGTTGAATAAATAAATATAATTTCTGCCAGGCATGGTGGCTCACACCTGTAATCTCAGCACTTTGGGAGGCCCGGGTGGGTGGATCACTTGAGGGCAGGAGTTTGAGACCAACCTGGCCAACTTGGCGAAACCCCATCTCTACTAAAAATACAAAAGTTAGCCGGGTGTGGTGGCAGGTGCCTGTAATCCCAACTAATGGGAGGCTGAGGCATGAGAATTGCTTGAACCTGGAGGCAGAGATTACAGTGAGCTGAGATCCTGTCACTGCACTCCAGCCTGGGTAACAGAGCAAGACTCTGTCTCAAAAAAAAAAAAGAAATAAAAAATAAATGTACTTTCTACTCTTTACCCTTTGCTCCAGAAAAAGACAGACATGCTATTCGCAGATGCACATTGTATCTTTTTCTTTCCCTTCTTTGGTTTGGCAGCTTTTTTCTTTGCCGGGAACATCTTTCATCTTTTTCCTAAATCTCTGCAAAGCCAAAGCTCTTGCGCCCTTCCCATCTCTTCGAAAAAGTTGCATTTTCTATTGTAGTTTTCCAATGCCTTTTCAACCACAGGTGTTCTTGGCTTTATTCTGATTCCTGTCATAGATTCCCCACAGCTGGAAGTCATCTCTCTCCTCTCTGAACACTCTGCATTCCAGCAAAGAGCCCATTCTCCACCAGCAATGAGTCCTCTCTTATTATCCCACCCTGAGTACTGCATATAAAGTGGATGATATTTTTAGTCTTGATGCATGTTAGGTTTGGGTCTTTTATTTTCTTATATCACTTGTATGTATTTCTCCCTGATTTTTTTTTATGATTCTTTTCATTTCTTTCATTTTTTGGCAACCCAAACATACAGAGAACTCCTCAAGAAGCTTTGTGTATTTCCATTTCTTTAGTTGCCCCTCTCCCCACCTCATTATGATAATTAAGCTACTGAAGTTGTGTGGCCTAAGAGATAAAGGGGGTAGTTAAGACCATGACATTCCCACAGCCTTTCACATCCACAGCCCCACCCTCACCTCGATTTCTACCACAGCTATCTAATATACTTGGATTACATACACATGTGTGTGCACACACACACATACAGATAGACAACTTTTCTTTGGCAAAATTATTGTTCTTAAAGATATTTTAAAAAACTGAATACATGACTTAAATTAGTCCCCAAATTTTCAGTTTCCAGTTTTCTTTTGAACCAAATTCCAGAGCCCATCTATGATTCTTTTTTCAACTTGATGAGTTCCAAGTTATGATCACTGTCTAGGTTTAAGTTTTCCAAATAAAATTATAGATAACAGAGCTGCAAAGATGCTTTTTGAATTCCTGTCCAGTATCGCCTTTTCACAGATGATAAAAATAGGTCCTAAGAAGGACTGATTTGTTCACATTCACACACTTAGTAGGAAATTCAAAAGATCAAAAATCAGGTATAGGTTTCAAGAAAAATGCACATTCTATACTCCATTTTGCCAAACTTATCAATATTTTATTTTACCTAAAATTTTAGTATGAAATATACATTCCTCAGTCCATTGAGAAGCAGAACTTACCTCAAGTTCAATCAAGGATTTACCAATATGCTGCTTTTAACAGGTTAAGGTTCCTAGCAGCTATTTTCATAGCAGAAGATTTCTATTTGTGTTTGATCTAGCCAAGATGCTGGTTTTAAAGTCTGTATTACAGTGATATAGTGGTAAAGAGATAATAAGAAAGCAATGGAAAACAAAGTCTGTGAAGGTGAATTGTATAGGAGATGTGTGAGAAAAAAGTAGTTACCTATCAAGCCCAGAAGAATCAAAATGATGTAGAACGGTCAGTGGGGTTCAAAAGAAAGATCATGGACTTTAGAAACATCCATGTGACTTAACTTCCTTCTCTGTCATCTACAGCGTGTGACCTTGGACAAGCTACTTAATATTTCTCAGCTTTGGTTTCTCATCAAACATTAAAATGGCAACAACGATAGTTGTATAGATTAAATTGGATAAATTATGTAAGGGACGCCGCTTCAGAGTACTCTCTTAATAAATGGTGGGTGTTGGTAATTGAGTGACACAACTAGACTAATAATATAACATTAGCAGAGAATATATTCCATTACTAATAGGACTTCTAATGTCAGACACACAGACTGAATAATCTTACCTGGCTTTGCTATAAAAGGTTGCATCAGTTGTATCTTTATGATGAAACTCTAATGGCCCTGAGACTTCCCACACCAGTATATCTGCCTCTGCCAGTCTTAATGAGGAGATGCCTAGCACATAGCATAGACCCCATTTTTGTTTTCCTGTCTTTAAGTGGAAATATATGTAGCATCTATCATTTAATATTCCTCGCTTGCAACCTTGTAAGGCTCTTCCGAGGATGCATGACTGTGTTTCATTTTATTTGTTTAGTTTAGGCAGAAGGAACAAGGCAGACAAGTCTACCTATGCCATCAGTTTTTCTGAGCCAAAATCAAATGCCTCAGCAAGATTAATGTGATTTATATGCAGATGCCTGAAAGGAAGAGGGAAATGCTAACCTCCTGTTCCACTCACTGGAATCTCCCTGGACTCTGGAATAGGGAGTTTAAAATATTAATGCCTTGAACAATAAATTAGAGTACATAGCAAATGAGGTATGAGCACAACAATTTTAATTAGTTTTAGGCATATTTTAATGATTGTTTGGCCATTAACTTCAGTAAACATAAAAATGCACGAGAAAAAGATGTATGAGCTCCTTATTACTTAGCTTTGTTTTAACTGAAGCATTTGCAAAGACGTATATCATTTTAATTTTGGTTCCAGAGGCTTTTATGTAAATTAATTGCATTGGAGAATTGGCAAGAACATTTTATTCACTTTGGAACAGCAGTGATTATAAGCTTCACATTAATATAACAACAATTTAACAATGGCTGATAGATGGGCCGCAGCCATGCAATTATCAAAAGTGAGCCACTCTCTTGATCTCTAATTAGGTCTATAAGCAAATAGAGTTTTGCTGGCACTAATTGCCATATTAAAGCTGGCAGTGAGGTAGTAAGTGCTCTCATGTTAAGGTAGTCAGCACAGGGTGCTGTTTATCCAAAGATTTTTCCATTTTCTGATTTAATCAGATACGTAATTCAATTATGTATGTTGTCGAAATAGATATTTAGGTGAATCGGAAAGCATTCTCCCCCTTGATCTATACAACCATTCATCTTGTTAACTGCAGACATCAGTGTTTTAAGTCTAAAACAGAAGTGTTAGGCTACACTTTTTTTTTCTCGCTGTCATTACTGCCTGTTCAGACGTCTGTCCTGTCATACCTCTGACTCGGTACCTAGGATGTCTGGTGCTGTGTGCCACACAGATGTGTGCATGGAAGAAGATGTACAATGCCTTGATTTGTTGCTCCATTTTAGCAGGGATTAAAAAGCACTCAAAAGGGATCTGGAAGGCATTTGAGCACCAGGCTAGATATTGTGGGACCAATTTTAAAGAACCCAGAAAATCCCTTTATTCCTTTCAGTCTTTGCCTAAAAGCTCGACCCATTATGCAACAAAGGCTATTTGTTTTATTTTCTACTTCAGTTTATTCCAATGTATACATCAATAACATTAAAAAAAGAGAGATTTTCATTTAGGGATCTGAGTGAGTTTAAACTAAATCTGGAAAAGGCAATTTTCTAGGGAAGAGCCTATAAGAAAAAGTCAACCCAGGGAGATTGCTAAGAAAGTAGATTTTAAGTGTTCTCACCACAGAAAAATGATAAGTATGTGAGGGAATGCCTATGTTAATTATCTCAATTTAGCCATTTTATGGTGTATTACATACATAAAAACATCATGTTTTACACCATAAATATGTACAACTTTTATTTGTCAGTTTAAAAAAAAAGACCCTATAACGGTGGTTTTCTAAAATGAAATCAACTTTTAAAAAAAATATGACTCTAATTGAAAAGAATAATTAGAGTCATCTCCCCATCCAAAATAGCAATTGAGAGACATGAGTGTCTTTGGTAAATAACTTCATAGAATCCTATCGAGGAATAATTCCAAACCTTTGATCAGGACTTTTATGCCCATGGTAGTGGTCATGAAGAGAAATAAGCCACAAAGACCCCATAGGGTAAAACTTGAAAGCAGAAGATGAATATTTGTGCAAGAGTATGTGAACTATTCAAACCATTGTATAGAGAGACATCTTGAAACATATGAGACAGTTAGAAAGACATATATTCTTTTTACTTTTATTGGTTTGTGCTTCACTGTCGCTGATAATTACTATTTATTACAGGAAATTGTGCATGTTTGTATTTGTGTGTATTTGCATTTGATTTAACAGTTAGTCACAGGACAATTAAGAGTATGAATTTGTGTGCCTGAAACTCACACAGGGAGAGAGATCTCAAAGGAGGCTCAGACTCAGCATTTCTGGGTCACGCATAGAATAGCTGTGCTACTTAAGAAGGCAAAGTCCTCCTCTGAGCTATTCTTGAGGCTTGAGGTATCAATGACCAGCTGTGATGAAGCTGACAAAAGCCTTATGTCCTCCTGTTCATTACCTTGACTTACTGGCCCAGGCCTATGGAACCCACTGCTACCCTCCAGATAGTGGACAGAGTTCCCAGAAGACAGGCATCAATTTACACAGTACAGGTAAGAAGAATGAAATGATCCCAGAAAGAGAAAGGAACCTTGATATGGTTTGGCTCTGTGTACCCACCCAAATCTCACCTTTTAGCTCCCATAATTCCCATGTGTTGTGGGAGGGACCCAGTTGGAGATAATGGAATCATGGGGGGCAGATCTTTCCCCTGCTGTTCTCATGATAGTGAATGAGTCTCACGAGATCTGATGGTTTTTAAAACAGGAATTTCCCTGCGCAAGCTCTCTCTCTTTGCCTGCTGCCATCCATGTAAGACGTGACTTGCTCCCCCTTGCCTTCTGCCACGATTCTAAGTTCCCCAGCCATGTGGAACTGTAAGTCCATTAAACCTCTTTCTTTTGTAAGTTGCCTAGTCTTGGGTATGTCTTTATCAGCAGTGTGAAAATGGAATAATGCAAACCCTAAGGTGACAGAAATAAGGTTAAGAAGATGAGTGTCTCCAGAAGAACATCCCAGCAAGGGAACAGCTTCTTAGCTGCTTTTCCAGAATGATGGGCAAAGCAATAGCAGGCACACAGTTTCAATTTTTCTCCTTGGTTGCAGTTCACCCAAATTATCCCAGTCCTTGGGTGAAATCATTAATACCCATATATCTTTGTAGAATTGTGTTGTGGGAATCAAATTATAGAAACAGCAAAGAGAACTATGGCCTGTCCTAAACCTGAGGTCTGGCCCTCATGAAAACATGTCATCCTGTTGAGGGCCTGTGTCCAGAAAACCTCCCAGATGCTAACTGGCAGCAGAGCGATCAGCTAGCCATGCAGCTGAGAGAGGGATGGGGGCAGCTTCTTGCAGGATCATTCTGGAGGGTCTGCTGGAGTCAGGTAAGCCTTGCAGGTAGTTGGGGAGAAGCGGGATGCTATGCTTCTCTCCAGGTTACGTGATTTCAGGACTTAAAAATAAACGTTCAACATGGGCACGTGTGTGTGTGTATGTGTGTGTGTGTGTGTGTAGCGGAAAGGGCACCTAATTTGGGGCAAGCATCATTCCAAGTGTTATATTTGGAATAGATCCAAATTTGATTGCTTTTTGCAGAGTATTATTATTTTCTTGTGGTGGATACCTGTGACCAGGAAAAGACCAGTACTTATAGCTTGGTGACAATTCAGGCAATTTGGTCTTCATGATAACTAAGAAAGCCCTCCCTTTGTATTTTAATATAAATTTAAAAATTGTTAACTTCTTTTTTGACTTCTTATTGCATGCTAGAATCTTTGTCAAATATGCATATATGTCTGGATGTGTGTATATGTAATAATTAATTTAATTCTTACACTATGTCTAAAATGTTAGTATTATTATCTCTGTAAATAAAGAAACTGAGGTGAAAGGAGGGTAAATTGCTGTTCAAGAACTCAGGGCTGGCTGATCCCCCAAACCATGCATCTTTTTTTCTAGCAGGTTGCTTTCCTGTTACATATCTGGTGTAGCTTGAGGCATATTACATCTTTAAGAAGACTGTGCCTGCAACCATTTATAAATGCCAATATCTTATCCTCCTGTCTGCTAGCAACAGAGTTGTTCTTACCCACAGGTAAACAGAGCCATACAGGTGTGACCTATGGGGCACTAAAATGCTTGTTCTTCCCTCAAACCTACCAGGAAGTCTAAAAATCTAATACTTTAAAAGTCTAATATTCTAACATGATGTCTTAGGAAGGTATCAGTATGGATTACTGGAAACAACACTGTCTCACAAAGGTCAGAATAGCCAGGTTCTTGGGCTTTAGGCTCCTCATTGATAAAAGAGTTTCTAGAACCAATAGTCTTCAAATTTCCCTCTTGTTACAAAGTTCAATATGTGTTTGATGTTATTTGTATTAAGATTTTATGTCTTTTTGGAAAGATGACATATTAATCACAGATTACAAGGACTGACATCTGCATGTTAATTTCTTACCATCACCTAACAAAGAGCAATCCCTTAAGCAAATGGTAGAAGGGTATGTAATCACCGTGAGCTTATATTGTAGGAAAAGAGTGAAAGAGCAGTCAGTTGTTGTTGGAGGGTAGTTAAGACACCATAGAATGCAACTCTGTGCTTCCTAGAAAATGTGTGATATCTGTGGGTGTCAAGAAGATGAAATACAAAGCAGCAGAAAAATATATGCCTGAGCGACAGTCTCCACTCATAAGAAAGAGAGGTGGGCAGTACAGGTTGCCTTATTTAGAAAACTGTACCTTGAAGTGGTCCTGACTAGGAATGATGCTCAGGAAGCCTAGCAATGGAGAGTTTCAGCTCAGAGTCTTGATTCCAGTTTGTATTTAATTCTGCCTTGCTTGATGTCTGCTTTTTTATAAGTCCTTGACCTATGGGCCAGTAGTAACTTGCACAGCCAGAAATTCCTGATGCTGAGAACCAGCCAAGAAGTCAAGAAGCCACTGAAAGTTGGACTCTTGGCTTCATGTCTCCTGCTCTAGTCTTATGTTAGTACCTGAGAGGTCTAGCAAGGTCTCCATCCCCAAATCCTATTGCCAATTTACTTGGCAAGAGACATGCATCATTGAATTAAGGCTAAATGGTCATCTTTTTCATTTTAATGTTCTTGCCCTTAATTAATAGTTTAGTCTTTCAGGCCTTCATTTGTTACACTTAAATGAATTTTGTAATTAGCTTTGCATCTCAGGTTTGTTTCCCCATTTAAGTCTAGAAAAGCAGCCAATTAGTTCTATTTCCCCATTCTGTCTCACTTTTTTAGAACAATTTCCCAATGTCTAATTGCTTAAATACAACTAATATAATCCAACAAGATCATAAACCGGGCACTGCTTAGTGCCCACGAAGTACTTAGTGCCTCACTAAGTAAGCTGGCACTTGGTAAAAAGATTATTGAATTTATCAAGCATTTGGCCCAGTACAGCTCCTAACAAATGCATTTTGAGGATATGACAGTCCTGGTGAGTGAGTTAAGACTCATTATTTGGGTTGCTACTGCCCTTGCATGAAAACTGTGATTCTTGTCAAGTCCATTAGCTGCTTTACAAAACAAGAGCTGTCATTTCATTAAGCTGCCTTACACGTATCAACAGCTCCAGGGTGAATTCTGGTCACTTCTTGTCTATGTCACAATTCTTTCTGAAAGCTGACTTCCCCCAGTGTGTGCCGGCAGCCTACAAGTCTTCATTGTATAAGGAGATTCCATGAATCTAACAGAAGAAGCAGCAACAGGTTTAAAAATCACAGAAAGGCAGAGGCGGGCAGATTATGTGAGGTCAGGAGTTCAAGACCAGCCTGGCCAACATGGTGAAACCCTGTCTCTACTAAAAATACAAAAATGAGCTGGGTGTGGTGGCACACCTGTAGTCCCAGCTACTCGGGAGCCTGAGGTAGGAGAATCGCTTGAACCCAGGAGGCAGAGGTTGCAGTAAGCTGAGATCATGTCACTGCATTCCAGCCTGGATGACAGAGCAAGACTCCATCACAAAACAAACAAACAAACAAACAAATCATAGAAAGTTTGATTTTAAAAATTTTGCCTTCTTAGTCAGTATCAATTAGTAAACAAAGAACAAAAAAAAAATTGAAATTAGAGCATTACGTGATAAACTCAGTTCACTTTTTAGTTAAGAGTAGAGCAGGCAGTGTATTTCAGAAATCTACTTTGCAATCCAGTGTTCTTTCTGAGAAATCACACACTGTCCCTCTGATGGCCTTCATGTCTTAATTTCTTTAGATCTTCATTTACTTAATAAATATATACCGAGTCCTTCTTTTATGCCAGGTATTATTTCAGAGCTGGAGTTATGTCGGTGAACAAGACTGAGTTCCTGCCTTCATGGAACTTAAGTTCTAGCTAGATAGACCAATCAATATAAAGTATGATATTACATGATGTTAAGTAAAATAAACCAGGGTAATGGGGATAGAGTATAATGAAGTGCCCTTTAAGATAAGGGGTTAGAAAAGGCCTCTTTGAGGCTGCCTTGTGAGAGCAGTGCTTTAGCTGAACTGAGGGTAAACAACAAGCCACGCAGAGAGGAAAATTGCAAAGACCCTGAGGAAAAAATAAATTCTGTATGCTTGTGTTCACGAATTAGCAATGAGGCCAGTGTGTTCAGAACAGTGAAGGTTGCTCAGAATAGTAGGAGATAAGTGCATATTTATAGATAATGATTATTTCTGCTTCCTCTATGAGTAGAATTACAATTCCACTGAATGCAGATAGAGAACATTTATCCTATTAAGAAGACTGATAAGTGGCTGCATAATCTGGAAATATTAAGTTTTCTCAATGATAAAAGACCAATTCAAACCCACATGACTACTGAGGCCAATACTGTCTTTCAATTTCAACCTAAATTGGCTGAGCACCAACTGTGTGTGAGGCTCTGGAAGACACATAGTGAAGCAGAAACTAACATTCTTTCTTTACAAATGAGTGCCCAAAAAGTAAAAAAAAAAAAAAAAAAAAAAAAGAAAAAGAAAATAGAACAAGTAGGAGAAAACATTAATAAGACAGAATATGAGGTATCATCGAAGATGTCAAAAGTGCTGAGAGGTTCAGTGGGAGGATGGAATGTAGCTTGCTAAAAGATGCAGACAGGTGTGATAAAGAAACGTGCCATACCGACTGGGAGTAAATGAAGAGCAAGACATTGACACGTAAGAGACAGGTTACCTGGGAACTCTTACAAGCTGAGGAAATAGTATTAGTAAAGGCAGGAATGTGGGTAAGAGAGACTTGTCTTGGAACAAGAGTCCAACTAGTTGGAACATAGGATAAGAGAATATGGTAGATAAAGTCAACGAATTAATGCAGAGCTTTAATACTTTAATTGGGAACTTGAACCTAATTAATTAGGCACTACAGAGCTATTAAAGGTTTTGCATCAGAGAGGCAATGATGACAAAGAGAATGAGTTACATTCCCTTTAGTCCTTTATGCAGTTATCTTGAGGAATTTAGGCATATTGGTGCTTTTCTAACTTTTTTAAACTTTGAAACTTTCTTGCCCATTGAAATATTTCAAAAAGACTCACATCTATAGACAGGTAAAAATAGAATTTATTTGTTTTGAAATAGGACACGAATTCCTGACTTCTTAACCCCTTTCTTTACATCTGAAGATGTCCCAAAGGCATTTTCAAGGAAACTCAGGACTATGAGAAAAACAGTTTGAAAACCATTGAACCAAAGCATCTTGAATGCACTTTCATTTTCTAACCACTTTTTAGGAGAGATTAACTTTCATTTGGTAAAATGTTGCATTAACTTTTCCTTCTCTTAAAGGGTATTTCTTTCAAAAATCAATGCTTTGTCAGCACACACACAACCTATACCCCATCCACTGTAATATCTGAGATTGGATCATGAAGCTCACAGCTACCTAGATAACCGAGGCCAAGTAGAGGATTCAAGTCAATCAGAATAATAGCTTATAAGAAGCTTCAGAACCTTAGGATAATACAATTCAAATATTAAAAGTGGTTTCCCTAGCTCTAAAAAAAATTTAAGGATGTGTCAGCCAAGAGATAACATGATCCATTCTTTTTAAAAGGTTATTTTCCCAGGAGGGGCTCACTCCTGTTTTTACAAACATGAATCTTCTGAGTACCTGAAAATGGAAGTGAGGATGAGGTCAGTAGAGATCTTCTTTTGGTAGATGAGACCATCAAAAAGAGCAGGAATGAATTTAGACTCACCTACTTCCCCACTATACACATCTTAACATAGAGCCTGGGTGTGAATTAACAGCAAAACATTTATTTGTGCTTCAATCTGTTCAAATTTGTTGCTCTGGCTCAAAAAGAGAGAAAATTGAAGAATTTCTGCATTCTTACAAATGTTATTCTCTTCATTTTTCACAGTTGCTTCTGTACACTCTTCCACTGTGCTGACTTCCCCCAGATAATTCAGACACCTCTCTAAAAAGACGCCTGTTGTAGGAATCAGAGGGTTGCAGTGAGCCGCGATCACGCCACTGCACTCCAGCCTGGTGACAAAGCGAGACTCCGTCTCAAAAAGAAAAAAAAAAATGCCTGTAGTGGTTGCTATCAATTCTGGGTGCCTGGCAGAACACCCCCATACATACCAGCCTCCCCTGTGGAGTTGGTGTAAGATTGGAGAAGTACGATGAGAAGATGGCATAACTTCGTGCTTGTGGAGCAACTGTGGGCTTCGATCTGCTCTGTCTCATTCTAACAATTATTTCTCCACATGAACACATGTCCTCTCCAGTGGGCTCTGCAGTTGACTCTTCCAAACTTATTCTACCAGCCTCCAATTCTGAAGCAGAGAAATGGCTTGAAGAATAAACCTTAGGCTGAATCTTTATTGGCCTTTGTCTTTCCCATGTCAAGAATGGTCCAATCAGTCCCAAAAGGGCAGACTTTGTGGTTTGTGCAGCTTTGACGTGTTTATTCCAGGGCTCAACTTACACCTGACTTGAAGATTTATTCTTCTTTCTTTCCAAAAGCGAGGATGGCTGTTTAAATGAAAATGAGGTAGCCCAAGGAAGAAGATGTAAGTTAGAGACTGTGTTTTGCTTTGCCAGGACAGTAAAATATTAACAGATAAAATCAGGAATTCTAGGCTCAGGGCCAGGCATAATTACTTCCTAATTCCATAATATTTTAGATAGCTTAAGTTTCTTGAACATCTACTGCTTTCTCTGAATTGAGAAAGAAAATAGTTTCTACCTCACAGGATTATAGTATACCTCATATGATTAAGCTGTTCTGAACCCACTTGGAAAAGTCTAAAGTTTAAACAGCTAAGTAAAAACACATTTAAACATGGGAAACATGTGGTGGTATCATTTTGAAACACCTTTCAGCAAGACACCAGAGATATAAATAGAATCGCCCATGCATCCACTTTTCTCACTTCGAATTGGGAAAGGGGCCAGAGGAGAGGAGTATGTGAATGGAGTTGAACAAAATTAATGGATTCTCAATGAGCAGATCCAGATCTTATCAGAGGTTACCACAGAAGCAGGAAACCGGCAGCACTTGGGTTATGGATGAAGCAAAACAGGGTGGAGAGGAAGAGGACATTGCCACTTGCTGATCCATGGAAAAGATCAGAAGATTAACCAAAAGCCACACTAGTGGTATTTGAACTGCCCTTGACTGACCCTTCTTAGAAACCTTCATGACATGTGGACGTATGGCAGAAAGAAAGGGTGCAGAGATGTGGAGGATAAACCAGCAGAGCTCTGAGATCCTCCGGTGGGTAGCTCTACTTATCAATTTTACATATTAAGCTTCCAGTTTTGTTTGAAAAAATGGTAAACAATCCCCAAAGAAAAGCTCTCTATTCTTCAATGTCTGCCTAAATGACACCATTGACAACTATATCACTGCCTCTTGGGAAAATTCCTTACGTCTAAGGAATAGCCAAAGCTATTTGGCTATTAGGGAATTTTCATTATATTGAAAGTACATCTCTTTTTTGTACATATTGATCTTATTTCCATCATACAGGCATGACACCTGTATTAGTCCGTTTTCATACTGCTATGAATAACTGCCCGAGACTGGGTAATTTATAAAGGAAAAATGTTTAATTGACTGGCAGTTCAGCATGGCTGGGGAGGCCTTAGGAAACTTACAATCATGGTGGAAGGTGAAGGGGAAGCAAGTCACCTTCTTCACAGGGTGGCAGGAAGAAGTGCCAAATGAAGAGGGGAAGAGCCCTTTATAAAACCATCAGATCTCCTGAGAACTCACTCACTATCATGAGAACAGCATGGGGAAAACCTCCCCCATGATTCAATTACCTCCAACGGGTCTCTCCCTTGACACATGGGGATTATGGGGATTACAATTCAAGATGAGATTTGGGTGGGGACACAAAATCTAACCATCTAACACCTACAGAAATCATCTATTCTCTCTTTTCTGTGATGGGTTTTCAACTATTTGAAGTCTGTTAACTTGCTGTTTCTGCATTTCTTCTTAATGCTAGGATTCCAGTAACCCCTTTTCAGATGACATTGTTTTGAGTCTCCTCATGGCTCTGCTTTCTCTACTATAAAAGTTCTTCAGTTGGTGTAGATGCCTATGCAGTGCACTTATTTTAAAACAAATTGATTGATATTGCCTATCTAAAATGAGACAAGCTAGAATATTGAATGCCTTGATTTGGGTGGACATTGGCAAACATTTGAAACCCAGAAATCTATTGCAATCAGTCTCTTTTTATGATGTTCTATGATTTACCACCCCCATTGTCTCAAATTCCAGTCCATTTTTGGAAGGATTAATATCCTTACTGACAATTCTGAAAAAAATTCGGTGCCTCTGCTTTCATGGTCACCAGTAGCCCTGAGCATCTATTAACTCTAAATTTTAGTTGCATGATGATTGTCCTAATGTCCTTTGTTGCCTGTGCTTTCCTTCTAATATCTTGTTAGCCCTGATGTGAACTTAGCACCTCTTCTATTCTTTCATCACACTTCTACATCAGAACACATTCACATAAAACGTTTTGTTTGTATCAGACTTTATGATTTTAGCAGATGGAGCGGTTTGCTTTAAACAATGTCGATTCCTTAAAAAAACTTTTTTTTTAAGTTAAACAACAGGCTTCTTGGCCGTTTCTAAGAGACCTTCAGTCTTTGGACCTCATGTTCAGGCCCCTTTTCCTCCTCTGTCTTTGCCATTTCTCTTTCAGCAGCAAAGCCACATAGCCCTCATTTTCTTCTTTAGAGCAATTTTGTTCTCTTTATTTCTTATACTCAAACTTAGCTGATGTCTCTATTAAAGTTTTGAAATTTTTATTTGGAAGAACCCATCAAGTTATATTTCTGCTAAAGTGGTTTTTCCAGTTCTTATTTATGAGAAGGGCTGTTTTATTAGGCACAAATTTTATTAATATAGGTTAAGTGCTATCACACATTTGGGGGGTTACTTCTATTTAATATTTTTATCAGTCAAATTAAGTGTATAATTTAGCATGGAGATTTGTACCTATCAGGAGTGTCCTAAGAATAAACATGTTCAGGTAATGTAAAGCAATCACATTGGCTGATTTGAATTTTATTTTCTGGCCTCAGGCCACATGATGGTGAAAGGATTAAATGTAAGTTATACTAGCAAGCAACAGAAGAGAAAAACTGGATAATTCAGCTATAAAATCACTGATTCCAGCATACCACCTCCACGGTCTCTGAGGAGCTGCGGAAATACTGTTCACAGCACTTTCTTTCAGAAGCAGTTCTTCCAGACCTGCTGCAACAGCTGATTGTGATGTTCAGCAGGGAAACTCAGGCAGATGTTGCATAACGTCCTTTTTCTCACCTCCTACAGGAGTGCAATATGAATTAAAGGAACATTTATATTGTTAAACCCACCAAAAACGAAACACTGTCCCCAAGCCTCATGGTACAGAGCTACAGAGGCTAAACATAACTTGATTTTTCAAGTGAAGGGTCTCTCAATATCTGCATTTGAATATTAAGAGAGGGAAGAATAACAATGAGGAAAGAGAGTCACTGTGAAAGAAAAGTATATTCAGGTAATTAAGTGCATATGGAGAATGACAGTCAGAATCTTAAACTAACAAATCCAACATTACTGGAAAGGAATGTGTCTCTTTCTGTGGCCTTGGCTTACTCCCAATGTAGAAGTCCTATCTGCCTAAAATTATCAGCTACATTGGAGTCTGTTCCATGGTCTCCGTGTGCAGCACAATCACCCAAGGTCTATGCTTGATGGCCCCTGTAATACCATGTTACTGGAGGGAAACACTAAAATATCTATTTATACATACCTTTGATCTCATTATATTACTTTTCTTTTATAGCTTATTTAATGTACATATTCAACAGTGCATTTATATCACTTACAAATAAATGTGTGTAGATGTATACACACCCACGCACTTAATTTTTTTGCAATAAGTAATTTATAATAAAAGTAATTTTGAATACCACTATTTTAAAGGATTTATGGGGTCATCAGGGATCTGTTTACAAATGGGATTGAAAAAACTCAATCTCACTTTGGCTGTATCTGAAAGTTCAATGGAAACTACATGGCAAATCCTTTAGAACTGGCCTAGATTTTTTTTCTTGCTTAAGGACTTGTACAGATAGGGATCACTTTCCAGATACCTACTTAGAAAAAGCCCTTTTGTAACAGCTTGAGAAGAAAATGGTTTTCTGGGGTTCTTAGGAAATGGGACTGCTACAAAGGAAGGATGCTAACATCTTTAAAAAGGCAAGCTCTTTTTACATTGTAAATAAATGGGTGATTTTCATGATTTTTACCTTTGCTTTGTTAAGTTGTCACCTATTTGGACACTCTCAACCTACATATGGAGTTGAAACCCTGAGCATCAACCCATATTCCAAGGCTCCGCAGGACCTCCATATATGGTGGAAGATCAGACACGTCATGGTCAACTACAGAGGCAAGTATTTTCCTAATAACCAGTTCTCACCAAAGAAGCTAAGTATATCTACAGGCAGAGCATGATGTGACAACTAATGTTTTAGTTTTAAAACTATTCATGGCTGAGGCATCAAAGTCTGTTGTCATGAATAATGTAGTTCTTCAAATGATGTGAATTGATGGGACAGTTTTATTATGAATGTCAGGTTTAGGCTTAGGTCAGAACTTCAGTTTTACTTTTTTTTTTTTGAACATAAATATTAGCATAGAAATTTGCTACATAACTATCCCCTGAAACAAAAAGAAGAAAATAAAATTCTGCTGATTTCAGAAACCTGGCAAATATATTTTTTAAAGATAGGGTGAAACTTGGTTTTTACTTGTAAGTCTGAGCATTCTTTAACTTGGTTTTCCCTAAAATAAAACGGACAATGACTCTTAGGTTGGATGAGGCCAGATTCATGAAGACTTGAGCTTTCCCAGGGAATGACATTTTTACTTCCTACAACTGGGAAAATCAACAGAAATTTGAAATTGCTTCTCTGGGCCATAAAATAACAAGGGATCTGAGTTTATCTACCTTGATTACCACAGAATTAAATAAACTAAAAATAGCTTGGTTAGGAGACTGATAGGGAAATCCCCTGGGAAGGTCTTTTTTTATGGGAATCTTTTGGGCATGAGTGACAGGACTGTCACTGATTTATGACTCTTTGTTACTGAGATGAGCATGGCCAGGTCAGTTCTATCAGCAAGAAGGCAAACTACTTAATCATATTCGTATCCTCTTGACTTATTTTCAATTGCCTTCACTGCTTTTTTTTTTTTTGCATTTGGTTTGGTTTGAATGTCAGCCATCCCTCATGACCTAGATTACAGAGGAAAAACAAAAAGAGAGGCTTTATAGGAACTTGAACATGGAATAGCTCTTTCCCTGTGCTCCAGTGGTGAGTAAAGTCAAAATAAATCAGGAATAAATTCTGACAGCCAATGAGCAGGCCTCAAATTGGCCCTGAGCCATTCCATAGTCGTTTTATAATTACATCTTCACATACAGCAGATTTACATGTGTTAAGATTCATTTAGAAATGGCACATGGGCACCTGCAATTTGGCATTCCAGTTAGAGCCCCAGTGTATCACACACTTGATTAATAAACTCTGAAGTGCTGAAATGATTCTGTGTCATTAATCATATTCTCTTCTACCTCTATGTTACCTGAAATCAGTAGAGGAGAAAGCCTGAAGTGCAATCAGCTACCAGCATGTTAATGCAATGACTAGACTCTTAGCTCCAAACAGGCTAAAGAAAATAAGTGGGAAATTACACTATATCTGGTTTTCATGTCGGGAAGATTGTGCTGCAACCCTTCTTTAAAACATGGGACATCTTATGAAAATCACCTTTTAATAATACCTTACAGAATTTATGACTACAGATAGACAGTTTCACCTACTAGAATAAACATCAGAAGAGCTCACTGCTTTGTGGAGAAGGAAGTCCCCAGTAGGAATTCAGTTTTTGCCTAACAGCTGAAAGGGATTGTGAAAAAACAGTAAGTTCTTCAACATCATCAGTTACCTGATTCATATTTGCACATATGTAATTCACTCCATCAGTCAGTGCTTACCAGGAGATAACACAGGCTTTTGAGGTATAGATCCATGTGTCTATTTTTCATTTAGATCGATTAGACTTATAGTCTGGTTGTTTACAGAGATTCCAGCAAAATTCAGGACATATCTGGTACAGGACCATACAATGTACATTGGCTGGTCGATGGAGACTTCTTCCCTATCAGGAATGCACTGAATTATTGTATACCTAAGAATTGATGTCTACTTGAGAAACTATAAATGAGTATTGGCTTTTACAAGGCAAATGCAAAGAAAGAAGAAATCTTTCAAATAAGACAAGATAAATCACTGTGAGTTCTGGATCATAATATTGAAAGGGATTTTAATATTCAGACTGAAGTTAGGAAGAGATATTTACTTTGAATCAAATAACTTTTATGCACATTATTTCTTATAATCTAAATAGTAAATCTTTTCTATGTCAAGGATCCTGAAAGAGCAACCCTATTCCCTAACTTTCAAGAAGATTTGTTAGTGGAATTATTCCTTAAATGTTCTCCTGGCTAAACAGGTCACCCAGCCTGTGATGCATCGGGCTACAATTGCTTGGTATATATGTTGAATAATATGATGAAATATACTATTTCCCCTATTTTTCCTATATTATTGAATTGGCCCTGGAAATTACTGAGGCTAAGAATGGAAAAATGCCATATTAGATATATACACTCCCGTATTAGTCTGTTCTCATGCTGCTAATAAAGGCATACCCAAGACTGGGTAATTTATAAAGGAAAGTTTAATTCACA
The DNA here is from genome assembly GCF_028885655.2 of Pongo abelii. Lineage (NCBI taxonomy): Eukaryota > Metazoa > Chordata > Mammalia > Primates > Hominidae > Pongo > Pongo abelii. Next base: position 36,392,723 of record NC_071992.2, read on the forward strand.
GTTCCACATGGCTGGGGAGACCTCACAATTATGCAGAAGGTGAAAGGCACGTGTTACGTGGCGGCAGACAAGAGAGAATGAGAATCAAGCGAAATGGGTTTCCCCTTATAAAACCATCAAAACTCATGAGACTTTATTCACTACCATGAGAACAGCATGTTGGAAACTGCCCTCATGATTCAATTATCTCCCACTGGATCCCTCCCACAGCACATAGGAATTATGGGAGGTACAGTTCAAAATGAGATTTGGGTGGGGACATAGCCAAACCACATCAACACCTCATGACAATACTCACAAAATCCGATAGTTCAATTCTGTGGTCTTCTCTCATTACTTGTAAAGTGAGGGACTTGGGCCAGGCGACCTCTGAGATTGTGTCCAGTTGACATGCCCCAGGAATCTTCACTGAATGCACAGAGATATAAATTCCATGAGGGCAAAGACTTTGGTAATCCTGTCCACCACAATTTTTCAAAGGAAATTTATATCCATTACTTTACCTGTTTCCCACAGCAATCCTATCAGGCAGTTGTATCAGAAACTGCTATCTTTATTTTGCAGAAGGGAAACCTGAAACTAGGAAGTGAAGTGACTTTCCAAATCTCACACATCAGTGGCTAAGCCAGGACCTGAATCCATGTGTTTTATGCCCGGCTGTTGTCTAGTGGGCACCACCATCAAACACACTGAGTTGTATCTTTGGCCTAGAGCCACTGGTGTCCTGGGAAACGTTAAACAATATGATTCCCAAGGGGGTTCAGAAATGAATACACATCTATATACATAGATAGAGTTGTATGTATACATATATGCATACACATTTATTATCGGTTTTACTGACATGAAGGATGTATAACACATTTACAAATAATATAAAATTATATAATAATTTTTAAGCTGTAGGTCATATAGCCATTGATTCCTAAAGAATGCCTTTATTGATCTCTATTAGAATTTTGTATTTGAAGCCAAGCTACGGTTGCAGTTCAACTCTGATTTGACAAATAGAGTTTCTTCCCAATCTATTAGCAATTTCCCAAAAAATGTATGGTCATTACATTTGATGTTCTGTACTGTTAAACAATTTCTAACCCTTATATAATTATATTGGTTAAACTGAAACCTTTTTCAGCTTCCACTAAGACAACTTCCTATTTGTTGTGTTTGTTGATTTCAGAGTTGGAAATACTCCATGGCCAAGATCAAGCCACCAATGTGACATTACAAAGTAGAGTCGGGATGAGATGCACAGTAATGCACTGTCATATAGTATTTCCATTCGAGAGATACAACAGACATAAATAAACTCAACACCATAGGTAATAATAAAATGTAATGAAATAATTAGGAAGTAATGAGTTTCAAACATTTATTATCTTTGACTTTAATATAAATTATTTTGTTGTAAGCTTATATAACTTAAGTTTTAAAAATGACTGTTTCACAACCAGTTTGAGTTTGCAACATTTCTGAAAAGTTAATAATTGTCTTTGTTACAAACAGAGCCATAGATACGTGAACACTTTTCACTTCCCAAGTAATCCTATGCTTTTACAGCCCTAGGTATTGTAGAGTTCAAATGGAAATTTCTTTGCCCATTCTGAGGTATACTTAATCATAAGGTGCATAAGATATTTTTATGTTTGTGGTTATCGTTGATGCACAGCCAGATAATAAGTGCAAATTTGGAAATGTTGAACTCTCTGACTGAGGTTCTATGAGCACACGATGGAAAATAATTGCATTTACTTCCCCATCCTGCCATCATTCTGACCTGGGATCCTCTCCTCTTACCATATAGATAGACTTCCTGGCTTAGCTAGCTTCCTCTTTCCTGGTTCACTCTAGGAATCTGAAGAGTGGCTTTCTGACTTTCTACCTAATACCATTCTAAGAACCAGTCCTTCCCACCTGTCCTTCTAAGACCCTGGCACAGTACATTTATAAATGAAAGCTTATTAATCTCTACTCCTATTGCCATGCAAAATCACAAACCAAACCAACAAACACTAAACTGAAATATTGCATCAGTTGCATCTAAGTGCAACGTTTTGATTACATAATGAAGTTGAGGTCTGTGGATGAACGAGAATAGAACAATAATTACAAAGAACAGCAGTTTCTCCTTTCACAGACCTATAGGCCATCCTCAGACAATAAGTCTCTTTCTATAACTAAGGACTTGCCCACCACGTAATACTGTTTCCAAAGCTCTATCTTCAATTCCCTCCCCTTTCAGAAATATCCAAAACCAAGAGTGGTGAGGGGAGCTTACATCTGTTTCTGTTTAGAAATTTACTGCCTGCGGTGGGCAGGATTCTAAGATAGCCCTAAAATTCTCATCCCTTTTGTACATACCTTGTGGAATCCTCTCCCCTTGAGTGAGTGAGGAACCGATGACTATGACAGGATATTACTCCTGTGATTTGCTGCTAATCAGGTGACTTGAGTTAATTCAAAGAGATTATTCTGGGTGAGACTCACCGGATCAGAAAGCCCTTTGAAAGAAGGTGATGTGGAGTAGAAGGATGGTTACCAGAGGCTGCGAAGGGTAGTGGAGGACTTGGTGGGGGGTGAGGGGAGGTGGGGCTGGTTAATGCATTCAAAATATAGAAAGAATGAATAAGCATACTGTTTGATGGCACAACAGGGAGACTATAGCCAATAATAACTTAATTGTACATTTTTAAATAACTGAAAGAGTGTAATTGGATTGTTCGTAACACAAAGGATAGATGCTTGAGGGGATGGATACCCCATTCTCCATGATGTGATTATTTCACATTGCATGCCTGTATCAAAACATCTCATGTACCTCATAAATATATACACCTACTGTGTTTCCACAAAATTTAAAGAATACAATTTTTTTAAAGAAAGTGATATGTCAGGAAAACGTGTTCCTGTTGGCCTGGAAGAAAACAAATAGCCATGCTTTAAACTACCTGTGGGGCCCGTGTGGCATAACATAGTGGGTGGCTTCAGGAGCTAAGAGAAGCCTCTGGCTAAGAACGAGCAAGAAAATAGGGATATCAGTCACAGGGCTTCAAGGAAGTGAATTCTGCTAACTGCTGCTTGGAAAAGGATCTTTACCCTCACATGAGAATTCCCTCCTTGGCCAGAAACTTGATTTCGGTCTGGTGAAAACATGAGCAGAAGACTCAGCTAACAAGTGTTTGGACTCCTGACCCTGGAAACTATAAAATAAAATATCTGTGTGATTTTAAGCCTCTACGTTTGGTTATGCATCAATAAAAAACTAATAAATTGTCTGAGGCTCCCAGGAACCTTAACTCCTTTTATCCACCCATGGGTCTCAGAAGTCCCAACTAGGCTTCAGTCTTGACATTCTCTTTCAATGGACCTAGTATTGCTTAGGTCTTTTTGATTATATCATCCTTAAATCAATAATAAAATTAATTTTACACAATCTAAAATTATTTTTATGGGTGTATAATACAATATAATCATGTGCAAGTACATAATAGTTAGTGTAGCTTTAGTTCAAAACTAACTTTTGAAGGGGAATAAAATATATTATAATATCTAACCACCACTCATCTGTGAAGGGCCTATATGTGTTGAACACAAGATACTTACCTGTGACTGTTTCCAATCCCACTATGGCATCTCCAAATGACTCATGTGCTAGCTTCTCACATTTTGAACAAGTGTGCACTGAATGTCATCCTCTCTTTTTAACTAGAGGGCATCGGTGCTTTGGCTAAATTCTCCCCTCACTCATGATCATCATTTACTCCCTCTCCTCTGCATATTTTTTATTAATACATAAGCATATTATTTTTCTCCTATCTTCATAACAATACTTCTCTTTTCAACTGCTTCAGCTACTACCCTTTTCCCATAAATTGAAACTGCCCAGAAGAGTTGGCTAAATTTTCTACAATTCTTCTTCTTTCATTCTTCTTGCATATACATCAGTCAGACTTCCATCCCCAATATCTCACCCCATCTACTCTTAACAAGAGCTCCAGTCCTCAATCTGACTTAGTGGTATTTGACCAATTTAATTACTCCCTTCCCCTGAGAAACCTTTCTTCACGTGGCTTCCTGCACACAACTCTCTCCCAGTGTTTCTCATTGACTCTTATTTTTCAGCCTCCTATGCTGATTCCTCTTCATTTCCTTAACTTGTAAAATTAGGCTTGCTCAGAGTTTCAGATTTTGGGTCACTTCTTTTTACCTACACTTGGTGATCTTATCCAATCCTACTCTGATGACTCAAGTTTGTATCTTTATGGCTCTCACCTCTGAATGTAGACTTGCATATTCTATTACTTATAGATACCACTATTGCAATGTTTAATAGTAACCTCAAATTTCATGTACCTAAAATCACGCTTTTGCTTTTCCCTCCAAACCTAAATTTCTTGTGGTCTCTCCCATTTTGTCACATAGCATCTCAATCATTCTAGTTTCACGGGCAAAAAAAGAAAGAAAAGTCACCTTGGCTTCTTGACTCCTTTTTTTTTTAATGTCCACATAGAATCTGCTAGTGAATCCTGATTGCTACCTCCAAAATGTATCCAGAATCTGATCTCCTATTAACACGAACACTGTCACCATTCTGTTTCAAGTGATGATCATTGTCACAGTGGTCTTCAAGGTGATTTTCAGCTTCTGCCTTCATCTTCCTACAACTTGTTGTCAAACACAGCAGCCAAAAACAATCTTTAAAAACATAATTTAGATTATTTTATAGTTAATGTTTTCCAACATTTCTTATATCCATTAAGATAAAAGCCAAAATCATTAAAATGGGCCCTATTATAATAGCTCAACAGGATTGCTTCCCACCCCCATATTGCACTGTCTCAGACCTCCTCCTTTTGTGTTATTCTTCCCTCCTTTCTGGTCACTGAACTCTTCTCTCTGCCTTGCTTTTCCCTATGCCTGGAATGTTCTGTCCTCACATCTCTTTATCTCCTTCAGATCTTTGTTTTCTTCTCACTGAGGATTTCACTAACCACTCTTTTTAAAATTATAATCATTCACTACACCCTGACACCTCTTCTCCTATCTTGCTTTATTTTTTCCATACATAGCACAATCTGATATGCTAAAAATGTAATTCATTTATTTATTGACTGTCCCCTTACCCACATTAAATAAAAAGCTCCTTCAGAGCAGGCATTTTAGCCTATTCAGTTAACTGTATACCCCCAACATGTAAAAAGGAGTTGGCACATGATAGGTGCTCAGCAAATATTTGGACTTTCCTTAATAGCTAGAAATTACAACATATCACAAATTATTGCAATTTAGAAACACTAAATTCTAATGAATTCATAATTTACAAGTGATCTTTCAATCAACACTTAGCCTTTTAGTTAATAAATGGAGGTCATGTTGAAAACTGATCTCTGAAGACACCCCTGAATCTTGCCTTATCAACGTTGTTATTAGAAAATAGGATAGGCCAGGCGCGGTAGCTCACGCGTATAATCCCAGCACTTCGGGAGGTCAAGGTGGGTGGATCATAAGCTCAGGAGTTCAAGACCAGCCTGGCCAAGATAATGAAACCCGGTCTCAAAAAAAAAAAAATAATAGCTAAGTACGGTGGCAGTTGCCTGTAATCCCAGCTACTTGGGAGGCTGAGGCAGAGAATTGCTTGAACCCAGGAGGCAGAGTTGCAGTGAGCCAAGATTGTGCCACTCTACTCCAGCCAGAGCAACAGAGTGAGACTTCATCTAAAAAAAAGAAAAGAAAAGAAAATAGGATAAATACATAAAATTCAAAAATTATAAATCACATAAAACCGAAGAAGTTATAATGGTAAAAATTGTTGATGATTTGTTCATACTCTATTAATCTCTTCTTTCTTCCCAACATAGGCACCATTTTATTCAAAGAATGGTGACTCTATTCTTGCCTACAGATGTGGATATAATTAGTCTAAGAAAGATTCTATTTCTTTGCCAGAGATGTTCCAAAATGTGCACATCATCCTAATCTGATCAATGAGACATTGGATGAGATTTGCTGGAAGCTTCTAGGAAAATCTTTAACTCCTAAGGGAGAGGCACAGAAAGCTTCTCTTGCCTTCCTGTATGTGATCAAGAAAGCAGTAGCTCTGATTTTACTTGGCAGCTGCCATAGAATCATGAGAGTACATTATTTCATGAGTAACCTGTAGGAAGCACATCAGAGAGGAAGAACAAACCTGAAACTCTGATGACAGTGTTAAACTCCTGCATCAATAAATTTTGAAGTTCATTCCATCGCTACCTTAATGAACTAAGTCTCCTTATTTTAGTAAGTTTTACAGAGGTAGTTGGTACCTGGAGCTAAAGGCATTGTAATTGTGAGAGCTAAAATATAAGCTATCAGAGAAAATTCTGAAAAATTTCTGACACACCAGTATTACAGGACAAAATTCACAGAAGCAAATTTAGCAAGAAATGTAAATTTCAACATATACATTACCAATCAGTTACCTAAAGGTAGGAGTGAGCAGACTTAATAATATTCACGTCAAAAGCATTTAACAGCTTTTATTGATGTAAAATGAATATAAACCAGCAAAGAGATGCAACTGTAATAAATTCATCTATAATCTAAGGCCAAATTAATAGAAATATAATCAATACAGTATAATTTCTGGACCTTCATAATTCAGGCACAGGGCAATACTTCATTGGAAAGTAAAATTTAAAAGTAAAAATCGTCAAACAATTAAAAGTGATTTAAAGGAAGCCCAGTCCTCTCTTGTACCTTTGCATTTAAACATTGGAAGGGATTCATTTCAAATAAAGTAAGTACTTCCTAAAGTCATATTTTCTTATACCTCTCTTGCTAAACCTCTTTGAGTCTTCACCTGCTTAGAATTCTCTATTCCTTTTCCCTCTTAGGCTTATTCTCATTTCTAATTTCCCTTCTACACTCCTCAATGTCTCTCTTAATTCTCTCTCTCTCCTTTCCTACTCCTATATTATTATTCGTATTTTCTATTTATTAGTAATTCAATCCTTTCAATAAAAAAACTGTCACCATTGAAGATGCTTAGGTTAGATTATGTCTCCTCCATCTCCTCTCTACTGATTAGTTTTATTAATATAATAAAATTATTTACTGACAAGAAAGAAGGAAATGTGGAAAAAAATTTGTCAAAATAGATGGAAAAACCAGCATGACTATTCAGATCTAGATAGCTTTGGGAACTATTTCAATAATATCCAGTTTAAGGGATGGTAATTCCTTCATATCCTGAGCCTCTAATGTTTCCTTTGGAGTATATAATATTCCATTTTCAGTATCATATCTTAACATGGATATCAAAATATTAGTGAATCTTTAAGACAAAGTGATGTGATGCTATATCAGTATGTTTAATAAGAAATGATGGAAGACACTGGAAAAGCTTGCTTTAGAAAAGTGCTTTGTGTTAGAGTTTTCTGCTATAATGAAAATCTTCTGTGGTGTTCAGCATTGTAGCCATTAGTATCAAGTGGGTATTGAATTCTTGAAATATGGCCGCTGTGACTTTTAAATCTTATTTAATTTTATTTCATTTACATTTACATGTAAATAACCACTATATCACTGAAGAGTTTCACCAGAGAAACAATACAGTAGGATATGTAGATCACTATCTATCTATCACATATCTATCTATCTATCTATCTATCTATCATCTATCTATCTAATCTATCTATCCACCTATGTATGTATGTATCTGTGTATGTATGTATGCATGTATCTATGTACCTATGCATCTATCTATGTATCTATCCATCTATATATGTGTGTATGTATGTATGTATCTATCTATCTAGAGATTTACTGCAAGGAATTGGCTTACACTGGGGGCTGGCTAGGCAAGTTAAAAACCTATAAAGAAGGGCTGTTTGGAAACTCCTGGGCAGGAGTTAAAGCTGCATTCCACAGCACAATCTCTTCTTCTCCAGGGAAACCTCATTTCTGCTCTTCAAACCTTTCAACTGATTAGATGAGGCCTAAACATATTACCCAAGATAATCTCCCTTATTTAAAGTTAACCATATCTGCAAAATACTTTCACAGTAACACCTAGATTAGTGTTTGATTGAATAAGTGGTAGCTAAAGCCTAACTAAATTGACACATAAAACTAACCATCATAGCCACATAGGTTGGTGGCTACCATATTGGAGAGTGTGGGTCTAGAAAAAAGGAAATTTAGGTTGGGCATGACAGATGACACTACATATTAAAATAACAGTGATAAAAATTGGGAACAGCTTTAGAACTACGTTCTGATAGTGGATTGGATGCACAAACCTAAAGGTTGAAACTTCCTCTTCAAATTATTGAGAGAAAGAATTAATAGTCTTAAAATATCCAAAATTAGAATAGATCACCTGGCAAAATATTGAGCCCCTAGTTCCCAGTATTCAGAATGAGTGATTATAGGAAGAATTTTTTTACCCAGTATGGAATGGCTACCTGTCTTGGATGTTGAAGAAGGAATTATTTTAATGGGCTGGGCTTGAGCTATAACATTTTAAGGCTCCATAATTTTCAGAGGTATAGAATCAAAAAGCTTAAATATATAAAGGCAGACTTCCAATCAAGAAGTTATATGTAGGAAGAAGTTGAAATATGACTTTTTTTGGCATGCCTCATTAGATGAGAGGCTTGGGATAAACATTTGTGAAACAAGGAAAGATATATAATAAAGACATGGTATGTTATTTCAAAGTTGAACATTGATAATGGCTTACTTTCACTCTTACCTCAAAGCATGACACAGAACAATGAGATTGCTTAGTTTGGTAAGAAAGTAGATTTTGCAATCAAACTTAGACTAAGCTGAAATTAAAGGTATTATTTTTTCCTATAAATTGTAACAATAGCACACACAAAATGATGCTATAAAGTTTGCCTTAGTGCCCTGCAATTCTTTCACTTCTGCTTCTTGTAGTTTTGTCACCATTTTCCACATAAAACAAGCAAAATTCTAATTCTTCTTGTCTTGTTGAATCTTCTCTCAAGAAAGAACTTGAAACTCATTCATATAAAAAACAGATGTGACTAATAATAGATTAAAATGTAGTATTTTCTCTGCAATTTCAAGGTTTGATATACTGAAATCTAATATTGTATTTTGTAAATGATAATGTAGTGAGGTTCAGTAAAGAAAAATACATGGTGTATTTAAGATTAGGCAGTTGTTTACTAGTTGAGCCAGGGCTGGAACATAAGTCCCCCACTCACCATACTGTGTGCCCTTTCAACTACACTAGCTTTTAAGGTAATTATGTTGTATCAGAGATTAAAAAATACAAGTGAATAAATCCTCTTTCAAAAATGTAAGTCTTTAGCCAGCAGGCAAGGGCTACATTTTAGGAAGGAAGCATCTGGGCATTGAGTGAATCATACTTTTGCTTCTGCCATCACACTATGCTGGATAGTTACTTCTTTCTTAAGATACAACTGTGAATCAAAATAGATGTACATACACAGGTTTTTCTTCCAATTTTCTGTGCTGCCTTGGTGGGTAGTTGGTAGGAGAGGCTGGTTGGAGGAATGAGGGTGGGGGAGCTCCTCAGTGGGGATTGAAGCATCCACAGTTAAGCAATGGTGGAAAGATGCATGAAATTGGCAATACTCAAGCCATTCTACAGAAATCAAAATTATGATACTTGGGGGATGGAGATTAAGTGATTTTTCTGTTTGTCCTTGCTCCAAATGAAGAGGTAAATCCAAATGCTGGAATATCAGCAGGGTTAGGCTTGTGTCCAGAAAACCCTGTTCAGGCCCGATTAGAATTCAAAGCCACAGGAATCTTGGGGAGTGTGTAAAGGGCTATTTAGTATGCAATGTTCACTAGAGTGTGTAAGACAGCCAAAGCTGTTCAGTTTATACTTCATGAGGAATTACCTCCTGTGTTCTCATGCTCACAGCTGTAGAATATTTTCTTCTCCTTCTTTCTTTTTTCTTTACCTCCCTCCCTCCCTTTCTGCCTCCCTCCCAACCCCCTTTCCTTCCTTCTGTTCTTCCATACCTCCCACCCTTTCTTCCCTCCTTCCTTCTTTCCATTCTTCCTTTTGCTTTAAGGGTTTCTGTATCTCTATGGAATTATATAATTATACACACACACACACACACACATATACACATATACCACACACTCACATACACACACACAATCTTACAAGTGGAATGAAAAATACAAGTAAAGACTAAAGAGAAGAGACTAAAATCTTACTTCATACCATCCATGCTTCCCACCTTAATTTAACTTCTGTTAGAGCGCCTGTTTTCATAGTAAATACTTTGTCTATGAAATTGATCATTGCCTATAGCTTGGGGTTCTCAGATTTTATTCTATGACTTGTACCTGAAACCTGTGCAATCCTGGGACAAGCCTCTTGACATTCTGATGTCCTGTACTCTCTTGAGTTCATATTAGGGGCAATCAGGAGGAGATGTATAAAAGAATCTAGGAATATGCAGATACATTTCTGATAAACACATTGCTACTTTATGAAAACAAATTTCACTTTGCATTTGAGGAGGATACACTTATATATAGAATACTTTCTTTTCTCACTAATTGGTAGGTTAAAATATCACAGATATTTGATTTACATTTGGGAAATTAAAAATACATTAACATATTTATAATCGATTTGTTTAACCTAGCATTTTCTAAACTTAATGCTCCATTTAACTTTTTTCTTTTTTCTTTTTTCTTTTTTTTTTTCGGAG